>NW_009258795.1:1397306-1404746 GCF_000687185.1 Egretta garzetta
ATTCCTGCTTGTTCTTTCAGGTGTCTCCTGTTGTCGCTGTATAGTTACACAGGGAACTGACTACGTGTATCACAAATTAGAGTTCCAAACACTGCGATGCCCAGAACATTTACTGACCTTTACAGTCAATGCACTTCACCTAACTCAACTACCATTGGACAAATTTAGAGAGGCTAATGATTGTTTTTTCTTTTTTAAACTTTTACTTCTTCGTGGGTCATTTCTGCTTAAAATCATCTGCCCTCCCAACAGCCTCTTCTTTTGGAAGCTCTCGATATTCCAAGAGGGTGTAAGCTTTATGATTTTTTTTTCACATTAACATTGCTCACATTTAGAACTGCCTCCCGATTCCTCAAATGGCGGTGGGGTCCTGCGACACAATGAGCAATTTCAATTCTGGTTGAAAAGAGAGATTGCGGAGGACTCATATAGTCTCCTCCATTTCCTCCTCCATCCTAGCACCGGCATTAGGAGGAGTGGGAAAGGAAAAAGCTGATTGGAGAATCATTTGGAGCTTACGTATAAATACATATATATATATATATATAATCTGAATCATACTGCCTTTTTCTGTTATTTCAATCACCAAAATGTCAAGCTCCTTTAATTATAATTTCTCATACAGATAGCTTCTTTGGATCCCTTCTATTCTGGAAGTATTAATAATAAAGGAAACAATCTATATAAACTCATGATGTCACTCTTTCTGGTTTTGAACGTACGACTTACATCTGTGCATTGTACAGACTGTTTTTTCCCGAGCAAATTCTGCCATAGACCATAGTGATTTCAGGCACAGAATGTGAATATTTCATTTCTCAGTCTTAGGAGCTTTTTGCTGGGTCTTATGTTGTGCTCTATGTAAGACCAGTCAAGTAGTGCATTTTTAAGTAATGCTTCTTGGCTGCTGGACTTCTGGCATATCACTTTGAGGTACAATTGCGTCAATCCTGAACACACATCTTGCCTAGCCCTCTTAAGTTATTTCAATGAGTTCAGTTCTACATCTGTTTGTCCCTGTTGTTGACCTCAGATACTTCAGTCTGAACATAGTATGATCCGACAGTGTGCAAGCCCTGGACCTTCCTTGTTTATCTATGTGTCTGCTCTGCATTTCCTAAGATACTTAATGGCTCCTTTTTTTCCCAAACCACTTCACTATTTCCTTGAGGGTAAACCCAGGGTTTCCTAACACAGTGATTCGTATTCTGCGTAACTTTTCTCCCCCTCCTTTGCAAAAAGTTTTGTTAAAAAAAAAAAAAAAAAAAGTTGTCTGCATTTCTGCTGCTCTTGTCACGTTTTGAATTTCTTGTAACAGGACTGAATTTAGTAGCTGCGTTACACTGGCTTGTGCAAACTGTAAAGCTGGTTGTATATAGCTGCCTGTTTTTTCCTCTGGGCCATTATCTTTTAAGCTGTTTTCATGTCTAAGGACATAGAAAGCTATCTGGTATGAAGTTAAAAAATGTCTTGGTTCTTAATTTTGACTGAGAGTTTTAGTGCCTTGCTTGCCTGTAAATTCAGCCTTTTTCTTAATAACTGCCTATCAGGTTTCCTAAATAAAAGAAATCTTGGCTGTCTCTGTGCTTATTTTTTTCCAACTTGGCTGTCTCCATACGTTTTTTTTTTCCCCCTGACAGCACTGAGAATCAAAAGAGGTTTCTGTAACTGTATAACTGTGCTCTAATTGAATTTACTCTAACAAAGTTTTTGTTCTGATATATCCTGTCAGCTGCAATTTTATTTGATTGCTACCTTCCCAGCTTTGCAAACCCACATTTCAAGCCGCAGTGCAGACAATTTGCTCTTGCCCCTTGTAGTCCTCGAGCAATAATATTTTCATCACAGCCCTGAAGTTCCAGTATTCGTCTCTGACGCTCCAGAGCTATTATTATTATCTTTATGTCTTATCTCTTCTCTCCAGAGTCCTCCTCAGTGCTAGGACCCGGTTTTGTAGCTGTCATTAGTAGTTTATTCAGTTGAGTGTTCACTACCGTGAGCTTTGCTTTTTTTTTTCCCCCCCTCTGTTTTCAAATTTTTATTTTATTTTACTTTTATTTTCTTCTGGCTCCCAGAAAAACCACCACTTTGTCAGAGGTTACTGATGCCACTGTCGTATTGCCTGTCCCCAGAGTTGTGCCTACGCTCTGGCAGGGTTTCCCAACTTGACCGTGCTGCTTTTCTGCTCTCCCTGTTTCTTGCATCTCTCAGAGCTGCGGGTCCCCTGCGTGCTGGATAAGCAACAAGCCCATCCGCTGCCCCTCTTTGGTCTGCCTCCATTACCCATCTCCCTCATGACTGCATTAATCCAATCTTAAACGCACGTTTGGGAAAAGGGGCAGGAAGATAGGAGGTATTTCTTACCAACTAAGTCTTTGCGACCATCACATCCACCGACGCCCTGCGACCACAGCGGTCCCCCTGGTACCGTAGAACCGGTGAATTCAGGAAGACAAAGGGAGAAATAGCTCCAAGGCTATCCCCTGCCCCAGAGACCAGAGAAAGTAAATGATATCTTTATTCCTTTCCTTTGTGCTCCAACAGTGGCAAGAACACCGTCCCCCTCAGCTATGCTAACACTGCGGTGGACGTGGCAGCAGTGGCAGGAGACAGAGCCCTTCGTCCTGAGACGTCCCGCTTTGACCAGTCCCCAGGCAAAGCACATCCCGTACCTGGTGGGAAGGCCTGTGGGGTGCTGCTTCTGGTGCCCAGGTTTCACCAGGAGGAACAGCCTTACGCGTGTGCCAGAGGCAGGCGCTGTGCAGCACAAACAGCACGGGCGCAAGGAGGTTCTCCATCCAAACGCCCCATCTTGCACACCAAACTGCTAAATGTGCACGCTTTGTGCAGGATGAGCCCCTCGGTCCCTGCTATGCTCTGTTTCCTGCACAACAAGGGACCTTGTCGCCCACAGCCAGGTTATCACCTCAGCACCCTTCCTGCACTGGGCTGGAGGCTGGAGGCAGAGGAGAAGCTCTCCCTTCTCCGTGCGTGCTCCACTATGGAGGGAGCTCAGCTTCTTCATTGCCTCTCCGTGAACATGTCTTGTAGGTCTAGGTGGAGGATTTCAGAGGGCTTCCACTCCCCGCTCCTGCCACAGTCCATCACCCTGGGGTTCCCCAGATCCAGCAAGGGCTTCTCTAGGAACATGCCAAGATATGAAGCAGGCTTGGGGGTCAATGAAGCTGCTTCCTCAGCTGCTACGGGACATTCAGAGGTGGACGAACCCCAGCGCAGCACGTATCTGAGTGAGAGCCACCTGCCAGGGGTTCAGGCAAGTGGCAAATGGGCAAGCCTCCAGCGGGGTATGGTGGTCGGACAAGACAGCGCTCCTTCTCCCATTGGGTTGGATCACCTCCTTTGCGTGCTTTCTGCACCCGCTCCCACACATCTGGGGTGCTTGCCTTCTCGGAATCCAGTAATTATTGACCACGGCTTACTGTTAGGTGTTCCTTGCAGTCATAGTTTGGAGAAGCTAAATCAGAAATAACATGAAAGAAGCATCTGCAAGATTATTTCATTTCTTTTACTAACAGAACTGCAATTAAATGTGAATACATATTCCAGTGTAACCCCAGGGAAGCGTCTGTACTCAGTAAAAGTGCAGTGCTGGTTTTAACATCATAACTAGTAATTTGAAGTGCTAACAAATAATTTTTTTCTGAGAATCAATTGGTACACAACTGCTTTATGGTTTAGGTTACTTTAAAGTGACTACAGTATGATTTTTTAACTATTTCTCTGCTGTGGACCTTGATGATTCTGTTGGTATTTTGCGTATTTTCTCTTCTGGCATTTGAGTAAGCTTTTTTATGCTAGCTCTTATTCTGAAGTAAGTTTCCCTTTAATTTGTATTTTTCTGTCTCCATGTGGATGCCACTTGATCTGAGAAAGGAGAACATTTACTGACTCATTAAGTGACTGAGGTTGGAAATGAAGAAGGTTTTCATCATGTTTCCTTAATGCATTTTTGTGTAAGCCACAACTATATTTTGTTCTAATACACTAATAACGTATGTAAAGCTTAAAGAAGGGTCCTATTTACTTGTCTGAAACATTACAGCATTGTGCTGCTCTTAACAGAGCGGAAGAAAAATACTTTCTTTTTTTACTTGAGATGGCAGATAAACACACGTACTTCACTTATAAGTTACTTCTTTATCAGACTTCTCACAAAAATCTGATTTAGCTTCATGTCGGCGTTGCCAGTGATTGCAGAGATGAACACAGCGTTCAGGGCAATGTACACCATCAGCTCCACATCTGTACGGTAAGCTTAGATGATTATTAGAGCTTGCTGAAATAAACAGTGTGATGAACTTGATTATTGGGGGATTACGGGTGTGATACAGAACTCCATGATTTTCAGCTTTTCAAAGCTAGCCTACACAAATCAATAATAAAAGAACTATTATCATCTAAAGATTGATTCATCACTACTTGACACGAGGTCACAGACAGCCCAGTCTTCATCACAAGAAAGACCAAAACAAGTGGTTTTATTCAGCATTGACTGTTCCTCCAAAGTGCCTTTGGACATTGTCCCCTTGGGAGCATTTAACAGATTAAAATGAAAAAAAAAAAGACACTTTCTGAATTAGCATGGCGATGACAGACAATCATCTCAGGACGTGATTTGTGGTTTTGTTTGTTTTGGTTTTCTTTAGTAAAAGGTCTTCCAAAAAATCCTCCTACAACATGCAGGCAAATTAGGCAAACGTATTTTGCCTAAATTTGAGGTTCAGTCACATGGGATTCAAAAGCGTAGCTTAGATTGAGGTGTCATGAGGCTTCCATGATTCCAGATGAGGAAGACAAAATGAAACAAGAAATAGAAAATTCAGTGTTCATGAGGCACAATCCAATTAAAAAGGAGCAGAGACCAGTAAGACCAGAAAGCAGCATGAAGAATCTGTGGTGAGATGTTAATAAGCTGAAAAGGACAGGGAAAGAAGGAAGATATTGGACACTTTGTGGGCTGAATTTCTAGGAAAAGGTAGCATAAAGCTAAGTTGTGTTTAAAACACTGATGCTTCTACAGGAGGAATAACTGCAGCCGCAGGTAACTAACGTCAGCATTGCTTTTGCCCAGCACGCCACGGCGTCTCTGGGAATGGCAGTGCATCGGAGGCGGACGGAGCAACTTCTGGCTGATAATTCCCCCTTACGTCTGGGTGGGGGGAGAGACACGAGTACGCCTTACACACACAGGCTGTGTTACACGCTGAGAAATGTGTGTATATATATATATACACACACACACATAAATATACACACACATTGATCCATAGCTTTACCGACTAGACCAGTGGCTCTTTCCTGTAAAATGCAATGGGCTTGCTTTGAGCCTTGTGTAAGTTACTCTTTAAAAAGCTGTTGCTTCTGTCTGCAAGGAAGAGGATGCAAAAAATCTAATTTCTATCACATACATGAAATGCGTTTCTGGATCTGTTTAGTACCATATTCCACAGGCTTGCCCATTCCTGAGCAATAGATACTTAAGCTGATAAAATTAGTCTGATTTTTTTGGACCAAGCCTATATCCACAGTACTCACTGGGGACATAAAACATACAGCAGCAGAGAAAAGTAAAACTTCTGATGTAGATGTAAATGCCATAGGGACTGTCTTAAAAATATAATCCTGAATTCATCCTGCTTTTATTGATTAAAGATCTGTATTACCCTGACAGAATGCACATGTGCAGATAAGTAATTAAATATCTAACTACTAGTGCCTGCACCTGTAGCTGGTATGAAATAGCCAATGTGAAATGCAGGTGTCATTTCTGAGAAAGAGGAACCGCAAGAGACAAAAATAACATGGAAATGGTGCCCAGTGGTTACCTGGGCTCCCGGAGAGCAAAGACTCCATGGTCCTGCTCACCAACTCTATTTTCCAACTACATTGCTAGATTTGTCCTTCAGGTGACGCCTGTATTCCCTGTTCTAATTTAAACTAAATACTTTAAAACCATCCGCTGTCCTTTCAGTATATTTTTAGTGGACAAAGACACTTAAAAAAGTAATACCTAATATTTCCCTTGTATGCAATATTGTCTAATACAGTTTTGAACTTGTTTCAATTTTTTTCATTAATAACCTTAATATGAAACTCATGACAAATACAATGTTTATGGGCTTTATTTTTTCAGTTGCTTTTACCATATGTATTCTGACATCAACGTTTTTCAAAGTTCTTAAATATATTTACTCAAGCTGCATGACAGATAGAGGGGAACTTCTGCATATCAAGGGGGGGGTAACAAACTTTAAAGGTAAGCTAGAGCTACCTTTAATGACAATGGTTTTACAACACTGATAACACACATAGTAATTTGTGGCCAGCTACTTAAGAGCCAAGTTCAACAAAAGTGCCACAGGATCCTGCACCCCGCCCAGACAAAACTGATTTTTGAGGGTTTGCAAAAGCACTTACAGAGCAGAAGCCAGATGTTGAATTTAATGTTCATTGACAGATAGATTTTCAGAGCTGTGACTGCAATGTCTTATTTTCTGGGTACTCTTTTGCATTTGGACTTTTAAGATGAGAAGAGCAAGCAGTGGAAACTTGTTATCTAATTACCTGCTTGCACATGCAACCTTCTAAAAAAATGTGTGGTACTTACATGTTTTATGATGCTTCATGTTTTGAATTGAGCATTGAAAATCTGAGGGTGGCTGTCTACCAGCTAGCATTTGCGCACACTTTAACTGCACGTTCAATTATTTGCCAAACTGCAGGCCACAGCGAGAACTGAACCCAAAACGTGCAAGTCTGAGAGCTCTGAAAAATGACGCCGCTTTTGAACACGAGAACCACTACTATTTGGGCCATGGGAACACAACCCTTTTTGAGCTCCCGTCCATTCCCAGTGAGGACTTCTCATGGGAAATGGGGGGCTTTCTAGCCCATTATTAGTCCCATTAGCCATCTGTTTACATTGATTACGCACACAGCTCACCTGAAGCTAATTTTGTAAGCATTTAATACCTCTGTGATGTGCAGAAACAGCCTCCCCAACCTGCCAGCCTGCACAGTCGGTATGGTGATTCAGCGTGGGGCAGCACGGGGGGCAGTCCCACCAAAGCCGTGCACACCTCCACGCGGCAGCTTGCCCCATTCATATGCAGCAAAGTGTTACCTATACATGAAGTTGCCCAATGCCCCTATCCATAGGCAGAACCTGTCCCCGCTTCGTATTAACATTAGTTTCCAGAGGTCATTTCCATAAGTCCCTCCCGACTGCGCGTGCTCAGTGATTTGAGTCGGTGGTCTTCAGGGGTCGTTTACTTCATAGAATCATAGAATCATAGAATGTTTAGGGTTGGAAGGGACCACCAGTGGTCACCTAGTCCAACCCCCCTGCAGTGAGCAGGGACACTGCTAACTAGATCAGGTTGCTCAGAGCCCCATCCAACCTGGCCTTGAATGTTCCCA
>NW_009258795.1:1405125-1416187 GCF_000687185.1 Egretta garzetta
GTCCCTCTCGGCAGGGCTGCTCTCGATCCTTTCTTCCCCCAGCCTGTATTGATACTGGGGGTTACCCCAACCCAGGTGCAGGACCTTGCACTTGGCCTTGTTGCACCTCATGAGGTTCACACAGGCCCACCTCTCTAGCCTGTCCACTCCTCTTCTTCACCTTGTCCTTTTGGTGAACTCCAGCTTCCACCCCCCTTATTCCCCTGTCAGAACAGCACAGCCGGTACCAACTGGCTCCCCATCCTTGGCTAGCCTCATATTGACATCAGCTATCCTCATACTGACATCGGCTATCCTCACATTGACCTTGGCTACCCTCATACCGACGTTGGACATCCTCATATTGACAAAGTGCTGGACGCTTTGTTCTCCTACGTGCCTCCCAAGGCCCATAACAAAGATGGGCCATTTGCTACTCATCTTTCCTCTTCCACATTCCCTACGGTGTTAGTTTCTTATCTATAGTTTACTTCATATGATTAGTAAGTGAACCTAAAACACAATGCTAGTAATTTAAGATGGATCTACAGCTGGTTTCACAAAGGTGCTTTTGTTAACCCTTTTGCATCCCTTCATCTGAATGTTAAAATGTTTTGTATTCAGTATTTTTTCTGTGGCATATATGTTGGAAATGATGTGTCCTTATGAGAGGGGAGATCCTTTTTTCAGCAGCATGGAACTGACGCTAGTCCTTTCAAACTGCAGCAATCTCATACCACAGATAAATTTATTTCCCCTGATCACCATCAGAAACTCTCACACGAATATATTATTCTCAGACTCCCACTACCCCATCACTGAGATTGGGTATGACTCTTGGGATTTTCCCACCAAGCAAATTTTTTCCAGAAGCTGATCTGTGGCATGGAAGTGGCCTAGGAGTGACTGAGACCACACCTTTGTGAAAGACGAGGAGTCTAACGTGCAAAATGTGCGCGCACCATTTCGATGTTGGCTCCTGGGTACGTGCCTTCTCGTGTGACCTTGTTTCATGATGCTCAGGTAACTACAAGCAAATACGTTCTAAAATGCTGTTGCTAGCCCAGAATTTTGCCTTACACAGTCAAGAATAGGTCTACCCGCTAATATTCAGCATCTGTTTTCCTTGATGGGTCATTAGAACCACAGCTTCCCCTTCTTTGTACTCATTACTGATGGCAGATGGCTCGTTGTCAGACAGGGCTAACTTCTCGTCCTGTACAAGGAGGCACCAATAAAAGACAAAACCCAAGTAATTGTCTCTACGTTAAAGTGACTGTTGTAATTACTACAGGTTTGTCACACCTGCAATTAAGAGAGCAGATTTTTACATCTGTGAACAGATGTGAAACAGACTCTGACTGAACACAAAGCTGAAAAACCTTTTAACTTCTGCCTGACCAATTTTATGTGCTAGGGAATACTGCAGAGCCTCAGAAAGCAGTACCCCAGCGTTGCTGAGAGCTTCTGGCCCATTCTCATCTGTTGAACCGTGAAGTTCCGCAGAGCCGGGCTGATGCATCACGAGTGTCACTGGGGCCTGACGCAGTGGCAGTAACTCATGGTTACTTTATGGACAGTGGCCTGAAGTTTTTATAAGGTGATGGAATTAATTGGGGTGACATTTTCCGTATTGATTTTAAGCATTTAAACAACAGTGAACACAAATACAAAACTATTTCCTACTTCAAGACGTCAGGATTTCAGAATCTAGGCTGCCTTTGGGAGCCAATGTGCAATGTCTCTGTGTCTCTACCTGTGTATCCCTGTATAGCTGATGCATTGCAAATGAAAAAGAAAAATAAATCTGATTTTTCCCCCTATACTTTGTTATAATCTGTTTTCAGCAAAAGTAGAGAAGATGCAAAGAGGACTCTCACACTGCTGAGGTTTCTGCTGCATGAGGTGCAGCCAGGCACTACTGCAGATGGGCATAATTTGGTTTTCGCATTTGTAGCGTGTTCACTGGAAGGTCATAAGGAGATGCCAGAGCATTTCACTTATTTACCTGGTCCTGGGGAGTCAAAGAAGAGGAGAGGAGGTTGTCCCTCTAATGACAGCAGCCTCATAATTCAATTCAGGTAAACCGCTTTTCTGCAGAACACAAAAGCCATTTTGCTTGCAAAGCTATTAAAAGACAATTTACCAGTTATTCAGCAGCAGAGTAATCCCAACCCTTGGCTGCTACTTTGCAGAACAGCATTCTTGTAGTGATCGAATAATTTAAGAAATCCCTTTTGCCTAGAAAGTTAAGTTCAGAGAACTTCAGCTGGAAAAGCAGAAATTTAGAAAAAGTGGAGTAGTTGAAAACAAGGAGTTTAAAAGAAAAAAGTGTATCTGTGCAAGATGATCTGCTTGGTGTAGTAGTCTGATGTCATCTGCAATGGGAATGTTCTCAAGTGAAAAAATGTGACTTTTATTTTGAAGCAAAGAACTACCTCTTGAATACAGTAAATAGCATTTTATTTGTCTAGTATTTATATAAAGGCACATTTTTTTCCACTAAATGTGTGGAATTGTACCCATATAAGCATGTATATTTATACGTCCACAGGAGAAACCCAGAGCTCAGAAGGGTTCACCCATGTCTGCCCCACTTTGTGCCATGTTCTGCTGAACAAAGACGGGTTTTGAAGAGAACTGTGGAGCAGAAGTGCTGCCTGGTAGCTATGCTGCGTGAGAAATCAGTCCCACACCTTTCCCTGGGAAGGGCCTCCCCTAACTGTACAGGCTTCTTATGGCAGGGCTTTGTAATTATATAGAAAGCCAGAGGAGCTGGCATTTAGCAAACAAGCATGGATCCTCTCTTCTAGGGCCAACCAATTTGGTGGTGCTACAAGAGGCTGCCCTAGCACCCGTTCTTTTGGGGACTTTGTAAGGATACAAGAAGTTACTGGTTTACTTGATTTTCTACACCGTATGGTTTGCACAGGAATAATTTGGACGTTCGAGGTTAATACGGTGCTGGCCTCTCTGCTTCTGCAGGTCGAGTGGTTGCAAGATGACAAACCCCCCCAAAGGGATTTGTTCCTTCTGCTGGTCCCTCTGGAGCAGCGTGGTAAGCACGTGTTTGCCTTCCTTTGGGCCATCGTGGGCAGATGCGGGGTGGAACAAGCGTTCAAGGGTACGTATCCATGTTGAGCTACAGCTCTCTTACAGCACGATATGCTCCTCCAACAGCATCCCAAAATACGGGAGCTGGGCAAGCTGCCTTCATCCTCCCGTACCCAAATTCCTCTGGTGATGATACGTTCTTGCCCACATTGTAAGTGCTCTCGCTGCCCACATGCCTCTTCCATCACTTCACTCCCACTAATGCTTTCATGCGCTGTGATTACTCCCTGCCTTTTTCTGTTTATTCCTTCCTGGCTGTTATTTCATCTCTCCCATTCACTCTTCTTTTGACTTGTTTGCTTTTTCAGGGTTGTCGTTGCCTTTTCATTTCAAGCGAAATCAGAGATTCTGACGGATCCGGTCCTACAGTCTGTCATTCCACATCTTAACTCTGAGTGGCAGATTTAAGGAGTTTAAAGTGTCAGAACACTTTAGGGAATATTATGATGAAAAGTAAAGAAGTAAAATCCATCTGAGCAGCACTTGCACATTTCCCTGCTTGCTTACACTACGTAGGTATTTAAAGACATTTTTTCAAAAGATGTTTCATTTGTTTCTTACTTGTGACAGATGTGCTTTTTTTCTTGGTTATTTCTCCTTCATCCTTGAAAGTATCTGTGAGAAACCCAGTCATTGGTGGGAAAACAGGTATGAGGTTTAATGATTTCTCTTCCATAATGAGCTCTTTTTATCTGTTCTTCTCAAAGAACAGCTGGTCAAAGACTTAATTATGCACAGAAAAATTAATTTTTGTCTAGTGAAATTAATGTGAACATTTTCAAATAAATCCAAGGGGGTAAAGGATGACTGAATATAGCTGGAAATCACTTGATGCATGCTGCAATCCTGAAGTGCAGACTGCAGTCTGTGAAATAAGTTGATTAAAAAATATTCAATTGTATTTAAAACACATGGTGCAAATAACTATGAGTGAGGGTCAGGGGCAGCTGCTGCAACATGCATCGTTGTAGACTCTGGGCTCTTGAGGGCTGGTTGGTGTGCACTGCTTGCGTAACAATGTGCAGAGCTGCACCGTGATATGAATGCCTGATCCTTGGACCTTGAAGCATTTAGCTGTACACAAGCACCTACAGAAAACTCATCCAGAGGAACTTCAGAGGAACCTGGAAATTAATTGATGCCAGGGAGCCCAAGCTGCAAAGCCCCCTGGTGAGCAGCAGCTCCCGGGCTTTATGCATGTCTGAAATCCTGGAAGCCCTGAATGTCTGTGGGAGTCCCAGCTCAGAGCCCTCCTTTTTGTCTGATTTTTCTTCCCTGATGCAGCAATATTCTTACTAAGACTGTACGTTAAAGGGCTTTGAGGATATAGCATCTTCCATCTGCCATGGTTTGGGTCAGTGGCAATACTGCCCGCGGGTAACACTACTGACCCCAAGCATCTGTGCTGGAAGATGCTATAGACTAGCATCTCTCCTCTCTGAAAAAATTCCTCGTCAGGTTGTTCAGCTGGCCTGAAAACTGTTGAGGAAAAATTGCAATGCAAATAAATAGTGTTCTTTATCACTGATCACAAGGAGTGGGATGCTGAAGTACGCCTCGTCTGTCATGACCCTCATCTGCTACCCTCCAAAGCTAATTAACCACCTATTTCTGAGACAGTCATTCCCTCATGATTTTAAACACAAAGAGAAAACCATCTTCTAAAATCCACACTCCCTGCGACATGCATTATTTTTATTTTTAAATTAAGAAAGACTGCCCAACTAGTCTCCCCCCATAAAGAACCCTAGGTGGATACACAAGGCCACACTCTTCCCTTGTATTCTGAGGTTTACAGTAGACGTTTCTAGCTTGCTCTTTCCAGTGTCTTGTTATTGGTACAGATTTCCAAAGGAAAATGACACTGTGGAATAGAGCCCGTAAAAAGCACTTGTCAACCTTCCACTCTGGGGGCTTTAATACGCTGGTGTGTAGATCCACCTCTCACGGGCTTTCATGAACGCACAGAACGCTGACCTGTATTTTCTTCTGTTACAATACGAGCCCTTAGACATGCAGTAGGCTTGCCGGGGCCACACATGCTTTAATTAAAGTAACACTTACTTCATAGGGATGTTGAGAGGCTTAATTAATTCAGTCTTTCACAGTCAGGTGGAAAACAATGAGTAATCACAAAATCCTGCCAACAATTATTTTGTCCAGAACTTGACGGCTATTGGGAAAAGGACTACATTTTGTCGGAAATAGAACGTGAGCACACAATACCGTAAGGGAGACTATTCTGTATGTTGGTAAACTCGCTGCTGCAGAAGTAGTTCTGCAACAGGAACCCACACCCACCTCTTTCCCACCTGGAACAGCCCCGCAACACTCGGCTGAGACCAGCACCATGCAAGCGAGGCTGCAGGGTTTGCTTATCTAATCAAAGCAGACCGTCACACACTGAGAAAGCCCCATGCCCGTGTCCACCACCGCTACCGCTTCGCCGCAGCTCCTGTGATGGGAATTCGCACTGCTTGCTTGCAGAGACCTGCACAACCTGCCACCCCCACACCCCCCCCCGGGACGGCCGGGCTGCACAGCCGGCCTGGATGCAGGCAGCGGGCGGGATGATGCCTGCCTGGACTAAGTCAAAATGACATTTCTCTTAGCCGAATTCAGGTCAGCCTGCACTGCAGGGTTAAGCCAAGCTGGAGGACAATAAAAGTAGCGATATTACAGAGGAAATTCTAGTGGGTTTTTCTATGCCTCCTCTCTCGCTGCTGCTGCTGAAGCCTCCTTAGACATCTTCAAGCATTCATCTGAATTAATAACGGGATAAATGACATTTTATGCAGGACCTCCTGTTTCCCTTAGTGAACGTGCACAGCGCTGCTTGCTGTCTTGCTGTATGTAGAGAGGTAACCACATCCAGTAACTGTACAAATGCGGGGACCGCTGCCTGGCACCGAGTGGTTTGGGACAGCATAAAGAAGCCATAAAAAAGAAAAATCCAGTCTTGTACAAATTTCCTGTAGGGAATATTGATCAAACACTGAGGAGCTGTTACAACAATAAGAGAGTTGATGAGTCATTTTGTGCCTGGAATACATCAGCGTTAATTCTTTTTTTTTTTTTTAAAGTAGTTCTCCATGTTTACCACCATTGTAGCTTTGGAAAGTCACTGTCAGGTAGGAATTTATTTTTTTTTTTTTTTAATAGGAATTATTTTAATGTAGCCCCCTCTGTTGTACTTTGCGCTGGGTATTCCAGTTACTCCATCTGTCCTAGCACTGCTAGGGGTGGGAATGGGGAGGTGTTGGTTCTTCCTGAATGGCAGAGAAGGCTACTGGGTGCCTTTGGTCATGTCTTGTGGGACCTCCCAAAAGAAAGAGATCATAGAATCATCATAGAATATTTTGGGTTGGAAGGGACCCCTAGAGGTCATCTAGTCCAACCCCAGATGGAGAGGGACAGCAGGTCAGTGGCCTCCACAAGTCCAGAGGATTCACCCATTGGTTTCTTTTGGAATGACAGTTTCAGTGAAAACTTGTTTGATGTGTGGTAAATAGGTGAAATATCCTAGATTTCAGGGAAGATGTGTCGGTGAGATGTTTGCTCAGCAATATTTAGCAAAGCATCAGAGAGGATTAGTGATAAACACCTCCAGCTTGAATTGGCAACGTGGTACCTACATCCTCCTGGCCTCCATAAGCTGATGAACTGTCATTGGCAGGGACTTCAATGCTCAAAGCAATGTGATAGAAATGTCATGTTGTCCTGGTTTCGGTTGTCGTGGTTAAACCACGACACATGTCATTAGAAGAGCTAAATACCATTATCTTCATTATACTCCATATTGTATACTTCAGCATACTTTTTTGTAAAATTAAAATATTAATTTATGTTTTCATCATGTTCCATCAATTTCAACAAAAATCAATTAATTGATCAGACAGGATCTCCTGAAGCAGTATTGATAAGTGCAGCAAAACTTTATATGATTTTCATAGCAGCTTTTTATTCCTCTGGATAGTGTTGCATAATTCTCGTTAGGCATCACTACGTTCAGCGAAAAAAAAAATTAACTATAAATGGAAGAACAATGTGAAACCAATACACTCCGAGGTGTCTCCTAGGAGACTTGAACAGTCATTTTTTGGTTGTGAGGAAGGTTGACATTTTTGATACCCGTGTCTAACTCTGGTACTGTGTTTTTCTGGAACAGGGACAGGATTTGAGAGTTCTTCTTTCTTCTACTTCCATCCAGCATGATGGCAATGGGTGAGCTCCCCTTTTCTTTGGCAGCTTTCACTACTTCCATGCTGGTGGTGTCTAGACAAGGCTCCCAGGATCCCCTGTGTTTACCTTTCTTTGCACTTTTTTTCATCTTGGGCTCTGTGCCAGTTTTCCTCAAATTTGGTTTACTCTATTGCAAACAAAATAGTCCATATTTTTTGACTGAAAAATATTCAAACGAAAAATATTTACCTTCTACCATCAACTCTAAGCCAAATCGCTTCCTTCAATTACAAGATATGTTTCTCCGAGCCAACTCCTGGCTAACCAGAAAAGGCTTTCATGTTGCCATTTTTTGTGAGTCTCAGGACACTTCAGAGGAACATGACTCCATGTCCGCCCACTCTGCGGAGGTGATTTCACAACTTTATTACTCCAAGCTTTAAGCTCCATGAATTGCTCTTCTCCATGATATCGAGAGAGTCATGCTGCATTAGAGTTTCTACAGGCTGGCTCACGCTTTCACTGAACCTCTCAAAGAACTAAGGCTGAAATACAAGTTAAGTGTTGACCAACGAGGGGAATGGGCTAAAACTGACCCTGCCTCAACCATGGCGAGTGCTACAATTTCTAAAGTAATTCTGTGGTAGCTGGTGAGGACCCGCACGGTCTGATCCTGCTCTCTCCTACAGCTGCCTGCTGTGAGGACCGGCAAGGGTCGGAAGGGTGATAAATAAATTGGTTTTTCGAAAGGGACTTAAACTCACTGCGCTGAGCTTCGTTACATAAAGCGTTTTCCACTCCTAAGCATCGCCTGGAACAACAAATGATTTTTGAGTGAGAGTGGAGATTATGGGAAGGGTGGCCTATTTTAGAGCTGTTTGGCCATTCCTGGTACACTTCTTTGTTACCTGGCCAAACTTGGAAGGTTTGGATTGATATGTCCAGTGCTAGTATCATACTTACACACACAGAGGTTGGTAAATCATTGATGAAAATGTACCATGGATTCAACTACGCCAGACTACCATCTGCAAAGCAGCGTGTTCAAGTAGCTTTCCTATTTAAAACCGTCTGTTTAGCAGCATTATCATGTCACCCATGTGAAATTACACCTTTATTACACCTTTAGTTGCAGAGCTCATATATTCATGACAGAGCACTTCTGCTGGCAGTATGGGGATTTTCTGTTGTGAGGTCTTTTACAGCATTGTACCAAACATCCCCTCCCCGCTGCACACATGTAATCCCCGTAATAGCTGCAAGAGTTGTTCTCCTTTTAGGATTAACTGAGGTTGGCAGTCACATTTTTTTCTATTTCATCAGCATTAGAGCTGCTAATATTAAGCAGCTTTCATCATCTTTTCTTTATTTTTGAGAGAGAGACACAAAGGCCAGGAAGGGCACTCGTTTCTGCAGTGGAAGCAGGAACAGCAGGCTGTGCTGCTGGACGAGCACATGTTGAAAGAATCCAGGCTGAAGGGAAGCAAGAAGCAGTAAGTGGGAGCACAGTTATTTTTCTGTCTATGAAATAAAAAACTTTCTCGATCTCTTTGTCTTGGATGGCACACAGAGGAGGTTTTACCGCTGAGAGCATGTAGTGCAGAAATTATTTTCCTGCCCACCTACCGCAGACTCAACACTGCTGGTGAGAGGTAATAAAAGATTGCAGATGCTCTGAGGGTCTGACACACACCCTGAAACACGTTTGATCTATTTCTAGATTAATCCCTAAAATTGTTATGTTTATTACTCAATCCTATGTCTTTTAACAAATATCCTATCATTAGGATAAAAACGTTAAAAATAGGTAGAGGCTTAATTACTTAGCAGTTTCATGTTTCTATAAAAAGTGAAATGTTTGCATGTTTGCTAACAGGAGAATAAACATACTCAGGGAAACAGAGCAGGCCGTATTGGTGGTTTCTGCAGAAGACCACAGTCGCGGGGAAATTCTGCGCTGTGCAGGTGTATCTTTGTGTTAATGTGAATACATAATGATCTTTCTCCAATCATATCATGTAACTGACCTCAGGCAAGGTGTCCCCTTCAGAAGAGTCAGGTGGCAATAAAAAAAAGAAGTTACGAAGTCAAGTTCCTTAATGTGTTTACAAAGTGCATCTTATTCCTACCAAATAATAAAAAAAAGCATTAGCACAATTTGAATTGCTCCTTACAATACCTTGTGCACAGTTAAATTTGGGCTTTACTATGTTTCATATGCAATGTAAGTCTCTACTTAATTTGATCATGGGATAAAACGGTTGCATTCTTGCAAGATTCTTTTATAATGGTGCTTATTTAATCATGGTGCTGTGTTAGGTATGCTAGTGCAATTGGTTTGATTCACTGAACTTAATAAATACTTCTGCAGTGCTCATCATTGAAAGATATGATGACCGTATGTCCAGCTAAGATAACTGAAACAACATTTCCTACTTACGTGGAGCTAATACCCTTCAGATGGGAAGCCATAAAATCTAATTGGAGTAACTGTCTAGTCATTCCCTAAACAAAAAACAGTAAATGAGCACATCGCACTGGACCTAGCAGTCTGATGCATGGGAATGGAGGTTAAATTATCATGCTGCCCTTGTACTGTTTTGACCTAAACTGACCTGGATTGTCAAGCGCTTAACACTCCAAAATCCTGCGGTTTACGCTGTTTGAATACGTGTTCACGCACATGCAATCTGCTGCGGTACCATCTTTGCTCCCACTGACGCTCTCCATTTTCCTACTCTTGCGACACCTATCTTTCTACCTGGGCATGTTCTGTTATGGGAGACTGTCATGATTATTGCTTACAGAAGCAAGAATTGCCAGATTTTAGACTGAAATAAAAACGGCAATGACTTGAGTTGCATTCTGAACGTGAAAAACACCCCAACCATCAAGTCCAAGTTCACAGAGCAGGTCTGCACTAATGGGCTGCTTCCAACTGAAGACAAATACGACGTCTTTCTTTGGAGCAGATGAAAGTCTGGTGCTACTCAGATGGAAGTAATCCACCCAATTCCAAAAAAAAAGGAAAAAAAAAAAAAAAAAGAGGTAAATATCTGTAAGATTTTTAGCTGCCATCCCAGCCTCCTGCATGGTTAGAGACTGCATATCGATGACTCCCATTCTCTCTGATCTTTTGTCCCAAGAGTTTCTCCAGGGTCCCCATCCTGAGCCCTGGGGTGCTGGTGGATGCTGCTGGCTCTGGGGAGCTTGGGGCCGAAGGAGCTGGTGGTTCCCACACCGGGAGCCCAGCCACCCCAAGGCTCCCACCAACAGCCCCTCTGCCCTGTGAGAGGACCTCACCTCCCCCTCTGCTCCTGCCACCTCCTCTGCGCATGGCTGTGCTGAAACACCCGCGAGACTGAACCAGCCATCAACTCCAAGATCAAACCTTCATCACCTTTTGTAGGTTTTCCTCTTGCACAATGTTCTCTGGCTTGTGTCACAGATGATTGGACAAAACTCATGTCTGCCTCTGAGCTACCCATGCTGTATTTACGTGGCTTAAACACCGCACTTTTCTCAAGTTTGCATTTCTTTTACACAAATGGGGGCCTGCTCCTCATTTTGCTACTCAAATCTTCCAACTTCATAAATAAAAGCTTTCCTAAAAAAATGTGGGAAGGCTTTAGCTGATAAATTTGCATTGGTCACTACTGAAATTAATATTAAAAATTTGTATTTTTCCTCTTACTGACTTTGTGCCTTATTGAACTATCTACAAAGAAAGAATTTCACTCATTTGCATTGATAATTACCAAAGAATGAAATACCAAAATAAATCACA
>NW_009258795.1:1416236-1416770 GCF_000687185.1 Egretta garzetta
GAGTAGACAGTACTGTTTATGCAGACCACGGGGGTAGAATTGAGAACAGTTGCAGAAAACGGACGATTTCCCAGAAACCTGATTTTGGAGCAGCCTGCCTTCCTGTTAGAAGTGCACCAGCATGGGAAAAGCCACGCAGCTCTTCCACGAGAATCCTGCCTGTCTCCATTTAAAGCTCATCTAGATGAGATGTGCATTATCTCCCCACCGAGGGAATCCAACCTGCACGCGCACTGTGCGAGCAGTCCATCTGTTCATCCCTGCGCTAAGCATAGCGCGCCGGAGCCGGCGTGCAGGGGCTGCCTTCAGGAACACATGGTTATCCGGCAGCTCTGCCAGCGCCCTGCAGAATTTTCTGAGGTACGAGATATGTGGGAGCCCATCTGTCTGAGATACAACTTAGAATCACAGAATCGTTTGGGTGGGAAAAGCCCTTGAAGCTCCCCCAGCCCAACCGCCCCCCTACCCCTGCCATCCCACCCCCAAACCCTGGCCCTCAGCACCGCCTCTGCCCGGCTGTTAAATCCCCCCAGG
>NW_009258795.1:1416854-1424784 GCF_000687185.1 Egretta garzetta
CTCCCCCAGCCGCTCCCCAGCAGCCTGGGGCTCCAGACCCCTCCCCAGCTCCGCTGCCCTTCTCTGGACACGCTCCAGCCCCCCCAGGTCCTTCGGGGAGGGAGGGGCCCAACCCTGACCCCAGCACTCGAGGGGCGGCCCCCCCAGTGCCCAGCACAGGGGCACGGTCCCTGCCCTGCTCCTGCTGGCCACACCACTCCTGAGACAAGCCAGGATGATGTTGGCCCTCTTGGCCACCTGGGCACCCTGCTGGCTCCTATCCAGCCCCCTCTCGACCAACCCCCCAGGTCCTTTTCCGCCAGGCAGCTTTCCAGCCCCTCTGCCCCACGCCTGGAGCGTTGCATGGGGTTGTGGTGACCCCAGGGCAGGACCCGGCCCTTGGCCTTGTTGACCCTCACCCAACTGGGCTGGGCCCATGGCTCCAGGCTGGCCAGGTCCCTCTGCAGAGCCCTCCTCCCCTTCATCAGATTGACACTCCCACCCACCTTGGTGTCATCTGCAAACTGACTGAGGGCACGCTCAATCCCCTCCTCCAGGTCATTGGTAAAGATGTTAAACAAGACTTTGAAGGTGCCAGTGGAGGACTGCAGCACAACCTGCTCTACTGCGACAGCCCTGGACGTGCTGGCCCCTGCTGGGCAAAGAGGGGCCTCTTGTTGTGTCTTTCAAACGTCAGCGCTAGTGGTGAGTCTGTGGGGAGCACAGGGACCTGCTACCCAGCCCAGCTGCTTGTGTGCTGCTCCGCCAACCAGATGCCTAAAATCCAGGTGTTTTGGTCACTAAGTTAAGAAAACAGTGGGTCTACCCCATTGTCTTCTGTCCTACCTGCTATAGGACAGGCTATTGTATCTGGTTTCAATAATACTTACTCTAATATCCAGATGTTGACAGGTGACAGTACAGCATTGAAATATTTTCCAGTGCAAATGAATTTTAAGTCTATAGCAATACTTGTTAAGGGTATGTTCCTTTTCTGCTTTGGAGGGCTATAAAAAAATATAATCCCCCTATCTAGTGCTGTGCAACTCTGGATTTTTCTTCTTTTTTTAAATGACGGTATGTCACTAACAATGTGTTTTAATAAGTAACAAAATTGGTATCTTCAAACTCTTACTACAGCTGCTTAGAAGTAACTTAAGTGAGTAATTTAAGAGAGCAACTTAAGAGAGTCTGTTTCCTTTATATGGGAAAATACAGATTTTCCAATGAAGCTTAAGGCTTTTCAAGTTTAATATCTAAGTGTGATTAATTATGTCTTCGTTCTTCTCTTTGGGAAAAGAATTTTCACCACTCAATTTGAGTAATAAAAATTTTTGGCATGAAAGAGAGACCAGCTCTGTAAATAAGAAAATTTATTATTATTACTTTGAGCTTTTCTTATGCTCAGGATTTCCCAGTCACCACTTCTCTCTGTTTTCTTGCAAATGTTGTCCAAACCCAGTGGGATCCATTAAGAGAGCAACCAGCTGAGGACACATTCCAGAAAGCTCAAATGCATGTGGTTCACCTTGTACTTCTCAGGGTCATTCCCTGGTAAAAATTCAGAATACAATAGCTATTGCCACATTTTATAACAATTTTCAGTTACTCTGTCTTCTTCCCCTCAAGAAGAGAAACTTTGGCTTTTGGCTAGATTTCAGGTTCTCTGCTTGGCACTTTTTATTGGGTTCTGTTTGCCACCAAAATACAGTTCATTGGGGCTGGGATCACAGCTCAGATTTACTCCATGGGTAGAGAAACAGGAACAAAAACCAAAAAACCACTTCCTCCCTCTTCCAGGAGGCAAAGAAATAAATTAAGTGTGAGTCTCTGACTCCCCATGAGAAAATTCTGCTCTGACTCCTCATTTTTCAGATGATTGTGCTCAGGGCCTTCCTTGTCTCAACCTTATCATCCCACTACTGACCATTACGCCTCTGCAGGGCGTTGTTACTGTGAAAGAAACATGCATATAAAAGGAGCAGAAAGCAATATTTATATATATAAGGAGCATATATCTCTCTCCCTAGCTACCTTCTGCCTGACAAGTAGTTTAAATGTTCTGTTAGCTGCAGAGGTGCACAGAGAGTCTTGAAATAAGTCTTGGAAAATGTACATAAATCATTTAAACTTCCTATTTAAATCATGACGTATCTTTTTTTTCATATATTGGTGATGAATTCAGTTTTCCATCGTATTTTCTATCCGCAAACTTTCCTTGCAAGCTTTGGTACTCAATGGATCTGAGTTTCTAACAATAGCAAACCTTCAGTTTGGTTGATGAATTAGGCAATAACCTTACTTCTAGGGTGTTCCTTTCCCTCAGCATCTGAAAAATTGTATATGGAGTTCCTCTTCTGGTCTTCTGGTTGTATTTTGGAGGGAGGAAAGGAGATCCTTGGGGATAAGAGAGGACACAGAGATAAATCTGAAGCAGTCAGTTTTGTAGGATTTTGGACTTGGTTCCCCTTTAATTCCTCCCCAAATTAATGGTAAAATGCCATCCATCCTCTCAGAAGAGACAAGTGCTGTGATATCGCCTGGGGTTGTGTCACCCCTGGGGGAGTCACAAGGCAGATTTCTTTCAGCGAGGAGGTTGATGTCTTTCCTAAAATGGGAGTGACAAGACAGGATTCTCACCTCTTCCAGCATTCAGCACTGCCAAACTTCCAAGTGCCACCTTAGGGTGGCTTCCCAAGTTGTTTTCACGGGAGCAGAGCTGAGAAGGGGTGCCCAAATGTTTGGCTCTGGAGGGTTTTGCTGCCGTAGTGGAGCCATCCAGCAGTTGCTATACGATGCTTTACCTCTACAGTGCCATAGCAGGATTTAAACTGATTTGTAGGCCATTTTCTCAAGCTAAAATAATGCCTATTGTCAGAGATATTTCCTTACAGGCTTTTTAGTTTTCTTACATATTCAGCTCTTGCTTTTGACATATGTTTGTGGAAGATGACAGTCATTTCCCATTTGCAGAAGCATCAACAGAAAGGAGTGGACTGTTGTTTTGTGTTTTGCATCTTGGCATGATCAGCTCTGTGCTGTCCCCTGCACATCCACACTGTGTAACACAAGCAGAACACTACGAGATTTTGCTGATACGGAGAGGGCTGTCAGATGTGATTCTCTGGTCATTTATACTGTGATCTGTTCATGTCTGGTCCCTCTCTGTAACTCCAGATGCTGATGAGGGCATCCACTGTATACGTGGATACGTGTATATGCTGATGGAAAGGAACACCCTAGAAGTAAGGTTATTGCCTAATTTATCAACCAAACTGAAGGTTTGCTATTATTAGAATTCCATCTTACCACCAGCTGCCCTGTGTGCAAGACCTTGCATGGAAACAGCAGCGTTTACCATTTCTTAGACATCCATCTCATTTATGCTGGCTGTAGCTTTGCTTTGCTCAAGCCCACCTGGAAATGAAGAACGATGTTGAGTGTTTCCGCCAAATCAGCTCTCAAGCCCTTGGACACTGCTTGAAATAAACAACTAGCAGGCGAACAGTAGTGACAACAGTCTTCAGAAGAGGTTCCTGCAAGGTCTCGTGCAACTTGTCTTGCAGAAATTATCTGCAAACGTGCCAACACACTCCCTGAATCATGTGAAATTTATTCACCCGTGATTATATATTTCGCTTGAAGGGCAACCCACCGTGACGAAGTTTTCTTGGGTAGATGTTGAACACAGAGCTGAAGGGGTCTTCTCAGCTGGAGGTGGAGGAACCCACACCCCTCCAGCGATGGGGCCAAGCCCCCACCACGGGGCAGCCTGTGCAGTGCTGCTGGGGAGGGTTCGTAGCCCCCGGGACCCCCACACCAGGAAAGCAGCAGCTCCTCGGCCCCACCACCCTTTCCCGGATGAGGGTGAGGGATCAGGGCTGGAGCACGGCAGTTTAGATGGGATATGCAAGAGGAACGCAGCTCCTAATCCCCCACACACTTCCTCCTCGGAGCAGGCAGTGGGGTTTCCTGGAGACAAGAGCAAACACAAACCTCTTGGCAGCGGCCGTCCCCATCGACTGGGCACACGGTGTCCCCTTCTGCCTGGCTGCTTCTGCTGCAACATGCTAAGGAGGCAAGTTTTGGGCACCTTTCAGCTCTTACTTTAATCTACAGGGTTTTGACTGCTCCCAGGGGACAGGATTTTGGGGAGGTTAGCAGCAGGCATGTCTGTTGTTCGCTCACTGTTGTTCTGGTCCGCCCAGCAAACCAGGGCAGTGGCCGCTGGCTGCAGGGGGAGTTGAGTCCAGTGCCGTCTGGCCATGACTTTTGTTTCCTTGGCAATTGCTTCTGGAGCTCCAGCTGTCTGGGATTAAGATTAGCTGAAGTTGTGAAAGACAAAGGAGAGAGGCAAACTACCGGTCTTGGGGTAAGGCAGACAGTCTGTGTGTTTCCTGAGGCTTTCAGTTGCTGCTGCGGAAGGGGACGAGTCAGTGCTGTTGTGGCACCAGGGTGGTATTGACACAAGAAGCCCCAGTCCGCAGCTCTGTTATTCTCTGTACTTTTAAAAACTTTTTTTAATTAAGAAGCATATATACGAAACTGCTCTTGCCTAAGTGGGTATTACATACGTAGCACCAGCTCAGACACTTGAATTCCAGAAACTCTTCACCATGGCTTTTTTTACAGAATCATAACCACATGTATTATCAAGCTTAATTTATGCATTCATGATTGACGACGCAGTGCAAGCAATGACAGACAGACAGACAGACAGAAGTATGTTACGGTCATTTACTCAGATTTCTCATGAGCAGTGTTAGGAAAATGTCTATTTTCCAGTGTAGCTCTTATCAAACATCTATACGAGTTTTGACAGTACGGAAGTCACTGTAGACATTTATGTGCTGAAGGTGTTGGTTTTGACAATACTGATGCAAACGTTCTGGTTTTGAGAAAGTTGTTTCTGAATTGCTGAAAACAGAATTTGTCCCTGGTGTATGTGATTTTAAACCATGATTATTTGCCAGCTTTACCAGTCTGGATATTCTCCTCCTTGATGTGCCTTGTCTGATACCAGTCAACACGTTTTGCCATGTTTGGGTTATCTAATAAAACCTATCATCACTGCTGTTCTTTGAAAATGAATACTTCCATGGGCTTGGCAGCCCCAGGAACTCAGGGCCTTGCTGCTTGTTTATAGAGCCTGTTCCTCACCATCCCCATTGCCATCCTCCACGTGGAGAGGATTCAGCTGGACAAAAGCAAAGCTTGTTCCTCCTGGGTCTGAAATCAGACTTTCCCCGGGGAAACCAGCCCCAACTCCCCGACCTGCTGGGTCTGGCAGTGTTCATGAAGGCATCGGAGAGAAAGTCCAGGTTAACAGAGGCAGTGCCCTACTCTTAGGAAGGTCTAAAACATCTTGTGGATGTGCTGAAAGCCCACCTAAAACTGTTGAACCCGCTACTTGAGTCCCAGACTTCTGCAGTGTGGGGCTAAGAATCATAGAATCACAGAATCACAGAATCATAAATCCCATCTTGGAAGCGACCTCAAGGACCATCTGGTCCAACCTTTCTGGGCAAGAACCCAGCCCAGACAAGATGCCCCAGCGCCCTGTCCAGCTGAGGCTTGACAGTGTCCAATGTGGCAGAGTCAACCCCTCCCCTGGGGAGATCATTCCGATGGGTGACTGTTCTCATGGGGAAACATTTCCCTCTCGTGTCCAGTTCGAATCTCCCTCAGAGCAACTTGTGTCCATTCTCCCTTGTCCTCTCCATGGGACCCCTTGTGAACAGGGAGTCTCCATCTTCCCTGTACCCACCGCTTAGGTACTGGTACGTGGTGATGAGATCCCCCCGAGCCTCCTTTGCTCAGGGCTGAACAAACCCAGCCCCCCCAGCCCATCCCCATATGGCTGAGAGAGGCTTCCCAGCCCTTGGATCACCTTGGTGGCCCTGCTCTGGACCCCCTTCAGCCTGTCCACATCTTTTTTTGTACAGCAGCGACCAGAACTATGCACAGGATTCCAGGTGTGGCCTGACAAGGATGAGCTTTGTGCTGCAAGCAGCGGTGGGCAGAGGCACAGAGGAGCTGGTACCCCAGGTCCATGGCACCAACATCTCCTGGTGCTCTGTGCATGTGAATGCCCACGTCCAGACAATCAATGCACAAAACCACAGAACTCCTCTGAACTTTCCCTTGCCAAGCCTTTTAGTTAATCCTTATTTCCAGCCTCATTTTGAGAGGCTTTTCAAAGGTCTGATGACTCCTCTGAGCACATCTGTGTCTTCTGAGCATGCCCATAGCCAGAATAAGGAAGACTCTGCCTCCAGAGCCTCTCCAGGGAGGGTTCTCAGAAAATGAAGGAAGCCCTGGAAGGTGCCAGGCTGGAGGGCTGGAAGACAGACCTTTCTGTAAGTGTTTTTCATTCAGCACCGAAACTGTCCCAGGCAGGTGATGGGGGGATGTTTTGTAAATGTCATTAAGTGACACAGCAAGTAAGGCCTGCAGCTGGACTTCTTAGAGCAGATGGTTTACAACACCTGCAGACAGCATCCTCCTCAAGCTCCGGCAGAGACGTGCAGCCTCAGACGAGCAGAGCCAGCCAGTTAAAACGCTTACAAGTATTAATGATTTTCTTCCATTTGCCATTGTAAACAGGGACAGAAACTGGTCATGGCAAAAGGGGAAAATACCTCCAATTACACAATTTTGTACTGGCTGAATACGTGTCCTGCGCAGCATTGCAGACTGATTTCTCTCAAAAGACTTTCTATTTTAAAATGTTCTGCATGCGTTTGGCATCTCTGCTTTTAGACTGTTACAGGCATATGTGCCACCAACTTGCTGTGGTGATAAAAATGTGAGGGCAATTATATCATTAATGTTAGAATTTTGTGTGTGGTGGACGGGCAATAAAATGTTAGGTTTGGGCTCCGGTTCTGGACATTTGATCCCATGTCAAAACACAAGCTGAGATCAATCGCTGAAGGTTGTCCCCTGTGTTTAGCCACCTCAAGACCGCCTGGTGGAACATGTTCTATGGGAAGTCCAGCCAGAGGAACACGGCAGCCCTCAGGGTTGTAAAACCTAGGAAAGCCGAAGTAAGCAAGCTGAGGGATGAACCAAGAGTGCTACCAAGAAGGGAAAAAGCAAATCCTCCCAGCCTGAGGCTCGTGTTCAGACCCCATGGCGTCCGTGCTGCTGGCGTGGTGCGGTAGTGAACCCATGCACCCCTTGACCAAGGGCATCCCTAAACCCCATGGACTCTTCTCGGTTTGCCTGTTTTCAGCCTCATGGAGGCAACTGTGGGAAGGGCTTCGGCCACTGGCCGAGCTGCTGCCCGCTGCCCCCAGAGCACAGCTCTCAGCTTCACGGTAGAGGCGGCCAGTAGCGATCCCAGTCTGAGCCATTTTCCCATAAAATTGTCACTGATGTGAGTTTTTCCTGCTGTTAAATGGTCTACTCAACAATACCTGGTGTACTCAACAGCTCTAAACCCAGCTCTGCAAGGCATCCCAGCTTGTCTGGGTTTTATCTGGTATGGGAAGAGACAGCTCATGTTTCAGCCTGGTTTAAATAAAAATTCAGGAGACGGATCTGAGTGCAGCAGCGAGATGAGGAAGCCATTTGCCGATCTCCTTCGATCGTTATCATTGCTTAGTAACCTCCCGTTCAACAGATGTTATCCAGGAATTGCTAACAAGAGCGCTGGGGTTATTTAATTCATGACAGAAGCAATTAGGCAATGCTGACAAATCATTATTGTGGATACACTGCTAAACATTTGTGATTGGTTTTAGCAAGGAACATGCCCGGAGTTAAACACATCAAATACTTTCTGCTCACCCCCGCTCGCGGTTGCCCGCCCATCGCCCACGGCCTTGTCTCCTGTGCCCCAGACTGTGCTCTGCTGCTTCTTGAGAAACCATGTGGAAAAACAGCTAAACGACCCCAAAATCCCCACCCCCATCACTCCAGGGTGGGCAGAAGCCCGCGGGAGCGT
>NW_009258795.1:1424798-1452595 GCF_000687185.1 Egretta garzetta
CTGCTGCTGGGCCAACCCCCCGATAGGTGTTACAGCCCCGTGAGACAAAAAGGCACCGGTACAGCTGGGTACACAGCTGAAATTGCAGCCCCTCCATGCTGTGCTTACAGTGCTGCACGTCACGTTACTTTGCTGTACTTTTTGCTTTATGAGGGATCGTACGCATCTGTCTTGTGCACTGGTTATTTAAGAGAACGTCTGTGCAACCGCCATGCAATTCTGTGTCTCATTTCTCCTCATGCAGAAGCCTTCATAATGATTTATTTGATTAGCAGTAGAAATAAGTGCTCTGTAATATATAAAATAAAGATCAGCTAATGCTTCGTGGTGTTTATACATATAGAAAATTTAAAATATATTAAATATATGTTAGTATTAAATATATTAAATTAAAAATAAACTACTTGGCGAACATTTTTGTGGCTTACTCCTAGCCTCAAGGGACAAAAATTTTAGAAGAGGGACCTTAAGTTGGGTATTCTCGGACAGACATCACTATTTCCATCCTATTTATCTAGATACAAGTGAGTCACACCACTGACGGTTCCATTTGGCGGGTTACTTCGAGAGCAATGTAAATAAAGGCAACTCACCATCTCGCAGCGTGCGTTGGTTCCTCCGTTACAGCCCTTCCCTGCGGGGGGCAACCTCAGTCATCTCACCCCAGTTATGAAATGCACGGCTCCGCGTGGAGGAGCGTTTGTATCAGCGAGCCGGCCCCCGTGGCATCCTCTCTGCAACAGGGATGAAAACTGTTATGATGGGCTGAGCGATTCACGCTGAGCCTTTGCCAACCTCCACGCTCCAGTAATGCACTTCCTCAGGACCTCTGAGGCTCCCCTGAAGCTCCACGTAGTGCTTTGCACGCCAGCAGCCGTTGTGCCTCCCTCACCCTGCAAGAGCAGTTCCAGCCCTGTGGCGAGCTGGTGCTCCACACAGCGCCGCTGCCCTTTCCGAACCTCCCATCCTGGCTTGCCCCGAGCTCTGCGCTCTTCTGGATCCGGCCAGGGGTATTTTCCTGAAATAAGATCTCCATCATTGCCGCGACCTGTGCCTCTGGGCAACAACGGGCTTCCCATGCTCTTTGGAGAGCTGTGGGACTTGCGAAGCTCCTGGCTTCTCCTCACGCCGCTCACCACCCGCCCACCGCTACACCAGCAGCATTTCATAGATGGCCAATGAATATCATGAACTTTCTGCATGCTGAGCTCCCAGGGAGGCTTTTACCTCCGCACACCCCCGTGCATATTTGTATTAGAGCTGCTAGAGCCATCTGCATGGCTGTTGATGGAGCACTTGGCCTTCTACCCCCGCTTCACACAGGTCCCTCCTGTCCATGCTTGTGTGTCCGCAGCAGAGGTGCTGCTCTTGCATTTGGGGGTTGGACTAGATGACCTCTAGGGGTCCCTTCCAACCCAAAACATTCTATGATTCTATGATTCTGCGGCAGCCAAGGAAGATGAAGCCACAGCACCAATGTCACGCCAGAGTCAGCCCAAGCACCAGCCCAGGCTGTGTCCTGCCCTGGTGCCCTTGCTGGGTGCTGCTGGAGCTCCTGCCCTTTGGAGTCACTGAGGGCTGCTTCTGGCGCACGGTTGCCCAGCCCCAGCGCGTGGAGTTACAGGCTCACAGGTCCACGCTTCGCTTGGCACCCTGCGGCTTCTGCTTGAGGAATAGCACTGCCTCCAGCCCGTGTCTCGAACGTTTGACCGGCTAATTCCCCTAGCTGGGAGAATAAGCTAACGAGAACTCTTCTTAAAATGTTGACGCTTCTGTTTGTTCACTTCATTGGCCAAAGCGTCACATTTTAAGCTATTGGCTTCGATGACTCCTCAAGGTCACCTGTCTGAGAGCGGTCGAGTCTCACCGGGCTCGGTCCCTCCGGACCACATCTGGAGCCTCTGCACGCACGGAAGCTGCTGTGGGTAGTTGCTGTGCGTAGGGAAAACCAGATACAAGATGATACAGGGCCAGCTCTGAGCTTTCCTGTACGGAGGTTTTTTCCCATGCTGAAGTACGGTAAATGTTTATAGCAGCTGAGCTGGGAGGTAAACAGTGGTCACTGTATTGCAACAGCAGCTGCACGTCATTTACACTGTTGCGCAGCAAATTTCTGCAAGGTTTGGAAGGATTTTTAAAGGTCTGTGCTAAAATGGCTGCAGTGAAACCATTCTGCGTGGCCCGATTTACTGCGTGTTGCAGGCAGTTCTTCAAACTGGCCTTGGTATTTTTTAACAGGGCTTCCGCACAGCAGGGGCGGTCCCTTGGTTCTTAGGGGAGAAGGGAAAAATCTGCAGCTGGGTTATACTGGGGAAGAAGGGGTGACGGTGACACGGCAGGAAGGGCAGAGTGACCCACATCAAAAGCCCAAACGGCTCTACCCCCAGCAGGTGAAAATTTTCAGTACACGGAGTCGCTGGCAAGCTGCCCACCGGCAGTTATAGAAATTCTTCCTCGGATGCGGATTTCCAAAAGCCACACAGAAATAAATGATTCATGCAATGTATGAATTAACTCGGTTGCGCAGCAGCTCAGGGTGGACCGGAGCTGTTTTGCAGCTCTGGGGAGCATCCCTGCTTCCTCAGCCCTCCCCTTCCATCAGAGAGCATCACACAGTGCAGGACTCGCATTTGGCATTGGCACCCTGGTGGGGGCAGCTGGTCAGGGAGGGGCACGCTGGTGAGAAAGTCCCCATGTCGGGAATGTGTCCTGCAACAACGCACCAAAAGTGTATTCTGTGTTTAGGTCTTAGGTGGATTTTATCTTATGCCCCTACCAGCAGCCCTACCAGAAAACGTCCAGATTCTCTTTAAGCTGTATCCTTGCCTGCTCTCCGCTGAATAAGCAGAGAAATGAGGATGGATTTGCATCTACCGAGAACATTCAAGGCTCAGGCGAGTTGAAGGTGCGTGTTGATTACTCACAACCGTGAAGGGCCATCGCAGTAGATCACTCTTTTTTCATAGAACTGAGGGAACAACTTTAAGTAACAGCGAGTTGTTTAACTGCCCTTGGTGTCACATTTATAAATGATCCTCCTCTCCATTTTCTTAGTATTTTCTTGCCATCTCTTTGACCCTGCAGGCCACTGGCTTACACTTACCTTCCCAAAACTGAAGCTGCAGCTGCGCCACCAGAAAGGTCTGTTGGGACATGCTCACAGCCCCACCAGCAGAACAATGAAGTGCTTTGCTGGGAGCCAAACGCCACTCCTTTTTTTTTTATTTGACTGAAGCAGTAACAAAAATAAACAAAGGCAATCCAGGAAATACAGCATCCAGGCCCCATTTGAATATTTTTTCTCCCTGTGTGCAATATTCCCCTGCAAGCGCCCTGCAGTGCTGTTATTCTGCTGTTCCAGGAAAGTGAAGTGGCTCTCCTTTTAACTATTTTTTAATTCCTTGGGCATTTCAAAGAGGTTTGATGGAAGCTTATGGCTCAAAGTTTTGAATTTCCTGCAAGTTCAGAGACAATTGGTAGTCCTGCAGAGCTGCAGAGAAGTGTCACTGCTGATTGCCAGCGTGAAGTGAGGGTCATTCGTTTAATTATATGTCATTTTATTTGGTCATCTTTGGTGGAGTAGAGCTGCGGGCTGTGTTACTGGAAGGGAGGGAAGGGTCCCAGGGAACCTCAGGGAACTGAAGGCATCCGGGCTGGAGGGAAGGGGAGAGCAATGGGACGAAGGAACAGCGGCAGGGATGATTTTGGTGAGGGGCTGTAGTACTGCTGACCTTGGGAACGGCAGTCTGTTCCAGGACGTTTTGAATGGGGGTCTGCTTAACACAAGAAGCTAAAGCATGGTCTCCAATGGCCCGTGGCAAGCCCTGGTTTTGCCTCTCCCGAAGAGATTTCCAAAAGAGGGGTGTGAATATGCAGCTGGGACTTGCAGAAGCCTCTGTGCCTCTCCAGGGACACTTGTCGAGGGTGGAAGAGGGGTTGGGGCTGTCACACAGAGGCACTTTAATTTTTCTCCTACTTGATAAAATGGGAGTGGCATGACCCAGATTGCCTTCACTGACCTCTTGGCTCTCCCCTTCCCACCTCCAACCTGCTCCCATCACCTCTGCTAGAGCCAGACTGCAGACCTGACTGGACTGATCCTGCTTCCCCACTTTGTTTCCTTCTTTAGTTTCTTGGCATGCTTTCTCCTGAACACCCCATCGCACTTGAGCTCAGGGTTTGGGACGTCCTCTGATACAGCCAGTTCATCCTGGCTCTCGAAACCTCGGCCTCACAGGAGCAGCGACTGAGGCTTAACCAGGACCAGGGAGCTCTTATTCTTAATTTTCTAGCAGTATCTCTGCTGGTAATACCTGGATACTTAAGTCCATCAGCACACACGCTTTAGTACTTCGGCTGGAGACCAGAGCATCTCATCTGCGTTCGCCCTGAGCCATGAGAGATGGCTCTGCCTGCATCCTGACACGGGAGGAGCAGCTGGTGTAAAGTACTTTCAGGATATGAAGTCCTTGGAATCTGAAAACCTTCTTGGCTTCTCCACTCAGCGGTTAATTATGACTGATAACAATAATTGATGTGTTCAGAGCAGTAGATTGCAGGGTTAGCTTAATGCACACACTCAGCTCTTCTGATGGAGGTGATTAATAAATCAAAGTGGCTTGGACCTCCTAAATCCCTGTTAGTTCTACCAAAGCCAAATAAAACCAAAACCCTAAAATTGTCATTAAATTAGAAGGCCAATGAGGTTTGTAGCAGAAGTTAATTTCTGTAAATGGTGGATCTAAATCTTTGGTAAATCTCCCAGTGCCGACCTGATTATGCATGTGACCCTTCAAGCTGACACAGGGTGACAGAGGGCAAAGGGTGATGGCAGTCCCAGCCTTGTAACAGGGAGGAAGGTATCTGTGGAAGATGGCATGAGGTAGCCATCTCCCGTGCTCCCAGACGTTGGCATTTAGAGATGTGCTCCAAGCCGGCGGCAGCTTCCTCGGGGTCTGTCCGGCCGGCGGGGGCTTCCAGAGCAGTGACACGAGAAGGCTCAGAAGTCCCCTGAGTTTGGGAGCTGGCTGTGACAGGCATCCTGCAGGCTCCAGCCCTTCACGAGGGGCTGGAGACAGTAATCGTGACAGCAAAACTTCTCGTTAGCCTGATGAATCACCTCTGTTTTCCAGTTCTTGTGGGTTGTTTTTTTTTTTTCCTTCGCTGCCTCCTCAGCTCTCCCCTCCCCTCTCTGTGCTGATCTGGGTGCAAAAATGGGACCGAGTGACTGGGAGCAGGGAAAAGGAGCAGAGGAAAGAGCAGAAGAGAGGGACTGGAGAGAAATACCCGTCCCTTCTGGTCACCCGAGTCACTGGACCAGCTCGGCTACTGGTAAAGAGTCTGAGGGGAATCCCCTGGGACTCCCCGGGAAGAAAATGGCTGCAAGGCAGGTGAAAAGGTAGAGAGGTTAAGGGGAATACAGCTCCAGAGATCATATATTTCAGCCCTTTGGAACCCCTGCTAAGGGCTGAGGCAGAGATCGAGGCATTGCTTCTTGGACTGCTGCGCGCCAGCGGGGCCATGGGGCGCGTGGCTGGATGCGTGCACAGCACATGCAAGGTGGTAAGGACTCGCTTCAGACTTACCCAAGAGCGCATTGAGTTGAGGTGTCCTCTCCCACATGCACTAGGGCCTACAGTCACGGTCAAGGACAAGTCAGGTAAGATTTTGTCAAGCTGCCATAACCAGACCTCAAGGCTAAGTCTTGAGATTGACTATGAAAGGTCATCTGTGCATCAGTGGACTGCACTGAACTTATGCTCTCATGCAACCATCTTCCTCTAAAACATTATCTTTTTTGGTTTTATTTTTTTGAAAAGGATGGTTTGTAAGAAACAAGATGCTTTTGTAAACTAAAGGGGAAAAAAATGGATTATGGACACTTTTCAATTTCCAGCAGTGACTTCTTGTGTCACAAGCAGAAGAGAGTCAGCTGGTCACTGGAGCGTGTCTAGAGAAGGGCAGCGGAGCTGGGGAGGGGTCTGGAGCCCCAGGCTGCTGGGGAGCGGCTGGGGGAGCTGGGGGGGTTCAGCCTGGAGCAGAGGAGGCTGAGGGGAGCCCTCATCGCTCCCTACAACTGCCTGAGAGGAGGGGGGAGCCGGGGGGGTCGGGCTCTGCTCCCAGGGAAGGGGCGATGGGACGAGGGGCACCGGCCTCAAGTTGTGCCAGGGCAGGGTGAGGTTGGCCATGGGGAACAATTCCTTCCCCTTGGGGCTGTCAGGGGCTGGAAGGGGCTGCCCAGGGAAGGGGTCGAGTCCCCAGCCCTGGGGGGATTTAACAGCCGGGCAGAGGCGGTGCTGAGGGCCAGGGTTTGGGGGTGGGATGGCAGGGGTGGGGGAGCAGTTGGGCTGGGGGAGCTTAAAGGGCTTTGCCAACCCAAATGATCCTGTGATTCTATGAGTCTATGATTTTGATATTTAGGTTTTTTACCAAGAAGAGACTGAAATTAAGTGTCCAGATCTCACTGGTACGCCATGACTGCCAAAGGTTATGTTTATTTTAAAGCCTCAGTTGCGCAGGCAAATGTAAAGCAGCTCCCAGCACGCACAGACACAAGCCAGCTGCAGAGCATCGCTGCAGCCCATATGGCTGTAAGATTTGTTGCAGAGCATCCCCAGGCGCACTTCAGCCATCAAACCGTCATCTTTGCATTTTGTGTATTGATTGAGTAGGGTGGCTGAACTTCCTTCTCCTCTCCTCTCTTTTTTAAAGATTATTTTTACATCAGAACTTTTATTTATAGCAGTCTAAAAGCAGAGATCAAGAGAAAACGTGTATGACTCCTTCCCCAAATAACCGAGTATTTTAATTCGTCATTAAGCCACAGAGTTCAGCTGCACTGCATGATGAAAGGGTATTTCTATAGCATTGAGAGCATGAAAAATTATGCCATTCAGGTCAAACTAAGACATAAAACATACTTCATTTTCTGGATAACATGCAAGCCCAAATTTCTGCAGTAATTAAGTCTCTCCCCAGCTTTTTATAAAAACAGTAAACGGTGGCTCTAATTTTCCTCAAACTCCAGATTATGCCTGTCTAAATTCAGCTTCATTCTGTACCTGCCAGTTTCAGATCCGTGCAGCATCCTTCCCCTCCTATATTTATATGCAGTTCCGCTGAGCGTATTTGAGTGCCTGGCTCATTCTCCCAGGTTTCAGCAGGCGGATGGGGAGGGGGCAGCTGTAAGAAAATCATTGGGATTTCAGGCTTCTGTCCGGTGGGTGGGTGTAAGTAATGTAAAGGAAAACCAAACAGAAGTGTTGCTGTACTGGGCATGAGCTCTCCTCCTGGCCACCCTCAGCCGGGGCATGCTCCTAGGGATGCTCTGCACGAGCATGACCGTGTCTACTGGTGTGTCCCCAGAGGTGGTCACGGGATGTGATTGGTTTTGCCTTCATTTAAAATGAAATAGGAAGAGGCTAAAATGAGGACTAAAATGATGATACATTACAGAAGTACCTTGAAGCCTCTAAAAAATAAGCTGAGGTCCTTAAGCCATATGGGTTTTGCCAAATAGCTGCAAAAACGCCACTAAGGTCTCCGAGGCCGTTAATGGGGTCAATACCAGATGCCAGCCCTGCGCTGAGAGGTTGCTGTTACTGGTGGCATTGCAGGGGTGCAGGTTCCAGTTGAACGGGAGGAAGAACTTGTTGACTGTGAGGGTGCCCGAGCCCTGGCCCAGGCTGCCCAGGGGGGCTGTGGAGTCTCCTTCTCTGGAGATCTTCAACCCCTGCCTGGACACTGTCCTGTGCCCCCTGCTCTGGGTGAGCCTGCTTGAGCGGGGGGGTGGCACTGGGTGAGCTCCGGAGGGCCCTGCCAGCCCCCACCAGTCTGGGATTCTGTGAGCATCAAAGCCCCTGGTACAACAGACAATCTGGGCAGCCGGGGCCGAGACTGGTCCCACTGTGGGCAGGAGATGGCCAACACTTGCATCCCTTGGCTTCCTTGCCATGACTGGCATGACAGCAGGGTTTTTGGTGTTCACAGGAGAGACCCTTCCCCCCCTCCCCGCACTGGAGAACGGGCTCGCCTGCTGGAAGGGCGGTTATCCAGCCAGGAGAGGACCACGGCTTTCCTCCTCCATCAAGCTTTCCAAATCAAAGACGACATAATCTCCTACCTCCAGGGAAGCAAAGATTATCAGCACGGGGCAACCACTGCCCGGCGGCTGCTGGAAAACCACATCCAGACCATTACGAGCATCGTTAAAAAGCTCAGCCAGGACATTGAGGTAATACATGCTGAGGAGCATTTCCCCGCTTTAGTGGTGCAGCTCTAGACTGTGGTCCACTCAGCACTAATGCCGGCCTCAGGGGCAGAAAAGTACTCAACATGGCAGCTATGTTTTAGTTAAATTCTGATTTTTCTTGTATAGTGGCACTTGAAATACTTGTGAAAATAGAGAGGGGGGAACTAGGGCAAGTAAAGTAAAAAAAAAAAAGAGAGAGCAAAATAAATGATTAATGAGTTTGGGGGTTGTTTTAAAGGTTCAGATTCTATTTGCTTTCAGTTTTGTTGGAGTAAGAGAGATTGAGTTCAAGGTAAAAAAGGAGTAAGATGTGTTTTATTCTAACATCTCACGTCAAGACTCAAGTTTGGGTTTACTTCTTAGTTTTCCTGATGCAGATGTACTACTACTTTACGTAACTTCTGCACACAAACATAATCAAACCTTGCTGTAACTCTTCACAAAGCTCACTGCACACTGGAATGGAGGCTCCAGTTCACATCTTATTTAAGCTGGCTGATGGTTCTGTGCTGGCAATGCATGGGATGCCCTTATTCTGGCTAGAGACTTTAGATTATTTGCTGTTATTTGTCAAATTTAGATGTGAAATATTTTATTTTCTGTACATTTATCTTAAGAAGAACGCAATCATGGCTCACCTGAAATTAATCTGGATTACAGCTAGGGTCTGTGTTCATCTCGTACTGATTTGATTTTCATTATTTTGATACTGTGGTGATAAGCAATGCTGTAGAGCCACTTAGTTATTTTAGATCCTCCAGTTCCTCTAACCCTATCCCAATCAAGCATGTACCACACCCTTTTGCTAGAAAAATGCCTAAGATGCTGTCAGCATCTACATCTAATCTTTTTCCTTGGTGGCAAATTACTCTTTTCTAGGTCCCAATCTCAGATGCGTGTTTACTTTGTGTATTTTGGTTGTTAGGATTCGATAAGGGCAGCGCACCGACAAACAGCGCGGCGAGATGTCAGTCAAAGCCGCTACAGAATTAGTGGAGGTCTGGAGCATTGCTCCTGGCTCACAGCAAATGAGAGTGATTGAGCAATGTCAACTCGTCAGGCATTTTAAAAAAAAAAAAGGATCCACCAAGAAATGTGACTCACTCATACTCCAAATCTTCCCCAAAGCAGGAAGAATATACTTCAAAATATCCTGCTCTGGGGAAGACACTGGCATGCCCTTGCCAGCAGGGCCGAAGCTGAGCCCAACTAAACACAGCCCCCTGCCAGAGCCAGAAAAATACCCCGGCTGCCACTGCAACAGGGATGTCAAAGCCATTAGTGCCAGGTGGAAAATGACCAGACCCTTGACAATGACATCCCTCACAATCCCAGGAGAGGATTGCAAATTGCAAGAGAAATTAGTCCCAAGTCCCAGCTAACGACAGGACAAGAGGAAATGGCCTCAATTTGCATCAGGGGACGCTTAGATTGGATATTTGGAAAAATTTCTTTACTGAAAGGGCGGTCAAGCACTGGAAGGTGGTGGAGTCCCCATCCCTGGGGGTATTCAAAAAACGTGTAGACATGGTGCTTTGGGACATGGTTTAGTAGGCCTGGGCATGTTGGGTTGACGGTTGGACTTGATGGTCTTGGAGGTCTTTTCCAACCTTAATGGTTCTATGGTAAAAGCATCAATACTGAAAACCTAGAAGCAAAGGGGTGAGGAGCCTGGCATCACCTCTGGTAACTGCCGTAAGACAACCACGTCTCGGTTGAGGGGTTGCACGCAGACTAAGGGGCAGCCATCAGTCACAGGCACGATGTTGTGCATGTGGCTCTCCCATGCCCAGGGGTGGTGAGCTCTGGGGCGGGAGCGCTGCCAGCAGCCCAGGGAACTAGCTGGAGAAGGAGAACATTGATTTCCCTATCGATAAACAGGAGGCTGCTGCTTTCCATCCTAATGGACGAGTGTCTCATGCTGCATTTGCCAGTGAGGGAGCGATGGTCCCACCCTGTGCCTCTGTCTTCGCAGACTTGCGGCATCAGACTTGTGTTGCCAAAAATACACCTGAGTTGTGCAGTACATTCAACTCTTTGAGAACGTTATTTTCTGACATATCCAGGAAGGCCTGTTCCAGCTCAGTATTTCAGTTATTCATACTCTGTGTACAGGGGAGCCAGGATTATTCAGGAATAACTGCATGAAGGATTTGAATTAAATTGTACTCCAGAGTTATGGCAGCTTTCCCTGCTCACCCGTGCCCCACCTTTGACAGATGCTGTCTCTGTTTGCTGGAGGAGTGGGACAGCAGTGATGCACGGGGACTTGGTGCTATGGGATTTGCGTGTGCCACGGCACCTTCCCTGCTTGCAGCTGACTGGGAAATCATAGGATCATAGAATCCCAGAATCTCAGGTTGGAAGGGACGTCAAGGACCATCTGGTCCAACCTTTCTGGGCATGAGCCCAGCCTAGACAAGATGGCCCAGCCCCCTGCCCAGCCACATCTTGAAAGTGTGCGATGTGGCGGAGTCAACCCCTCCCCTGGGGAGATTATTCCGATGGGTGACTGTTCTCATGGGGAAAAATTTCCCTCTTGTGTCCAATTGGGATTTGTGTCCATGCCCCCTTGTCCTCTCCATGGGACTCCTTGTGAAAAGAGAGTCTGCATCTTCCCATCTACATGGTGATGAGATCCCTCTGAGCCTCCTTTGCTCAGGGCTGAACAAACCCAGCTCTCCTAGCCCATCCCCATATGGCTGAGAGACGCTTCCCAGCCCTGGGTTCACCTTGGTGGCCCTGCTCTGGACCCCCTTCAGCCTATCCACATCTGGTTTTGCACAGCGTGTTTGCCCTGGCCCTGTTAGCAGGGGCACAGCTGCAGGTGAAGAGGGTCTGATGCTGTGTCCAGACCCACAAGCTTGGGGCACCAGCCCAACCCTGCTGAAACCCAACTGCCCCGGCAGTGGGACCAGCCTCCGTGGCCCGCAGGACAGGCAAACCCATCTGCAACGACTTCACCAAACATCAGGCATTTGCAGTTAAAATTTTCCTTGATATCTGTCCTTTCCTATAATTTTTGTTTTAAATTCACTCAGTGGGGAACATTTCAGATAAGAAGCCAGTAAAAGCCACTCCATTTTTGCACAAATAGGATATTTGCATAAGAAAGGGTAAAAGCTGTGCTTTGAGCAGGTGAAGTGCTGTGTGGTGCTGATTTACAGTGAAATATCAGCCCCAGGCCTCTCCTTTCAGCCTGAGAAGTAAAATCCAGAGATTTTAGAAATCATTCCCTCCCCATCCCCCCGCCACTCCGTATCTGTAAAAGGTCACAGGAGCTGCACAAGGGCTTCCTAAAATTAATGCTTGTGACACATTCAGATACCATCAGGACGAGCCACTTCAGAAGAGCCTGCAGGGCAGCTACTCCTTCCGTCTTTAGATCACACTTTTAATACTGCACAATAAATGAGAAATCAGGCCACATTCTGAACAGCAAGGGTAAAACGGGACATCAAGCAGCTGCCCACAACAACTTGCATCCACGCTCCGGGCTGGGTGGGGACAGTTGTAATGATGTCCCTGCCCTCGCCAGAGCCCAAACCTGCCCTATGTAGGACCACGCGCGGCCAGGACATGGTTTTACACACGCCACGTGCAGTGCGTTACCTTGGACATAAGCGTTTGTGGATCTGCAGCATGGGCAGGCTGGGCACAGGGCAGAGATAGAATCATAGGATCATAGAATGGTTTAGGTTGGAGAAGCCCTTTAAGCTCCCCCAGCCCAACCCTTCCCCTACCCCTGCCATCCCACCCCCAAACCCTGGCCCTCAGCACCACTTCTGCCCGGCTGTTAAATCCCCCCGGGCTGGGGACTCGACCCCTTCCCTGGGCAGCCCCTTCCAGTGCCTGACAGCCCCAAGGGGAAGGAATTGTTCCCCATGCCCAACCTCACCCTGCCCTGGCACAACTTGAGGCCGTTTCCCCTTGCCCATGCTCCTGCCCCGCATTGCCAGGGCTGCAGGAGAGGCAAGGTCTCCTAACACCGGACCAAGCTGCATCACCGTGCGAGTCTCAGCTGATCAAGACCTTAAGGGCAGTTTACTCCTTGCCTTTGTTTCTTCGAAGAGGGGGACCGAGCATGTCCGGGTGCCTGCGAAGCCCTGGGGGACTGGCCCTCTTGGCCACCTGGGCACCCTGCTGGCTCCTAGCCAGCCCCCTGTCGACCAGCACCCCCAGGGCCTTTTCCGCCGGGCAGCTTTCCAGCCCCTCTGCCCCACGCCTGGAGCGCTGCCTGGGGTTGTGGTGACCCCAGGGCAGGACCCGGCCCTTGGCCTTGTTGACCCTCCCCCAACTGGGCTGGGCCCATGGCTCCAGCCTGGCCAGGTCCCTCTGCAGAACCCTCCTCCCCTTCATCAGATCCACACTCCCGCCCAGCTCGGTGCCCTCAATCCCCTCATCTAGGTCATGGATGAAGATGTTAAACAGAGCTGGGCCCAGCACAGAGCGCTTGTGACCGGCTGCCAACTGGATTGACCTCCATTGACCACAGCCCTTTGAGCCTGGACATCCAGACAGTTCTTTACCCAGTGAAGAGTACACCCGTCTAGGCCATGAACCGCCAGCTTCTCTAGGAGGATGCTGTGGGAGACTGTGTCAAAGGGTTTGCTGAAGTCAAAGAAGATCCTGCACCCATCTCCATCTTGCCTTGCCTCCCCCACAAAGCTTTGCTGCAATGCCCTCACCCAGCCTCACTATTGCCTCCCTCCGAGAAACACACACGGCATCCCCTGATGGAAGAAGCCTGACTTAAAAAAACCCTGTGTATTATTTATTGTGGGCTGCCCTGTACTGAAAACAGTCGAGGGGGAGAACAAAATTAATTTCCTAAGTTTTGCATTTCCCATTATTTGCATGCTAGACTTCTCAACATAAAGGATACATTTTAAGGGAAAAATTGACATATTATTTATGCAGATATAGATTTTTGCAAGAAAAACACAGTTACTTTCTCCAAGACAGAAAAATGAGCTTTTAGACCTGCTGCCATAACTGGTGCTTTTTGAAATGAAAAAAAAAAAAAAAAAAAAAACCAAACCAAAAAAAACAAAGCATAAACCCAGAAATGGATTAATGGTCTTGAATTTACAGGTTTTGGAGAGGCAAATAAGAACAAGGGATGGTGCTGCAGTAGAAACTAATTTTGCTGTTCAAAGTCTGAACCATAAATACATCCAGGGACTTGGAGACCTGCGTGGAAGAGTGGCAAGGTAAGGAATGCATAATGGTCCTCATTTTCATTTCTGCTCGTTGGTTTGTGCAGAGCAGATTCAGAGTGGGCACGAATGTGCTTTGCACTCATTTTACATCTCCATCTTCATGCCAGATCTGTGCTTCGCACTCTCCGTGTTAGAAAAATTATCAAGCCGGGGAAAAAGAAATATATTTTCCTGTCTCGTTCTTCATCACACACTTAACATTTCAGAGAATTTTTTCTTCTCCAGTCCGGCTAGACTTCAGCTGAAGTCGTCATTTCCTCCTGCTTAAACTCACCTCGTGTTTCAATAGAATCTTTACTTTCTCTCCTGGAAAGTAGATCTTACTGAGCAAGTTGATTTCTTCCTTCAGTGAGATCATAAGTTTCATTGGTGCAAGTAATTACATGTGCATAACATAGGTGGACTTCTGTGGGGCACTTAGAAACACAAAATACTACGATTAAGGGAAAGACAAAATGAAACTGTGCAATGTAGTATCAAGAGAGTACATGGATTGAGAACTGTCTGAACTGATATACTGGAAAATTAATAATTAAGGAAAAAAATCTCCCTGAAGGGGTGTGTTTCTAATGTTTGGGCGTTTTTTTTCTCCAGAGGCCAGTCATATGCTTTTCATATACAACACTGCTATTGACATTTGTGGATAACACAAAAATTGGTCAAGTGGGGACAAGGTGGTAACTGAGAATAGCCAGGAACATTAGCAATGTGGGCTGATTGAGAAAAAAATGTGGTTTATAAACCTAATGAGAGACTTGCCCCCTGAAAAGTTTGGGGAATATGGCAGTCAAATAACTTACCATGAGCATCAGAAATGCCAGGAATATGGCCTTGGACAAGATGAGCAGAGGACCAGTAAACAGGGAGGTTATTTTAGCTCTGTGTGGCACAGAGATTGACACCAGAATACTGTACCAAGCCCAGAGTCCCCTTCCTGAAATTAAAAACTTGGTATGGTGTAAAGAAGAGCCAGGAGTGTGATGGTGGGACAAGGAAAATTTCTGGCTGACAGAAGTATACATCTGTGTATAGTTCACAGAGAAAAATAAATCCAGAGATGTCTTCATTTCCATGTATAACTACCAGGAGAGGAAGGAAAAAAATTACAGGGTACCGAAGGACTCCAGACTACTGCAGAGAGACCCAGGAATCCAAAATGAGAAGCTGAAGCCAACACATTCAAAATTGGCAGGAAAAAGATGGGCTTTTTTTAACCCTGTGGCTGATTAGCATTGGAACAAAGTGGGAGGAGATCCTGCAAGAGCCTCCTGATGTTTTCCAGTTTGGGTGGGCAGACTCTCTAGACAACGTTTGCTGTTAGCAAAGCCATAACATTCGATGGGCGAAGTGTCTCGCTCCTCTTTCCCCAGTGTTTTCCCAGGGGTGATGCTTCCCTTCATCAGCTGCACCAGGGCTTGCTCCCATCTTCTGTGCGGGAGCATTTGCCTGCAGCAAAGGAAAGCAAAAGCACTTGGGGAAAACAGGAAAACAGGGTAATTGTGGGGAAAAAAATCTCAGGTCAACGTCTAGTTGCGTAAAGAAAAAAAAAACCAAACCAACGAAGAAGGAAGAGGTTGGGCACTCGCAGGGGTCCACAACACTTTTTATGAGGTCCCTCTTCCTCTTCCTTCCTTGCCCATTTGTTGGGTGCGCTGGTTGGCCTTTGCCACGGGTAGAAGGGAGGATCCCAAACCACACATAGACAATTGCACATACAAAACCACCATGAGGACATCTTATGATGCTGGAAACTCAGTCCTTAGACCCCATGCATTTTTAAGGAGAGCGGAAAGAAAACAGCAGGTCACCCAGCCTCATCCAAACCTACTGGTGTCGCAGAGGCGGGGCTGGCGTTTCAGCGACGTTTCAACAGCGATATTATAATGCAGTCTCATGCAAACGTTTGCCGTTAAGCTAAAGCATAGCATAGTTTTGTGTGATTCGTGAATCATCAGGACTTCCTTGTTTTGCTTGGTGCTGGAGTTCCCCTCTGGAAATGCCAAGCCTGAACCATGTACCTGCCCCCAGCATCGTGGCTTGGAGAGCCAGAACTGACAGAGAGAGGGCTGCCGTTATAGTGGTGATTAACATTTTGATTTTTCACATTTCTTTGACCTTGAGTTTCAGGATTTAAAATTTCTATGTATATTAAAGAGAGCCCAGAGTGGCTGGAGACAAATGCACGTGTTCCTATAATTTACATTTATTGTATTAATAGAAATCTTCCAAATGCAAACTTGCAATGACAGTTTTCTTCTTGATTTGTGGCCTAACCTTAATCCAGGACTATCTGGGATGAAATGAACCTTAAATGGAGCCACTGCTTCTTCTCACAGCAGATGATTCATCCTCCTGTATTCTGCCATGTGTCAAGGATTAATGTGGATTAGCTCTCGTAATTCAATTTGTGTCTATTCTGTTACTCTGTCTTTCCCTGAAAAAATAGATGGAAACCTCCTGCCAACTACTGAGGTGCTTGTCCATTAATTCTTGGACCTTCTGATTACATTTCTACACCATATAAACATTTACGTGTCGAATAGCAGTCATCTTTAAGAAAAAACAGCCTTCAGCACCTCAGCTACAGTGGCATTCCCACTGAATTAACTAGTTACTTTAATTGTATTCTAACTCTTAATCAGAATTCCTTTGGGCATCGGAATATGCAATACAGTAACGAGAATTAGGTAGTCAACCATAAAAAAAAGCCACACTTCTGGTAAATATTAATTAATTCTCTTCAGCCTCGCCAACAAAAGAATAACTGAGTGCACCAATGAGTAAACAACACCCTTTGCACAGACAGTTACATTTTGCTTACTTTTCTCACCAGCTTTTTTGTGGCTCAGAGAAAAAGTTCAACATAGCCCTGGACAACCAAAAGCCCTGGTGCATACTGGTGAGGTTACCTGACCCTTCAGAAAATGCAGGACCTCACCAAGTGGAGCAGCCCTGTATGTTCTGTTCCTTCCCTGACTTGGGAGGATGAAGCTCCTCAAACATATAGCTGGTAGCTATAATCCTGTCTCTAATTAAGTGCTTTGATAAAACCAGCAAAGGCCTTTATTTCTTTTTTTTTTTTTTTTAACTTTATATGCAAATCCTGTGGGAGCACGCTTTCTGTACCATTCCCAATCCACCTGCATTGCTGCTTGCATGCTCTCCAGCCCCTGTTTTGTACAACTGGAAAACCATTACCTCACCGTAAGCCACTGAATGTCTTCTACATGAAATATCAAATTAGAGCAAGATGTAAGCAAGTCCCAGGTATCCCCTTTCTCTTCTGGACTCAATCTGCTGAATGGCGATAACGCATTTAACTCCTTTGCACATAATAATTAAATTACGTGATGAGATCCAAGCAGGCCCAGAGGTTTCAGGCACATCAGCAGTGCTGAGGGTCTTTGCAGAGCTTGCCAAGCCTGGAGGTCCCCGGGCAGGGCATTAATCCCACACTGCAAGTCCAGTTCTTGGGCTGTTTAGATCCCATCGTCAAACTCTCTATTTTTAAGTATTCTCTGTACAGAATATTCAGGTTTCTTCCTCGTGTAACTGACCTTGTGTCTCTGTACCGCTACAGATCTTCCTCTGCGCGCTTCTTGCAAAGCTTTGTAATTGTTGCCTTGGGTTGGGAGTTTCCTATGGGAACGGTGAGCCCCGACCCTCTGGCTGGTGTTGGAAAGCTGGCCTAACGTGTGGGTCCAGTCAGTCTCTGGTCTCGCAGCTCAGCTGCCGCCTCATTCTTTGCATGGCAGAGGCGGTGCTGAGGGCCAGGGTTTGGGGGTGGGATGGCAGGGGTAGGGGAATGGTTGGGCTGGGGGAGCTTAAAGGGCTTTGCCAACCTCAACAAATTCTATGGTTCTATGATTCTATACCTAAACATTTCCACCCAGCCCCATGGGTGTGAGGAGCCCCCAGCCCCCATGGTGCCGGCTGTCCCCCAGGACCTCCCGTCCCCCGGGACCGTGGTCCCCCATGCCCTCCCCTCACCATCTCCCAGCTTGTTTTCCAGGTTTGCAGCCGGAGGAGCTGTGATGACAGACGGCTCTGGAACAGCCCCCCTCCCTCTCCAGATCCATGTTCACCTTCTCAGCTATTTTGTAGTTGTTTTCCAAATCTCTGGTTTCTTTTGATCAAAGTTCTGGCCTTGTACAAAAGCCTCTATTATCTGCAGTAACTTCTTTTTTATTTCCTTGATCTACACACTCTGTAGGTGTATCACAATATCTAAGCATCGTCAGGAGATGACAAAAAGCTGGTCTACTTAAACTGTCAAAATTTCCCTTTAGATCCTTCGTCTGTCAACAGCACCAGCCTTATTTGGTGGTGGGGCTTTGCAGGATAATTTCTCTGGCATTTTAAAACTTAGCTGTTTACCTCTTTCCACTTCTAGCCCATTATTTATGTCAAATTGTGCGCTATTCTGTGGCCTTAAGGTATTTTTTCCACACTCTGATTTTAAGTACTGCCTGTACCGGGGCAGGCGGTTACTCCTGGGGGGGGCCAACGTGCAGGAAGAGTGCAGAAGGGCAAGTCTATGTCTCCTTGCTCATGTTAAGTATTTGTATAATATTATATGTATAATTTCATATACACTAAAGAAAATCTTCCTGCTTATGTTAAAAACAATGTAATTTTTATATATATATGTACATATATACGAGTATAGACATATACATATATACTATACATATGCAATGTGTGTTTATATTTATATACACATTAAAGACAGGTGCTGAAGCCGTCATTCACTCTACCTGGAAAGGATAGCTGGCTGAATGCTATTCAATCCCTGGGCTACTCAATTAATGCCACCACTCTCACATCATTCATTTGCCTGTTTTAAATGTGACGAGGTATTTTGGTGGATGCAACTGAAAGAGTTTAAATAGCAAAAGGCAAATGCTCCTTACAAAATGCCAAGTTTTGTTGCTCTGAGGGTGATCTTCCCCAACATCTGTACCCAGCCAGCGGCCGGGGGGGGGTCATGGTGGCCATGCGCCATCTCTCCTGGTAGGCGTCAGCAAGATGGGGGTGCTCAGAGTGCAGATTAGCCTCTCGATTTATGCTTCAGATTTAGTTTAAGTTGCAGAGGTTGGATAGCGGGAAGCCAAGGGGAGCTCATTCCGGCAGGGTGGATGGCTCCTGATGCTGCCCCGGTGCCCACAGGCACTTCAAGGAGGTTTGTAGTGCAAGGAACCCATGGGCATCACAGCTGCAGCTGAGGGTGCTGCCTCTGGCTGCCTCCCGCTCCCTCGCCACCTCCAGCAGATATTTCGATGGGCAGTAATGTCCAAAAGCAGAACGGGGATCAGGGCTGCTGCAATGGGATGTCTCTGTCTGTTTGCCTCTCGCTGGGGTGGTCCCAGGGGGCTGGATTTGGTTGGGTGGTGGCACACAGAGACCAGCGTCTGCCTTCAGCCACCCTCCAGCATCCTCCTGCAGCGGCCCTCTCATCTCTGTTTTGACCACAGATGCGAGGCAAGCATTGCAAAGCTGTCGGCAGACATCAGCATTATCAGGCACGAGGCCCAGAAGACTGATAAAGAAATTTACAGCCTTCACTCTGCCCTCAAAAATTGTGTTGGTGATTTTGAGAAGAAGGTGAGTAGAGAAGCCTCCAGTGAAATTCCTGGTGAGTGGTGGCTATGCATATATAGATATAGCTTCCTTTCCTGATTGCTGACCAGTATGAAAGACTGATACGGTATTTATACAATATGTCAGAAGTTTTAATAGAAAAATGATACTGTGGGATCCCAGAATATTTTTGGTTGGAAGGGACCCCTAGAGGTCACCCAGCCCAACCCCCCTGCAGGAGCAGGGACACCTTGAACCACATCGGGTTGCTCACAGCCCCGGCCAACCTGGCCTGGAATGTTCCCAGGGATGGGGCCTCCACCCCCTCTCTGGGCAACCCCCCTTGAAGCCCTCGCCGGCCGCCCTCAGCTCTGCCCACAGCCTTCTCTTCTCCAGGCTGAACACCCCCAACTCTCCCAGCCTGGCCCCATAGCAGAGGGGCTCCAGCCCTCAGATCATTTCTGTGGTCTCCTCTGGACCTGCTCCAACAGCTCCATGTCCTTCTTGTGCTGGGGACCCCAAATCTGGTGAGGTCTCAGCAGAGTGGAGCAGAGGGGCAGAATCCCCTCCCTCGATGCTGGCCACACTGTGCGGGATGCAGCCCAGGGTAGGGTTGGCCTTCTGGGCTGCCAGCGCACATGGCTGGGTCGTGTTGAGCTTCTCATCAACCAACAACCCCAAGTTCTTCTTGGCAGGGCTGTTCTCCATCCCTTCACCCCCCAGTCTGTACGGATACCAGGGGTTACCCTGACCCAGGTGCAGGACCTTGCACTTGCCCTTATTGAACCGCATGAAGTTGACATAGGCCCACCTCTTCCACTTCTCCAGGTCCCTCTGGATGCTGTCCCCTTCTTCAGGCATGTCAGCTGCACCACTTAGCTTGATGTTGTTGCCAAACCTGCTGAGGGTGCACTTGATCCCACTGTCTGTGTCTCTGATGAAGATATTAAACAGCACTGGTCCCAGTATGGACCCCCATGGTATGGACACCACTTGTCACCAGTCTCCATCTGGTAGTGGCATTTATAATAGATGTAAGGTAATAACAGATAATAAACTAAAGTTCTAGGATTTGGGGAGCCACAGATCATAAATGACCCATTGGTGTTTCTCAGTATGATTTATATTCAAGTGCATCTGGAAATTTCAGTGGCAGCCCTTCTGGAGCTAAAAAAGCCCATCTAAATCCACTGGGTTTTCTTTAGTTTCAAGACGGTGGCAGGAGGCATCTAATAGCATGTATCTAATTCCATATTAATTTTGGCAGCATTTCCAAGGCTTTTGAAACGGTAATACTGAAAATGTTTTGGAAAGTGGTGTTGTGTGTGAGAGTACTGTTTTCCTCCGTGGGGTGGGTTAGCCAACAGCGGATAACAACAGCTACTGCCCACCATTCCCTGTAGCTGGCCTTTCCTTGCAAGGGTTCACTATGCTCAGTAGCAGTGCTGGAGCCGCTAGCAGGATTGGAAGCATTAGCAGTAATATTTTACAAGAATCCAGCTGTACTGGAAAATTCAGCTTCCTAAACCTGTAGCGTGATGGGTGGCTACTCCTGCTCCAAAGTAGACCTCGCCCGTGCCTGCCAGGACTGAGCAGATGTGGGACATCGGATTTCTCATGCACTCTGGTATGGAATAGAATCTCATTACTGTGTCTCGAGTGCATATTCTGCTGCACGAGGCACAGTGCTGGTCATCGTGTACCTCGCCTACCCAATGTCCCCTTCTCCAAGGAAAAATTACTCATGACAGAGCTTAAATGAAGATATCTTACCTGGAATTCTGTTAAAAGACACTGCTTGGACATCTGCCTCCCTGAATACCTATGAAGAATGTTCTTCTTCACCCGGAGATGGGGAATGGAGCAGATGTGTGTGTCAGAGTCACACAAACCATTACACAAGATCATGTAAAAATAATTCAGGGTAGACATTGAGCAGGATGCAGAAGAAACTTCCTCAGCTGAAAGGGGAAAAATTATTCTCACACGGTTGTAGGGAAGAAGAAATGAAAGGATTTCTGAAAAGGCGTCATCTATTGCTGTAAAGGAAGAAGGTACCAAGTCAATGTAACGAGTCTTCACTGGCAGCTTTTTGACATTGATGTGCCATGGATCCCAAACAGGCGGTGGCATCTCCTCACCAGGGTTTTTTTGTGCTCATTTGGTGTAAAATCCCTGAAGAAAACTGCTGGGATTTTACATCCCCTTTAATTTATGAACCGGGGCTGAGCAGGCTGAATCCCTCATCCCTTGCATCAGACTGCCCTTCAAGATCAAGTGTCTGCTTGCAGCAGTAGGGACCATCACCCAGGTCTCACAGGGAAAACTCCTGGAGGGTAAGGTCATGTGGGAAATGGGTTTCAGGTGGCTTCCAGTGTCCCGAGTCACTCGCACTCCATCTTCCAGAGGCACATGGACACACAACTTCTCTTGAAATAGCAGATGCAGTTGTTGGAGCATCCATGGCATTTCCCAGCCACTCCACTGCGCTGCATCTCTGTTGTGTTGGGGGTCCTTGGTGTTGCACTTTCACACTAAATGTGATGTGCAAACACAGACATTTGCAGATGACGGACCAGAAGCTCGGGGCCCTGGCTCGCCAGACCCTCCAAGGGCTGAATAACAACTCTCAAGTGAGACATTTCCAGGTTTTCCTGCCCATAGTGTCCAGCAGAGTCATCAGGCCACCACCGTCAAAGGGGACTGCACGTGTGTCTGTCCCCAGGGGATGTGGGGGGCTTGGCTTCATTTCATGAGTCCATCTTGTTCTCTGCGTCCCAGCTGAGGGCCCTCAGCCCACAGGTCAGGTTGCTGAAGCAGCCCCTCTTCCCCTTGCCCCAACCAATCCACTGATGGACCTGTGAAAGGGGATGTCTCCAGCCAAAGACGTGTGGGAAAGACTCAGGTTCAAATAAAAAAACCGTTGCTCCACTGTGCATGTAATAGCGAAGCCTGCGTCCACAAAGGCTTTGGCTTCAGCAGGTCTTGCAGCCTTGGTGACTCTGAGCTCAAGCCTTCAGTCTTCGCTGAATGAAATTATTTGTGAGAGAAGTTTGGTTTTGGGTCACTGTACCTTGCTGCCAGCTGGTTCTTTCCATGCTTGCAATCATGATGCATATTTAAATATAATTGCTCATAAAGGCATTCTCTGTTGAATTCTCATTAGGCCATGGAGCTATTAGGCAAGATAGAGACTTCCAAGTCTGATCAAAGCTCGACTTTAAAGACGGTCCAGAGAGATCAACAGCACGAACTGCAACTTCTGGATTTCAAGTAGGTGATGGAGGGGTTTTCATTATGATAATTCACCCTGAATGCTTCAGTGTGATGAACAGGTTGCCATGAAACAGCAAAACAAACCTGTTAATTAACATCCATTCAAAACACTAAGAGAAGGTTAATGAAGATCTATGCCATAAAATAATGAAAATACATGATGAAAGTATATTGTCTTGCAAGCTAATTGTTAAAATGAGGTGCTAAATGCCAGATACGAAACCAATTAACTTCTCATACTTAAAAGAAAGGCACCAAATACAAAGACACGATTTACCGTTAGAATTGGGGCTAATTTGTGCCTTGGCTGATAGGTGAAACAAGGCATTTTCTTTGTGCACTTGCACCATGTGCCCATTTCTCAGACAACAGCCCGGGGCAGGGGTGTTGCTGATGACGAAAGGTGGGCACAAGGCTGAAGCAGCTGCACAGCCCCATGTACCCACAGATCTGTGACGTGTTCGTTTCTTGCTCACGCAGTGTGTTTTATCCTATTCTAGCTGCAGAAATACTTTTAGGGTGCCATTTTAATCCCGATGGGTTTTAGGGAGGAGGGAGCTCCAGGGAAGGGTGCAATGAACAAAGGCATTTGGCATCCGTATTCAGAACAGGGCAAAACAGCCCAGCATTGAATAGCAGAGCCAGCACAAATGATTTAAAATCTAATTATAATAATCCTGCAATAATGATATTTCAAAAGCAATAATTCCTCTCCTTAAAATGGTGAAGTATTTGAACAAAGATTTATTTTAATTAAGATTTTATCTGAATTGTATTCAGAGGTAAAAATAGGCCAGAATTTTAAACAGAAGAAAGTTCTCGTCAGGAGAACAGGAAAGGGAATAGGGGCAAGTGGGGAAATAACAGCTAAGGTGGGCAATGAATTAAAATTGGGAAAAGGGAAGGAGGAACAGGGAGACAGCGAGCAGTGAATGATGGAGATCAAGGCCACGTGGAAAGGACAAGAAATGAAACTAAAATAAGAGGGAAGGAAAATGGAACAATGCCAGAAAAGAAAGAAATTGGAAAACTGAATGTAAGTAAATGCTGACTTTCTCAAAAGTTAATGGGACCTTACAGAAATTGCCATCAGAAACAGGAAGCTTGAAGAGAGGTGGCTTCCAAGACACTGAGATGTCCTGGCATTGTGTATTTAACATAAAATCCGAAATACTTCTTTACTAAATGTTGAGATTTTATTCCAGTTAATACAAAATCTAATTAAAATAGCATGCCCTTTGGGGAATGTCTGTCTCCTTTTCTATTGCTCCCTTAAAAGCCTATCAGATTTATGTATTCTTTTCATAGAGCTGAAATAAAATTTAACTTCTGCAACAGACTGGAGGTTCCCCATAAGATTTGGCATGTTTAAATGAGCTTTAGAGCCTGGCGTTATCTCTTCAGTTGTCATGCAGCCGTCGAGGACCCAGTCACCTTTGACTGTGGTCTGGCAGTTGCATTGTAAAAGTACAAACTGATATCATTGCTGAAAAATTGATTCATTTTTAGGTTTAAATATTTCCTCCTCCCCTCCCTTTTCCAAGTTTGGACAAATCAGAGCAAAGTCAAATGCCAGCTGCCAACTACATGAAGTTTGGTTTTGAACCTTTGGCCATCAATTCTGTCATTCACAGCTAATTCATCTTCACACATTGAAATTATATTTCTCAAATTTGTTCAGAACTCTTAACACAAACAATGGCATGAGACCTTTGTTCCATGCCTCATGGATGAAAAGCTCCTGATTATCTATATATATTTTTTTTTTTTTTCATATATATATATATATGAAAATAACCACATGAGAGCTCTGTCTGAAGAGGTCCTGGTCCTGTAGCTGCCTGCTGTGGTGGTCAATCTCCTGCAATGACCAGCTGGTTTGCTGATCCTCGGGCATGGGGATCCTGCACCAGGAGCAGCGACCTTGGGGCCGGCAGTGGTGGCTTTGGCAGAGCGCTGTCTCCATCCCTCCCTGACCTTTCCAGAACAGGGCTTGGGTGGCGATTCCTGTTATTCCAGTCAGATGGGTCACTGCTAGGTCTGAGAAAAGCTCGTTGTACGCCCCCTTCCTGTGCTCAGGTTGGACACTATGTCATCAGCATAATATCACAATATCATCTTCTTTTCTCATGAACAAACATTAGTGCTCCAGGAGGCAAACTGTGTGCATGTTCACACGTGCATGGTAGGACAAACCCCAACAAACTCAATACTGCAAGTTCTTATTCTTGAGAAATCAAATCCTAGACCTACTAAAATGAGTACTAGTGATAAACTGACCTACAGGCTGCTTACAGAGAACACCTTGAAAAGAGGCTGCCCATCGCAAACCTCAATGACTTACCACAGAGAGAGGTTTTGTGATCATTGTCAACTTTTTTTACCACATGTACAGTGACTGCTGATGGTAATTATCACTTCATTAGACTGATACAGATCTGTTATCAATTGCCCGATATAAACTACACTTCAACTCAAACACCCTTTTGGAAGCTCATATTAAGTATTAGAAGTGCCGTAAGGATTGTCTCGTTACAAAATCCTGCTCCTTACCTGTTGGTTTGTATCCTGACTGAGGCCCAAACAAATTCCAAGTGATCATTGCATGCAAGCAAGTGTTAGAAATGAATACAATTACATTAAAATTTTTCATGACACTCCTACAGTCGGTCATATGTATGAGCATGAAAGTGTACATACAAGGCTACAGCCTGGACCTAGGTTCACGTCTGGTCATGGTTCCTGTTGTAAATTACATCACATTGCAGCATAAGAGCAGCACAATCTGAACCAGACCAGTCCTTTTAACTGGACATGGTGCAGACTTGATCCCAGCCGCGTTGGTTCCCCCCTCTTGCCCGCAGGTCCCCGTCCCCCTCCGGGTGCTGCCTGCTCTGTTCCCGTTGGGTGGGCTTTCACATCTCAGTCCAGCCGCCGCCTCAAAGGCAACTCTGCATTCTCTTTTTGTTGTGATCTTTTAGTTATAAACTTTTTTATCCTTATGAACTTAATTTTCAGGCCAAAAGTGATTTTACTGCTCTCTCCGATGCCCAGCAATGCAGTTGATGTTTGATGGGCTAGTGTAGTTTCTTCATCCACTCCAAATAAAGTTGATTCAAATGCAAAACTATTATTTTTTCAGCCCTCAGATATTTTACTAAAGCAGACCACACTACAGCAATCACATTTTGCATGTAGGTACAACCTTTAAGGCAAGGATTAATAAAATAATTGAGCTTAGGGCTTCTTAGGAAGCTATTGAAGAGATTTAGGGTAATTTGAACAATTTACTCAAGTGACTCAAGACTCCCCCATAACACTGACTAAATCTTAGTCTTGTTACTAAAAAAAATAATCATAATTTTAGGTTGACAAGCATTCTGAGTGACTTCAGGGATCAGATACAGACTCATCGGAAGTGGACCGAAGCGCAGCTGACACGGTCTGAAGAAGATGGAGCCCAGCACAGGCATCAGCTGCTCGGCTCGGTGAAGGATAGGCTGGTAAGGCTTTCCCGGACGGCAGCCCGGGGCACTGGGGGGGCCTCCAGCCCTCCCAACACTGGGAGCGAGAAGTGCTGCTCCACCACCTCCACCCCAGCAGGTACCAAACCACACACACAAAAAACGAGATCAAATGTAGGCCCTGGTGCCTCAGGGCAGGGCCAACAAAACAATGAGTTATGGAAATCATGTAATTGTAGATTAATTTATTTTGGAAGGGATATCTGGAAGTCACCAGGTTCAGCCCCTCACTCAAACAGGGCCAACAGCAAACTGGGGGCTTGGGACTAATTTTTGTTTCAGAGGATGGAGATCCCGCAATGCTCGGGGCATCCCGGGAAATAAAGTCTTCCTTGAGTACAGCACCACTTCACATCTGTGTAACCCCGATGTACCGGAGAGCGGTGTTTCCCTGCCCCAAGGTGAGCATTGGTGCCACCACTGGACACCGCCCAGTCTTGTTCATTGACAAGCTCAGACAAGGAAGGGATCACCTGTGAAAATTCTGCCTGGTTTTAAATATAGACAAACCCCCACCATCCTGTGGTCGGTACGTTAAAACACAGCGCGTTTCGGTTCCGCTGCAGCAGTTAGCTCTTGGCACGGGACCAATGCCTTTTAATTAATTCATTTATAGCTTTTAAAGCTTTTCCTCCTTTGCTGCGTGCAGTTCATTCCAATTCAGAGTTCAAAAGCAATCTACACATGATGGCCATGTCTTAGCACCAGGATGAGGGCTGCTGATCAAAGCCAGAAGTCACTTGGAACTAAAACACTCTTGAACTTCAGTCTCTATTTATCCTGCTGGATGATGATCCCTCGTACTCAATCAACCAACACTTAGCGCAGCCAGGAAGATAGTAAAAACATTTCTGATGCATCAGCCGCTATCTCAAAGCTACTGCTTGGATTCCTTTCCTCTGCTCATAGTTTTTGTGATTATTTTGCAGAAAACACAGCAATATGTGTGGCTGGTCTCCCCTGAGGGAGCTGCTGTGCCAAACGGTACAGTGTTAACTGGCGTTAAAGCTTTCACAGCCACTCTGAAGTAGAATCATAGACTCAATCATAGACAACTCATAGAATCACTTGGGTTGGAAAAGCCCTTTAAGGTCCCCCAGCCCAACTGTTCCCCTAACCCTGCCATCCCACCACTAAACCCTGGCTCTAAGAGCCGCTCGTGAATAAGGAGCACGTCTGGTTTTTCATGTATGCGTATATATCCAGAGGCATGCTGGGCACTTGGAGCAGCTGCTGGTCCTCCAGACACCATCTCAGTGGAAGCCCAGCTCTGCTAGGCTTGCAAACACCTTCCCTGGGAGGCAGGGCCATGGCCTCGGGCCCGAAGGGCTCCCTTGGGCTGCCAGGGCTAAAGAAGGTCAGAGGATTTTGATCACATTGACCAGGTTTGGAGTTGACTGGAGGACTTGGTGCAACTTGAAGACCAAGGAAGGGGTGGGCAGCTGCGCAGCTCGGGTGTGAGCCCCGCTCTGAGGAGGGGGAATCACCTCCAAGAGCTGTGCCGAGCTCAAAGGAGGGAGAGGATCCCTTGCTGTCCCCCCATCGGGCTCAGCATCCTCACTCAGCTGGCAGCTGAGCTGGATTTACACCACAGCCTGGCACCCCTAGGTCAGGAAGGTTGGGCTTGAGACGGGCACGATGGAAGCGACACAAAAGGGGTTGCCTGAGTTCCCAGTCTGTTGTTGCAAGGTGTGACCACAAATAACTGGATTTAAAAAGAATAAATAAAATAATAATTCAAAAAACACCTTTGTCCTGGCCCAGACCCTCTTTCCCAGTTTATTTGGTTGGCCAGGGAAGAGGGGGTTGACGCATCCTCCAAGGCAGCAGACCTCCCCCGCGTTTATTCAGTGCTGTCACACATGGGATTATGAAGCGAGGCCAACTGAACGCACGGCTGGCAGGAGGCAAGTTAAGTTGGGCATGTTTAAAATGTCTTTCTTA
>NW_009258795.1:1452709-1481355 GCF_000687185.1 Egretta garzetta
CCTGCATGCAAGAATCACCAGATTTGAAAGACAGATCCGGAAGGAGCTTGAGGAAATCCAGAATGAATACAGATCAGGTGAGGATGGGCTTTCACGCAATTTATTTTTAGAATACATTTCTACAGTAACTTGCTGCTCCAGCAAATACTTCCCAGTAAGGACAGAAAGACCTTAAAGTGAGTGTTTCTCTCTCCCACCCCCTGTATGTATTGGCCTGCTTGTCTTTGCACGACATTTGCACACAAGCTGCTTTCTCTTACCAACGCTCTCCAGGTAGGATCGTTTAAAAGGCAACTCCACAACCTGCTTTCCAGAATTTTTAGAGCAGCACGGGCCTTTACCTGTGCTGGGATGTGCAAGTCATTCCCCAAACCATACATGGTGTTCTGTAATTTTCATCCTTTACTCCCTGTTCTCAACCCACAGCAGCAGGAGAACGAGGCATCTGGATGAGCAGCACCGACCCAGCACAGAGCATACCTTATGCAAGGGGATAGGGCAGCAGGTAGGTAACGTTGCTGAGCACACGGCAGCCGCTCGTTACGGGGGCGCTCACGCCAACGTAACTCACAGAGCATGAGCTGCTTCACCAGCGTGAGATGATTCTAGCTGTCCAATTTCCAGCAGCCTTTCGAAGGGCTTTCACCAGGCACTGGACACATGGCCTTCACAAGGAAGATTCTGCCCGCTGTAATCTGCCCTGCATCGCTCAAGCCTGATCCACGGTAACACCCTCTGCTTCAGCTGGTAACGGTAACACTGGGGACACATCAGGTTATCCAAAAAAATCACTCAGCCCTCCCTCTGAGGGAACAGATGGCTGAAAACCATTGCACAAGGGCTTTGCGTCTTGCATGTTCTCACCCGAAGCTCAAGCATCTGGTTCTCATCCGCAAAGCTGTCTGCGACGGAGGGCCCAGCTCTTTACTTCAGCTCCAATTCTCTCGTTATCTGCAACCTACAAGCCCTGCTCTGGGGCTGTACCAACCCAAGCTCTAAATCAGCTGAAGCCTTTGCGCAGCTTGACATGGGGAGGCTTGGCCGCCCCCAAGAGCACCTGAGCCAGCACAGGACTGCGTCCCGAAGAAAACTGCGGCTTTCAGAATAAGAGATTCTGGTGCTGAGATAGTTCTTAACTTCAAATTCCCACCTGCAGAAGCTGATGACAGAAGAGATCTGTTTATACCGAACTTTGGCCATCCTTGCGTTCAAACTCAAGTCCAAGGATGGCTCTTTCCCACGGCAGTCCTCTGCCAGGGGCTGACCCCCCAAAAGGGGGAAGAGCAGCCACAGAGGAGCAGCAGGATGGGCACAGGGGCAGCCTGCAGACCATCCCTGCAGCCCTTTGTGCTTCAGCGCAGGCTGGCTTCTTGGAAATCAGAGGCATGTCTGGAAACTGCAAAATTCTAAGCACTGTGCAGTGATTTGGCTGAATGCTACCCAGATTGTAGCAGTCACAAAATTAATCCGTATTAAATGATCGCTCCAAAAAGGAAAACATGTAATCAGCAGCCATGTTACAACAAGCACTTGAGAAAAAAATGAAGAGGAAGGTAATTACTTTTAATTCCCCATTGGGCTGCTTCTTGCCAGTAAGTTAACACCTATGTGACACGCTGGACAAGCACGATGAACTGTTGTGTTGTAATTCAAAAAGTACTGCAATCTGCAAACAGCTGGGTAACAGCAGCTCACAGTTCTACTTTCCCAGCCGTTATTGACAATATTTGATGGTACAGTGGTTCAGAAGAGGTGCACCAGGTGCTCCGTAGCTCTGTTTTGGGAAGAAAGTGTGCCTGCATGCTCCCATCTCTCTCTTTTTCTGTACTGACATGCACAGTTAGCTGGTGGGGCTGACACTATCAGTGTCTGACGGGAACACAGCATCTTTGAGTCAAAATAAGGACCGTGGACTTAAGAAACCCAAACCAAACAAACCCCCCAATGCTCAGTGAAAGAACAGTATGCTTTAGGGCTAACAATACCCTTGGATTTAAAGGCAGATATAGTATTCTATTCACCCGACACCCCAAATCCAGTGTCACTTGTGGTTTATGGCTCTGCATGATCACACTTGGTATCGTCCAATGTATTGGAAGATACGATCCCCACAGCAAGGAGGTTGCGACCCACGCGGCTAATGCATGTCCCTGGTATTCAATAAAATGATGAAATAGATTGATATAATCTGCTCTGTATTAAATGTGGGTCAGAAACCTTTGAAAAGAAAAAGAATCTTCTCATGTATTGAAAGCAACCCCTATTTAATTATTTGTTCCTATTTTCCCACCAGGATTTCAATCCATTCACGAGTCTCTCGAGCTGCTCAAACAAATACAGAACACAAAGCTGAAGCTTGAAAAGAAGAAGATTTGGAAAGACATGGAAAAGATACAGTAAAAGTGACCTCCCAGAAGACCGAACACCAGGAGCAAGCCGTGTCCACTCTTGCAGGTGCTCCTTCCAGCGAGAAGCAGCGTTGAGTTAAAGGAAGAAGCAGCCTTCAGACACACCAGATTTTGTTTTCCCCTGTCCCTGCAGGACGTTGCTGCTAGTTACGATACTGTGCAGCCACAAAAATAACAAATCTGCAACACCAACAGCCATTTTTCACTCAAATTCTACAACAGAGCACTTTGCTGTAGAAAAAAAAAGTTAAATTTAAGGATTGACTTGAAATTTTGCAAGCAGATTTCATAAATATTCACAGCATTTAAAGTCCTTGAAGAAAACAAGTACTCCATCACTAAGCACGGTTAGCCCAGGCCTGCCATCAGCCAGATCGATTTTAGCTTGGTGCAACTACTGAAATCAGGTCTAGTAAATTCCTCCAGCTGTGCACAAGGTGAACATAGCGACAGCACGATGAAAACTGGTATCAGAATATCTACTGATGCATGATAACCCATGATAACAAGTTACTGGGCCATTAAAAGCAGCTAATAAACTGGGTCCAGGTGACAAAATGCCAGTTAATTACTAGCAGATGCATTATTAAGCAGACATGTCTGATCTTCTCTGGTGCTTTGCAGTATCCCAGAATCCCAGACTGGCTGGGGCTGGCAGGGCCCTCAGGAGCTCCCCCAGTGCCACCCCCCTGCCCAAGCAGGCTCACCCAGAGCAGGGGGCACAGGACAGCGGCCAGGCGGGGGTTGAAGATCTCCAGAGAAGGAGACTCCACAGCCCCCCTGGGCAGCCTGGGCCAGGGCTCGGCTCTCAGCCTTCTCTTCTCCAGGCTGAACAAGCCCAGCTCCCTCAGCCTTTCCTCCTAGGGGAGATGCTCCAGGCCCCCCATCATCCTTGTTGCCCTCCTCTGGACTCTCTCCAGGAGTTCCTCATCCTTCTTGAACTGGGGAGCCCAGATCGGGACCCAGTGCTTCAGGTGGGGTCTCACCAGGGCAGAGCAGAGGGGGAGGAGAACCTCCCTCGCCCTGCTGGCCATGCTCCTCTTGATGCACCCAGGATGCCATTGGCCTTCTTGGCACCAAGGGCACCCCACTGGCTCACGGTGACCTTGTCATCTGTAACTGACATCATGGGGTTTGTTTTGCTTAAAAAAACCCCAGGAAAAACAATCTGGAAATAAGGAGGAAAAGCTCTGGGTGTAGGGCAAAAGAAACATATCGGTATGGTTTCCCAAGAGGAGCTAATACGAGCTCTTTAGCACAGAGGCCAAAAAAGGAGGTCGCAATGCAATGGCATCAGAAACCTGAATTTGTACACTACATTTTTTTCTAGAAAGCCAAATACTGTCATTGCCCAGAGAAGAAAATTCAAAAGGGCTTGGATAACCCATCTCCAATAACCTGTACCTCAGCTGTGCTGTGCTTTTTGCTCTACAGAAACGTGGGTTTCTCAAAGCTGTGGATTTCAGGTGGCTCCTGAGGAGCCAGACCTGCACAGCACGACGGCTGAAACCGAATCGATGCAGCTGGTAGGGAACGTTACTGCAGCAATTAATCACATTGCTCCTGTGGGCAGAAACGGCTAAGCTTTCTCCCTTGAGTAAGAACTCCTAGAAATCACTCATGTCTTGTAAAAGACAAAGACGAGCCACCAAAGTCGCAGGCGACCTTTCGGCATTTTGTGGCCAGGCTCTTCAGAGCCAAATTCCACGGGGAAGACCCCCAGCCTCACGCCTGCTTTCAGGCCAGGTCTGCGTTTGCCACGCCTCCGACAAGCAGCGGGAGACCAGCGACAGCGAAATCCCAGCAACGCGCGGCGGTTCCCCAGCTGCCCCCAGCCCGCACGCTGCTCTCGCCCTACGTTCCGCCCGTGACTGCGGGCTCTGCCTCCGCTGCAGGCTTCTGTCGGTGCAGTCACAGCAGGACATCTGGGGCTGGGGGCAGCCTCCCCAACTTCCTCTGGCTCCTCCTAGGCGCTCCTGTCACGTTCTGCCCCTGCACTTGGCTGCCGGCGAGCAGCAGCTCGCGTGGCTTGGTGCTTCTGCCTCCCCACCGAGCAGCCGGGGCGCGGCAGCTCTCGGCACGCTCAGCAGCAGCGAGGAGGTGAAACACAAGGTTATCGATGGACGCGTTTCTAAAAGCGCACGGTGTCCAAAATAACCCCAAACAAACAAAAAAAAAAAAAAAAAAAAAAGAGGAAAGAAGCCAAGACAACCTGCAGTGACCCTGGAACAGAGAAAAGGACAGAAGCGTTGCTGCACGGCTCCTGTCTGTCTGTCTGTCCAACCTCTCCCATGGCAGTGTGGCGCAACTGAACGCTGCCTTATCTAGGCACTGATTTCTATGATTGCAGCAGAAGGGCTTGAGGGCCTAATTATAAATTCAGGTCACAGATGAGTATATATTTGGAACACCGCTATTGTTTGAGTGACTTCACTGCAGAAAGGATTTATCTCGGTATCTACCACTCCAGACTCAGAGCGACCCCTCTCCCCCCCCGAGAATGCCACCTTTAAAGTTACTTAACTGTCAGGAGTTCAGTTAAACCAGTAGAAAGCAAAATAACTGGGAGAGAATGAAAGCTAAATTCTAGACATCCAGGACCGCATTCAGCAGGGCTGCAGGACTGGGGATGTACTTTTCCTTGCAAAGCTGCATTTGTGCAGCATTAAAACAGATCTCAATGGTTCTATATCTATGAATTAAAAATATACATTTTTTTTAAAATATAAAAGGTATGAAACAAATGTATTGGGGAGAGAAAAGTATACATCCATCTTTTTGTTAAACTCTAAGGTTAGGCAAGACTAAATTAATGTGATTACCCACTGTACTTCACAATACCATTTATGAGAGAGGCTCAAAAGCTGAGCAGAAATCCAACCCAGCAATTGCTGGGAAACACAGAGAACATGCGTGACCCAAATATATAAATAAAATTCTCATAAGCAAGCCACTGTCTCATGTTTGTATAACAGGGTACCTTAGGAGCATATAAAATCCTTCATATCCGAAGCAGCGAAAAGTTCCACCTTGAAATTAATTCCATCTCATTCCACCCTGCCTTCGGCGCAAGCCAGCTAACACAATTACAGCTGGGGATGCTCCGTTTCCCCCCCTTACGCTGACGGCAGCCGAACTGTGACTTCCCAGGCAGTGAAATGCACGAGCAGCTCCCCGTGCCCCAGCCCAGCATCGCTCATCTGCCTTTGTGCGGTACTCTGCATTCCGAAGCCGAGCTCTACAGCGGTGTAAAATACAGGGCAGTCTCAACCGGCATGAATTTACGAATTTTTTCGCTCTTGCGGCTGACCTTCTGCAAGTGCTGATTTTGAAGAGGCTCCAGCTTGTTAAAAAATGGAGGAGAGCAAGATTTTACCTCATACACGTTGCAGAAGGTTAAATCTCGACTCATGTTCCCTGAGCACTTTTCACGGGGTAGGTGGTAGAGATACATGGTTGGTTTGGGTTTTGGGTGTCTTGGTTTGGGTTTTTTTTCCCTCTCCCCCCCCTGGGGCACGTAATGCACCTTTGGGCTGTAGAACGACCTTCAAGGAGCTCATCACCCATCACAGCAAAAGTAACTTCAGGGCCTTCTGAAGAGAAGAACGCTGATGTTTTTTTCCTAATACAGAATATTCGCGGTGTATAGGCGTTGATGCTGCTTCCTCTGGCCCGTTGTCGCCCGCTCCCCCAGGAAGCACTCGAGGTTCAGCGCTGAACCAAGCCCCGGCTGGCGCTCACGCGGGAGCGTTTCTGCCTAACGAGGGCCGGCAGCCGCGCACCGCGCTGGCGTCAGGCTGGCGATGACGGCCCTCCCACCACTCCAGTAGGAGGCACAAATATCAAGACCCATACACAAGGATGTGAACTACAGGCTGCAAGAACTTCTCCAGGCTTTTAATAGCAGCAAGCTAAAAAAAGTCACAGCTCGTCTTGAGAGTCACGAAGTCTGGCTGTTGCAACGCTCCCTTTTAATACCTGCAGTTACTGATAGTTGGAGACTGTGACAGCAGGCTGTGAAGGGAACCACAATCGATCTAAATTTACCGAAAAGAAAAAAAAAAAAAAAATCTTTTTCAGGAAGGTATTTTGCATTGAGATGGGTGGGAGAACGAAAGTGTGGGAGACGAGGAGGGGATCCTTGCCATTCAGAGAGGTTTCTACTCACCTCCACAGAGCAGGAACCCCAGCCTACGAGCTCAGCCTTCCCCTTTAGAAGGGCAGCGGCACGCTCCTGGCCCTCGCCTGCGTCCCAGAGGTCATGGCTGGACGCAGGGATGTGCTTCCCAGGCGCCCCAGCGCGGCATCCTGCCTGCCTTCAGCCCGACACAACGGGTCCCGAAACCACGCGTACGTCCAAGTGCAGCCCCACCGCGCGCCTCGGAACTGCCCTTTCTTCTCCGTAAAAGTCGTTGAGACTTTGGTGGACAGAGACTGATTCTAAGAAACTTTAAACCAGGAAATGGACAACCACCATGACTCCTGTCAACAGCTGGAAAAACCCTAATGGCAACAACGAACAGATTAGAATCACTGCTTTATTTTTCTTATTTTCATGTACATAAAGGCAAAATAACATCACGTCTTAAGAACCACTGTGGTGATTCATCCAATTAAGCAGTCAGCAGCAGAATTACCAAGACAAACAGAGCCTGTTACACATTTGTAAATATGACCCTGTCCCTGATAATCACAAGCTTTTCTTGACGGGAATGTTTACTGAAGCCTGCGGTCAAGAGGACACATGGCTGTAATTAAGATTAGCTAAAGAAAATAAAAAAAGTTTTAAAAAGTGTAAACCGACGCCACACATGAAGTGGATTCGGGTCTCAACTGCAAAACAAAGCATATCAGAGGAATACAGGCGTTTCGGATCTCTGAATGTTTTACCATGTCAGAGAGACAAGAAGCGTTTGCTGCTGCTACTTAGCTGGTAAGATTCTGTGCCAAGAAAACCTTGCATCACTGCCAATGGAGTTAATACTGTACTTCTGCGTGTGGCCCAGGGGGAAATGCAGACAAGTACTCCTCATTGTGAACAGTCCTCAAGTTGCAGTGAGGAAGAAAACAAAAGCGAAATTCAGGGGTTTCCTTTCAAATAAAGTGTATTTCTATGGTGGAAGCCATATAAACGGGAATATAACATACTTCTACTCAAGAAAAAGTAAAACGGAAGACAAAGTTGCAATTCATGCAACAACAACAACAACAAAAAAAAAAAAACCCAAAACAAAAAACCAAACACAAATCAGACAAATATAAAAGCCCAAACCACACATGCTCCTGGACGATGGACTGATTCAGATGCATAAATGGAAGATTTTTCACTTGAGACAGTCCCATACTAGGCACTTGCTGACAATTTCTCATGTAGTTCTAGAGTTCTAACATCTCCATTAGCTTTGGCATTCTCTATAAGCACCTGCAGAGAAAAAAAACAAACAATGAAAAACTTTATTGTTAGTATTTTACCAGCAATCTCAAACGCATTTTAGTTTCTGCCATGCAATTTCCCTAAACGATTCAGCAACCCATAAGCCCAGATAGCAAATACTGAACATGACACATCAGCCCTCCTTAAAACACCCCGCACTTAAAGCCCCCACCCCCTGGTGACTGGCTAAGCCTGCAGTCAGTCGCAAGGCACTGCAACGGCCACGTGTCACTCCAGGCTGAGGCCAAGCCTGACCGGTAAGTTACCGGCTGGCAATGAAACCAGCAGAGCAGGATGGGACCCATCTCCCTGCCGACACGCACTTCCCTCCTGCCAGGGCCTTGTGCTGGTGTGGCCGGGGCAGCGCGGGCGTGCGTGGCAGCAGCGGGCGCGGGGCTGTGTTTGGGGGTGTGCTGGGAACAGCGCTGAGCACCCCGCCATGTGGGGGGAGGGCGAGGGAGGGGGGGGCGTTGGGAGCGATGGCCTTTGCCTGCCCCAGTCACCGTTACGGGGGATGGAGCCCGGCTGTCCTGGGGGGGCTGAGCACCCCCTGCCATGGGAAGCAGGGAAGGAATCCCTTGGGTTGCTCTGCTTGCACGCACGGCTTTTGCTTCTCCTGTTAACCTGCCTTTATCTCAGCCCAGGAGCTTTCCCACTTTTACCCTTCCGATTCTCTCCCCCATCCCAACGGGGGGGAATGAGTGGCCTGCTGGGGAGGCTGAGTTGCCAGCTGGGGTTAAACCATAACATACATTACATATAAATCTGCATTTTCCAAACAGGAGCATTCTCTGCAGCTACTTAAAGAAAACTGCCAAGGTATCCTTTCTGCATCCCCCATTTAAATTTACCCTTCCTTGATTTGCTTTTCACACCTCCTGTTTCCAGCTTTTCTGCTGGTTGTACAGCCTAATGTTCACAGATGTTCATGAGCTTCTGGCACTTGTCTTGCAATCCAATCACATTATACGCATTAAAAAGGAAAGCCATTAAGTAGAATCAAGCAAATCTTCACTCCAGCCATTATTTCTATTCTACTCATTGGTAGAGAGCAGAGATGACTTTGCAGAAGCGAGTGCAATGAGATCATATCCAGACCATCCAAGCTTGTTAATTCTAGGGTTTTTTATGAACCTGTGTGTCTGTGTATGGGTTTCTGTCAGCGCTGAGCCTGCCTAATGTGTTGTACCTCCACAAGTACTCCGTTATGGATTCAAGGTTTCACCAGGGAACCGATGCTGACCGGGCAAAAGCGCTCATCGTGCCAGCGGCCGCAGCGAGGAGGTTATTAGGAAAGCGTATCCAGACTCTGAGCAGCAAAGTGATTCCAGTTACGAGCCCAAACAAACCCGCCCCCCTTTGCATCACATGAAAGAGCTGTGTGGATCTGTGAGTTTGACCAAATCCATTTGTGATAGTACTACCCAACAGCAGCTAATGTACCATTTACTATGCACTGAAAATTATGTACCATTACCGATATAATAAACACCTTAAGTACAGGAAGCACAGCACTCTACTGTTCAGATGTTTTGGGTCACGGATACCACACTGTTCCAGCCAGGCTAGAGGAAATTAACATTTTAGTGCATTAATATGTTCTGGTAAAATTCTGATAAAATGGTCCTTGTGTCTACTGAAGAGTCACTAGCAGAATTCTTGCCAGTTTGGGTTAGAGAGAGATTTTACTGTTTGTTTTTGTTTTTCGTTAGTATTGTGTGGGGCAATGGAAGACTTTCAAGCAAACTGGATGCAATTTTGAAAATTGAGGTACATTTTGCCAGTACAGAATCCTTAAACACTGCAACCTCTAGGGCAGGCAAGCCAGCACCTCCCTAGCCTCCCTCTAACCCCACTTCCAAGTTGCAAGCACAACAGTTAACGTAAATAGGTTACATTTCTATATAAAAAGGACTGTCTTACGTCTATTAATTCATAATCATCTTTGGCATACAGATGTTGCAGGAGGTACCAGCGTGCCACCGACGCTATGGTTTCTGGATTCCCCGGTTGATATACCCCTCTTTCCACCATTCGACGAGTCTCCCTAGAAGCAAAACCAAAACATAACCCAAATCAAACACACTGACTAGGTGTGCCGTACCGGTATCCCAGAGCAAGCAACAATGACGGGGAGTGAGAGGGAAGGTCCTTATTTCCCTACCACACAAGAGGGAGCACAGATGTACATTCCTTCATTTCCTACGTCCTTGCCTCTAGAAAGCTCAGGAACACTGCCACCGCTGCTACGCTTCATATGTTATGCTCAAGTAGTGCTTTCACTAGCAAGTAACCCAAATTAGACCGACTTAGCCGATTTTATGACTGCTACAATAACATGATAAACATCATGCTGTCTGAACGCAGCACAGCCACCCATTTCTGTCTCCGATATGATGAGCAAGCACAGTAGGAATTCTCCTTTTTAAGGGCTACGACATAAACCTTCTGGAAGACAGTACACCTGAGAAAAGCAGGCACTACAATAGATCTTAACAAAACAAATAACATTTAATATTATACACAAATATATTTAGTCCAGGCACTCACAAAAGGTACTGCAGTTCCTGCCAACCCAGAGGCGAGACGTGAAATTGCAGAAGAGAAGGAAGTTGGAATGGAGTCCTACAAAAAGTCTAAAATTCTATTTGGCTGCTAACTACCTTCCAACCCCACCCACTCACATCTAACCAAGACATTTTCAAATTCAGTGTCATTAGAAATCTGGTAAACACTGGCATTTAGGTTTGGGGATGTCATATTCATTCACTGGTGCCCCAACAGATCTGGCTCTTGTTTCAAGAATTCCGTCCTTTATCAGCAATGTGATTTTCCAGTACATGGCAATTTAACAGGCTGCTGAAAGGTTACATTTGGGCTTTGTTTGCTCTTTGTAGTAAAGATTAATTTCTTGCTTCAGGATTTTGAATCACCTAGGCAGATCAATTAGATCTTGTGATATACCTTACTGTTCACCTAAGTTAATGTCTGAAATTGTGATAAGACTGATTTTAACTGATTTAATAAGTTTTCAGCCCAATTTTGTTATAACTGACAACCACACAAGCACATTAGGCTGCCTGCCACCTTCTTAAAAGCCCACAGAGAAAGTAAGTCAGTTTGTTAGAATTATCTATAAAACCAGGTGAAATTACTGAACAAAACCATCAAGAATATTCCAATTTTCCAAACCTTAAGCAAAAATACTCTAAAAGACAAACCAGACTTAATAACCAGACTCACACAGTAGGAGGCTTCCAAGCTCCCTCCCTCAGATCTTCCTCCCCTTCCTCATAAAGCCAGAATGAGCACCTGGCTGTTCGGGAATGAACACGAACTTTGACTGTGAGCCCAAATTAGGGGCAAAATGAATCCCAGCAGCAGAAAGGGTAGTGATACCTGTTTCCACAGTGCTATTTAACAAGATCTTTGAGAAATGTATAGTCTTCCTCATTAATTTATTTAGGTAATATGCTATTAAAACACAAGCTGTCTTACAGCTGTTCTTCGCTTGTTTTGAAGGTCACCTACAATTTTTTTTTTGAGAAAAGGAGGAAGGCTCTGCTGCTTCCTGCTCCCCACACTACTAACCCCTTCCCCCCTCTCCCTTTTAACTGTCATACTACTTCAAGAATTAATTCCTGTTTTCAATTTTCTTTTAGTTCTTGGAGTTACATCTGGGGATAACGGCCGCTTGTACTTTTAGACAGTGTGTTCCACTTAAACATAACAGATCACACGTACCTTGCTCCCATTTTGCGGTTATACTGCAGCAGTGCTTGTAGGAGAGCTGCCAGCGGGCAAGGGGAAAGTTTCAAAGCTTCAGTTGTTGCCTCCTGAACCAGTGATGGCCAGTGCTCATTTGAGACATTAGCCTATGATACAAGGAAAAAAAAAAAAAAAATAGGGGTTTTATTGTAGTGTGCAGTGTAAATCAGGTTTTGTTTGCAGCTCTCTAGAGAGCAGGTTTAATTCAAGCTTTCCTGAGTCATATGAAGTATTTTGCAGGTTAGAGAGAGATTTCTTTAAAAAAAGAAACAAACAGTAGTTAGAAGAGCCTGGAAAAGTCACATTAAGCATTCCAAAACCAGACTTGCCAGCATTCCACTCACTTGTTTATGAAAAGAATCTTTTTATTTTTTCCACACAGGTTTTAGGAATGCTTGTTTTAATCACAAACCCTTGTTTGCTATTGTAAATCTTCATCCTGTGTACAAGAATATTCCAGAACGTAGAATTTTCCCAGAAGTGACATCATGTGTTACTAGAAAGATGTTAATCACCTAACTGAGCAGCTACTGAGCAAATCCCTCTATCTTTTGGCTTAAGAAAAAATCTTATTTTATCCATTGTGTCCGGATAGCATTCAAATTACTCTACTTTAAGAGGTACTCAAATTTTCATTTGGACACCATATTGGGAGACAAGAAATTTTCAAACACAGAGCTTTCTTGGATCTGAGCAAGGTTTTCACCAGGCTTCGGCACATTTCATTATGCCAGAGCAGGTTAGGGCAGCTGACCAGAAATCCACTGATCAGCTGCTCTGCTCATGCAAAAAGTAGAGATGAGATCATCAAATTCATACCAATTACATTTTTAAACAAAGTCTTGTATGTTGTCAGGCAATTCAGGCCAGCATTTGAAGAAGGAGTATTAATTAAGTTAGAGGGTACCTTGCGACCTGTGGAGACGTTTAGGACCTATAGGGAACAGGCAGCAGACCACTAGAAAACGGACAGCAGAATCATGGGAGAAAAAAATCCTGTCACTCAACAAATTCTGCCATGTGAAGCATATGGCTTGTGAGAAAGAAACTTCTCTACACTGAGGGAGGTTCTCTTTTCCCACCAGAAGCAACAGCTTTGCAGCTTTATCCTCGGTAAAACTGACTGCCTTTTCTTATACAAGCACTCAGGATATATGGGGTTCCTTTGCCTGATTTTGATTATGGCTGTTAGCTTGATCATCTGTTAAAATACATGAAAAAGCGTTAGCCAAGATCACAGCAGCATCTACCTTTCACACCAGACTTTAAAGAAGTCTGGTAGTGCACTTCAAGTTGCTGGAGTGACAATGCTTAACGAGAATAGACGCTTGCCAAGAATTTGAGTTATGTTCACTTGCCTCCCTGGCGCAAAGGAGTAGAATAATTTTCTTTATACCAAAAGATACACTTCCCGTAGATTGTTTCTATACTTCAAGGCAAGGCACCGATCTAGAAATGACCACACAGCATGAAGTTACTTGAAACTTGAAGTCTCCAGGCACCAGTGCAGAAAAAACATTTATTAAGGCAGCTGTCTGAACAAGAGGACAGAGGCTTGAGGGCTAAGTCAATTTGGATGATCAAACTGAATCTTTTATTAGCGAAATAAGCCTTACTGAACGAGATAGCCTCTTTACGTACACCGTTGTTCGATATGATTATGTCACAGCAACCTCTCTTACAAAGAGACATTCTGAAAACAGTGCACTGCCCCTTGCAGTCTCATTTTATTCTCTAGTTGTCATTCATAAAATGCAAAGTCATTTGAACAGGGGCTTCATTTAAAGACTGCAGAAGCCCTACATCCCATGAACTCCTGTTAAATCATGCAGTTATGTAATTTTGATTATCCTACCATGCAGATTTCCAGCGCGAGCATAGCTAGGCTGAGCAGACTGGACAGCTTCCCGTTCCAGCTACCCTGCTGCGACGCCAACTGCAGACTCTTTCTGTAGCACATCTCTGCTCCAACCATCATCCTTTGAGACTGATACACTTTTGCCAGCCACTGAAAATAAACATCCAACAAAATCAGTTATGGAGCCACCAAAACACACATCCATTAGGTAATATCATTTAGTTCAATTTACGAGAGGACCACAGTGTACTGTTAGCTAAAACACCACCGCCACCCAGCCCTTGTTCCAACAAGACACTGCGCACCGCCCTGCGGGAAAGTGTAGCCTGCTGCAGAGCTGGCAGTACACTGCACTACAGCAACTTATTTCAGAGTTCCCTTGACCACCCATGGACAAGCTGTCTGTATCTGGAGACTGCTCGCAGGTGAATAAGTAACACGACTGGCTTTGTGAAAGTCATCCTTCAGACCAGAAGAGCATTGTGCGGTGCCTCATTTGTCTCTAAAAGTTCTGTAGGGATGAAAAGATAATTTTTCCTCTGGAACAAAGGTTTTTCCAGCCCATCTGAATAATACCAGGGATAGGAAAGACATGACAATGTGGGCCTGAGCTCAGACGATGGGTTGGGCTGCACAGCTTCTGACCCAGCACAGTCATGCTGGAGGAGCTAGATAGGGCTAAGGAAGTAGACACCGGGATCTGTGCAGAGTTTCATGCTCCTGCTGCCTGCTCCAACAGCACAAGATGTCCTGGATTTGCTCATGAGAAGAAGGAAAAGGATTCTAACCCCTCCCCCTTTAATTTTCTAGTCATGTCACTTTTTTGGAAGCAGATGCAGCCGCAAGTTTGCAAATCCCTGACATGTTCATGGTATGCATCAAGATCTATAAGCTACATTCAGAAATATTCTTTGCTGGATCACCATGCCAACAAAGCAACTTTTTCTTAAAAAACGAATTCCCTTGCTTTTAAGCAAAGGTCCTTAGACTTTTGCTAGCTAAAGACCTCCTGGTGTTAGAAGGGGTAAAATTCTTAACCCTTTCTGATGCATAGAAGTTATTTATCATTAAGAAGAGGCACACTAGCAAATATTTATTAGCACTAGCAAGATTGTGCATCCTTGACATCAAGCTGCAGGACTCCTTTGTAAAGTAAAATACCCATTCACATGCGGGAAAGAAGTAATCTCCTTGACCACAGCTCTCTGCAGCTGGAGATATCTAGCACTCAAGGTGTGAAGGAGAAGACAACCCTCATGCAAAGGCACGAAGGCAGCCCTGCCAGACCAGCTTTTCTCTATTTTCCTGGTAAGGAAACTTCTGTTCTACAAGAAGTAGAACAGCCACCAGAAAAGCACCCTAAATCCTGCAAAACAAACACTTAGACAAAAGCCAAAAATTTAAGCAAAGAAGAAAGTTAATGGCCCCTCTAACTTAATAAAACTGTAAGGCAGCATGATGGATCCTTCTGAGAAAGACAAAACATTTAGCAAACTCTTAGGAGGTCTAGAGCCAGAAAACATAAAAGCATAGATCTATCCATTAGGAACAGATGTACCAGCCAGGCTTTTTCAGAATGCCATCCAAGCCCTGAGAAATATCTTCTTTAATTGAAGACTGAAAAGATCTTCCTTGGAGGTATCTTATCTGTGGCCTGGATTAAAAAGCAAACAAAACAACCCTTCTCTCCCTCCGAACCACATACACTGTTGGTTCACTTCTCCCTGCTTGTAAGCAAGATGACACTTGGCTATGCAAGGGATGCTTGAAGAATGTACATAAGCCCTAATTCCATTTTCAAAATATATTACTAAAATAGAGCATACTATCATATCTCACATGCCCCCATATTTTGCAAACCCAGTCTGAATGAGTTCAGCAGTTCAGAAAGATGAAGTCTCACAAGCCGAAGAAAAATGCATCAAAAAAAGCACCTTTCCACAGATGATACTCCTGTATTCCAGAAGGGAAGAGGGTCTGCAGCCTTGTAACAGGTGAGATCACAATCTCTATAGCAGACTTGCACTGATCTTCTGCTAAGACTGAAATCAGCTTTAGTGAATCTTACCACAAACAGGGGTTTATGTGTTCCAACAGGCAGAGCAAGCACCATAAATCCTGCAACTACATAAAGGACTCTAAAAGTTCACGGATTTTTTTTTTTTTTTAAACAACATGCTGCTAACATTGGTAAAGGAAGATAGTAACTCTAATCGACACCAACGGTAGGAAATAAATAAATATATATGCAGCATCACCAGGAAGATCTGTTGGCATGTGTGAGACAGACTTCTCGGGTTGTCTCACAGAAGCAGCACATGAAGCAAGTTATAGCACCTTCGTATGAACTAAAAATGGTCTCTCCTGATGCCATGGATGGGAGTGAGTGAACACCGTTACTGGGAGCGATTTCTCTTCCCTACAGACTCCACTTACTCAAGAGAACAGTGACACCTCACACCAGGAGATTACGGAGAAAAAGACTTGTTCAGGTTTTCAGACCCTGAATGAGGAACTGCATATTACTACATCAGGAAACCATTTACTTCCATCTGTTCTTATGGGTTATGAAATATTTCGCGAGTTTCTCCTTGCACGCCAAGTCACAGGTCTCTAAAGACACGCGTGCCATGGGTTTGTCTCAAGTTTGTAACTCTGCTGCCTCCATGTCTGCTCGCGCTTATGAACAGTCCTTATTATTTCAGCTATTAAAGAAAGTTACCATAATGTTATAATTTCATAAAGAACTGAATATAAGCTGTTTTTTCTGAGAAATAAAAACGAACAGTGAAACAAACTCACACCCACTTTAAGCGCACACTCTGCTGAGAGCAGCACACCAAATTCAGGGAGAGAATCCACACTTACTTGCCATGCTGCAACTGAGGTTGAGCTGCTCATGACCGTCTTGCGAAGCTCCTCCAGGATGGTGTCTGGAAGTTCTTTGTGCGACTCCAACAGCTGCTTACACTGAACTTGTCTCAAAAGCAAAAACAGAGCTGGGTGCTCAGGGCAGCCTTTTAAACCCTGAAATCAAAACAAGGCTCAACATGATATCGGAATGATCATTTCCAAATATCAGATGATACTTCGATTTTTCCATTTCGATCTTTACAGAAAACGGCATTGAAAGCATTCTCAGGATGCTTGCAACGTGGCATTTTCCTCCTACTCTGCAGAAAGAAGCGTTCCAGGAATCGACACATGGGAAGAGATAACATTTTTTCCGTTCTCAAAATACATTTGAAGTCTGTCCTAAATTTTGCACCTGTCCTACCCTTAGAGGTTTCTGAAAGACAGATAGGTAAATGGCAGGCCTCTAGTTCTCCTTTTGCTTCACAATCGTTACAATTTTTGGGCTAATGGAGCCAAAACCTGTCCTGTGGCTAAAATGGAACTTGAGTATATTCCAATGATTTCAGTTCTCCCAGTTAAGATTCTGTATTCTCACTAGAACAGAAGCACTTTACTGAACATTACCTGTTCAGTAACAGCAGATTATACCTACGGAGTATTTTTCAGAACAAACTCATGCAAGAAAGGAAAGACAGAAAACTAGCTGTCTGTGGCTTCACCCTTCTCAAGTGAAGCACGTGAAGCTTCTGCAAGCCACATTACATGTTATTTTACCTGTTCAAATCACAATCATTCCAAGAATTATAACCCAAACCCGATCTGTTCTAAGAAACAACACTTGTATTTCTCAGCCTTTTTTTTTAAAAAAACAGAATACGTTTTCTGCGGGTCCTTAACAAGCTGCTGCTTTGCAAAGAATACACAGATGTGCAGAGGCTTCCCAAAACACAATAGAAGCTGCCAGTATTTGCTGCAATTTTTCCCCACTAACAAGTGTGGAATCACGTTGCCTGTCTCAAATTGAATGACTGCAGTGCCTGGCTCATCAGTCCCAGTTATGTTGCTTTCTGAGAATCCCAGGGCCCAAAACCGTCCATGAGAGTTTGTGGCACCAGGGAGCGTTACTCTTGTGTCTTCACAAACTGCAGGCACTGACTGTCCTCTCCCAAAGCTATTTAATTAATAAAACCCAAACAAAACCCCACCATAACCTTCTCCCATGCCCAGATACCACCCTGTATGTCTAGAAATCTCTGACCCTTGTTAATGTAGGACAGGTCAGTAGACATGCTGGCCAGAAAAGGAAAAACACCACCTCACCGAGTAAACAAAGACACAAGACAGTACTTTCCCCTAGAAAACTAACACGTTCGTGGAGTTTGGCTTTTTTGTTTGTTTTTTTAACCTCCCTTCCCCATTAATATAGAAATGCCATAAGCAAGGAACACATTTGCATGGGATTAGCCATTTTCCTTAATGAAAGTCAGGGATGGGTGCTGCTGAGTCCAGCTGGGTTTTTGCTTATCTTTTGTCAAGTCTTCCATTCATGAGCGCATGAAACACACACACACACCTGAGGCTTGTTAATGCCTCGGTCCCCTTCCCCAACTACGTTGCTTTAAGACTTTTTTTTTTTTTTTTTTTTTTTTAATAATTAAACATGTAGCATCCACTTGTGGCTCTGAAATGGGAGTCCCAGCCCAACAGAGCAGAAGACATTTAAATCTCCTTCAGGTCTCCTACCTGGATTTCTTGCCTTGAATTTCTGTAATGTTTTGCTTAATACTAGGTTAATGAATAAAGGAGGATGGGCAGACTTAGCTTTGTCATGTCATACACTGCGTGGTTCAACTATAAACACAGTTTTGGTGTTGCAAACAGAGTAAGTATCTTGGGGAAGGGGGAAATGCCGACAGCTATTGCATCCTGTAGCTCTGATGGAACAGAGTTGCTAATTCAAGATTACCTCTTTGTTAAATGCACAAAAATCATGGATTTCTACACAATTCTACCACAATCTGCCAGTATGAAGCCATCATACCTTGGTACAAAGAGCTTCAGCTTCTGAGAGTTTACCATTCTCCTCTAGACTGGTAATAGCTTGACACAGACACCAGTCTTCAAGAGTCCGGATATAATTACGTGGAAGGTTATTTTCTCCAGCTGCAAAACCAGATAAGACTTAACTAGATCATGTATATGCTGTCATGCCGCACCATGACACATGCTCTAGATCTGGTAAGGGAGAACTTCTATGAGTATTAACCTTACATGGCTTCCTTCACTAGTAGGAACATTAAGAGATGGTAAAATTAAAAGTGAGAGAAGAGGGGGAGGAAAATAAATAAATAAATAAGAGAGTACAGCATTTGAGCTAATGGTTTGAGAACAATCAAACATGGAATTTTAATTCCAGTTTTCAAAACACTACAGACGTCGAGCAAGACTGAGGCTGAGGTTATCACCCTACTGGAAAAATTACAGAACTCAAGAGGTCTCTAGCCTTTCCTTGTAAGCAGTGTTCCTGTGCTGTAATCCACCCACCCACCCCTTTAGGTATCAGAGTTCAGAATTACTGTGTTAAAAAAGAATTTGAGGCTTTGGAGGGGAAAGCAAGCTGCAATTAAGTAATTAACTCTAGCTGTGCTTCACGATTTAGCATCTTTATGTGATAAAATAGCTATAGCTCAAACCACTATTGAGCAGTTCTCATCTTATTTTCAAGCTTCTGAAATTCAGAAGAGTATTGCATGCTTAGAGGATTTCAATTTTATTTTGTTTTTTTAAACCAGAAAACTTGTATAGCTTACTTTTGGCTGAAACTGTAGATACAAGTGTCATCTCCAGATCCGTTCGCTTTGGCTGAGTGTTGTTTATACAGACAACAGTGTTTTCAGCATGACAGGCTGCCATCAGCACTGCCCAGGCAGCAGGATTATCTAGAAAAGAATGGTTAAAGGCAACTCGCACACATTTAAAATATGCTGGTAGAGCATTTGGAATGGTCTTTACCAGATTAAGCATAAAAACACAGCCAACAATGGAACTACACACAGCACATAAAGAGAGAGCAAGAACAAGGCAAGTAATTCAGACTCCTACAGCAGCTCAGCCCCAAGGCAGCTGATAACTATTTGCCTCTAAATAGTAAGAGTTTTCAAATTATAAGACAAGGATGCTGTTTCTAAAGCCAACTAATAGATTTTTCACATAGCCACTGGTGTGATAACCTGAAGCCACCAGTTTTCTTCTGGCAACACAGATGAAACTTGACTACCACTTAGTGCTGCCTAACTGGCAGCAAAAATCCCAGCTTTGAGTCATACAGGCACAGCCTTGGCTGACCACTAGCACGCAAGTTACGGTGATCGGTGCCTGCTTCTAGTGTCAGCTAATTCCAGTGCCAGCTTTACCCTGACCTAGCCCCGCCAGGAGCAGCTATGACTGGGAAGAGTGGTCTCTGTCCCAAACTGGACAGAGTGCAGTTACAGATTTCACCCATGAACATTTTCACCCCAAAGAGATAATGAATTTTGCCAGCAAAATGGAACAAAGCTTGAAGATGTAACAAAATAAAATGTGAAGTATAGTGCTTTTGAACAGCAGTCACAGTCTTGTGTGTACCTCTGTGAAAGGAACTGAAATTGTTAGCTTGCAGCCACGCTAGTGCATCAGAGCACAACCACTGCAGAAGAAACAAGTTTCGGTATTTCACTATCAAGTGCAAACTAGCACTTGAAAACCCCACTAGATTTGTGCTTCATACATTTAATGAAGATCACCACTTAGCAGTAGGTGAACAAATTGCCTGCAGTTCATAACCAGCACGTAACAGAACATTTCCAATCCAAACTCTCAAGCTAGATGAATAAATCTCTTCTGCCTGGTGCAGCATACTGACTCTGAGGGAACACGTGTTTTTCTTTTTTGTCCAATATGCAAAATAACACTTATCTCTTCTCCTGATGAGGGATTAACAAATTGCCTGTGTTATCAGAACAAGCCTTAAAACTCAGCCATTTTTTTTCCTTCTTGTCTAGCTTAATTACCCATGTCTAAACTTGGAATTAAAAATTCCACTCTAAGCATTCTCCCCCAAACATACATGGACAACGCAAAACAACCCGAGAAAAGTAGATTTTTTTTTTTTGTTAGCACAATAATTTTGTTTCTGATGGGTAAAAAAAAAAGAATAAAAATCAAGAGTAACCTGGACAGAGGCGGATTGCCTTCTGAATGCTTTTCAGAGGATTGTTTTTCTCATCTTCCAACATGTGACATCCTGCTGCCAACTGATTAGCTGCAATATTCAGCAGGAAAACAGGACTTCCTATAAAACAGAACATAAACGTGACTTAACACTGGTATGTATGTGATCAGTTGGAACTAGTTTTAGTATTGTTTTTACAAAGTCTGCATTTTAAAAAAGCCAAACCTTTCCATGGTTTACATCAAGCGCATGTGCGATGTTCCCTGCCACAATTCCCCCCTGCAAGATTTAAAAAAAAAAAAAAAAGATAAAATTGGTTATATGACCGATTAATTATGAGATTTTATAAAAAATGTAATGCCAAGATGTTTTTATCTTTGTTAATCAGAAGTACAAAGTTTGCCCAGTGAGATCTTTTCCTTGCCTACCGCACGATCTCTTTATAAAGAATTAGGAAGAGACATTCAGGATTAACACTTATCTATACATTGTGTTTCTAATTTTAGCCTCATACAGAGAGGGGTTTCTTTTCAGGTGTTATTTCTGTTTATGTAACTGAAATTAAGACAAAGAGTATTTATTTGGAGAAGAGCTAATACAAGCATAAAAGTCACAAGAAAACACTGGCTAATATGAAAGGTGAAATTGACTAGATTAACCAAATTCAACATACCTAAATCCCAACATATATTTATACACACACATGTTTAAACAAAAAGATAGCACAGATAGTACATAGTACAGCTTTTTTTTTCTTGGAATAATTCTAGTAGATTTTTCCTGTACGTTTATTTCAGGAAGATAAAGAATTGCTATGCCGCGGAAGATGCGAATAATCAGATATGTAACTTCAATATGCAGCTGTACATTGCTCTGTACGTAAGCCTTAAGTTCTCCTATTAACAAGTGGATATCCGGGTACTGAAGGGTGGGAGGTTTTTTAGTTAAGAAACACCACCAACTACTCGGGATGCAAACATCACACATGTATTACAGCAGTGCACTTACTTTTGCCTTTTGTGGTGCATACAGTGGCACTAGTCGAGACAGAAGAGACCAGAGGGCAGGATTATCAGGGTGGCTGGGAAAAGAACAAGGGCATTAGACTTTCTGGTTTAGATATGAACCTGGTCTTCCATGACTAGGTAGGCAGTTGCTATAAATCCCAAGTGGATCTTTTTCTATTAAGAAAACAACCCGGTGTGGTTCAAAATAGACATGGGTAGTAATTTAAAACAAACAACACAATATTGAAGTTATATTGCTGGCTAAAGAAATAAAATGTACACTATGCATATCGATATTCATGGGAATAAATAAACTCCAGGACTACAGGTCTTGTCTTTGTAGTCTGAAGAACAAAGAATTCTAATTACCGTTGGAAAAAAACAATTTGCCTAAAGAAGAGTTCCTGGAAACACTTGGAGAGACTATGAGGTGTGGCTTGCTTGAAGGCATAGACTAAAATTCCCCCTTTCTATATTGCTAAGGCTGATCAAAACACATTTAAACACAGATACCTAGCTAATGGAATGAACAGCTTCAGAGGCTGTTAAATATTAAATAAAAGCCCTAGAGACTTTTCTAGGTGGAAGGTTCTGCTACTTATGATGAAAAATGCTTTTAAAGCACAGTGACCTATCTAGCTACCAAACAAGCCACCAAACCAAAACAAGAAAACCCCAAACAAGCCATGAAGCTTCTGCCATTTGGTCCCATAGATCAGAACACAAGCTTCTCTCAACTGATGCTACAGCCTTAAGTGAGGACTTCACATTTGAGAAACAATTTTTGTTTCTTTTTTAGAAGAACGCTGCAAGTGAACAGAGGTTTGCTTGCTGTTCAATGTAATGAACGCAACACATTTACAAGGCAATCTAAAGAAAGACAAAATGCGTACCTATGTATTGCTCTGGAGACTTCCCTCTGGACCTCCACATTTCTACCTTGCAATGCATAAACAGCAGATGCAATAAGGCACCTCTCGTGAATCCTATCGTCCCCTTTTCCATGCTTCAGTAATTCTTTCAGGGCTGCTGTTGCAAGCGTAGCATCCTGCTTTACCAGTCCTAGTGTGCACAAAGCCTTCAGACTTTCCATACTAGGTTCCTTTAATGAGCTGTTGAATCAGAGGGAGAGAAGGAGACGCTATTTTGTAGCATAAATTAAATTTACTGTTAACATCACAGTACTTGTTACTTCCGAGGCCTCCTGCTCCTATGTATCATGTACGGGATGCAGAAGTAACAGCCTCCGGCTGTGGGATTGTGGGTCAAGCGAGATCAGTATCCTTGAGACCCCAGGATACGGAAAACAGCAGTGGTTATGTGCCATTTCAGCACTCGAGCTTATAACGGACAAGTACTTGGCGAGACTCCAACACATCAATTGTCCTTCAGCAGCAGCCATACAATGAACGGTAAGAGACAACGTGCAACACCGACAACTATTTTATCTTCTTTAAGACGTTTGTACTCCTAACTAGTATCAAACCTGAGTTGTAGCGTGCCTATTTACAGCTTTGCAACAGAAATCCAGGAAGGAAAAAGCCAGAAATGAGCCTGCTGCACAGAACTGCTCCTCCTGAGCACGGGGATGTTCTGAGAAATTCTGCCTCATTTACATCAAGATTCGTTCCCACGTAGTTTGAGTGTGCTACCCACCACCTATTAGTTTTAGTACCACTATCACTTGCACTGCTGCATTCATTTCATTAGTAGAGGCAGTTTAACCTCATATCAATAGTATTCCTGCCCTTATTGGAGACCTACTAGGTACAGTTACTGATTTTTTCCAGCAAATCTTTCTAATATCGGTGGAGAACTCTTAAGTTAATTCCCTGATCTTCAGCTCTGGTGAAAACAGTGAGCTCAGTACAAACAACTACAACCAAAGACCTGAACGGATGTACTAGTTCAAGATATTCTTACAATAAAGGCAATTCAATAAATTGCAGTACAAACTGAACGGAGGCAAATAACAGCACAACGCATGGCGACGGTAGTTTGGAGTTACCTCACTGTAATGTCCTAAACTGCAGAATGAAGTGCTGCTTACTTTCACTTAGCAGGTGACTACAGGCTCCTAATCAAGCTTCTAGTCATTGTTTTTGCCTTCAAAAAAAGACAAGAATGTAAACATCCAATTCCGTGCTTTGTTTTCAGCCCCTAGCAAGAAAAATTTCTAAGAGCTGTGAAACATAATCTTGAACAGCCAGCACTATGTTACCTGGTGCAAAGGCGCTGCCCTTTGACAAGTAAGAGGGATTCTATCACATTAGCTACGAAGACAGACTCACTGCTAAAAATCTTTTCTCATGACCAGCTTGGCAGAGAACAAAGTTTCTTGTTTGAGGTCCTACTCAGGCCCTTTAAGTCATCTAGCACAAGTTCCAGTCAATAATGACGTCTGTCTATTGGACTAGAATGCACCATTTTTTTTCTTATTACTAAAATCCACCATATACCTTTGCAGCACTGTGCTTCCAACTCAGGTCTAGACATACTCACTGCAGTGCTACTGTCCTAAAGTAGCACTACCTTTTTTTTTTTTTTCTTTAAACACAAAGCAACTAACATCATGTAGAGAATTTTCACTGCTGGTATTTACGACAAAATTAGGAGTCTGCAGTGATTAATAGGATGTAGGAAATACCAGGCCCCTAGCTAGTTAATCATCCGTTAGTCAGGATTTAGTGTGCTAGGTCATGGACCTTCACTATCTCAGTAACTTCAGGAGTCTGCTGGCAAGATGGGGACTGTACAGCCACTACTGGGGTTCTCCACCGACAGAGAGTTGGTCCCGGGAGGCTGAGAGTTTGCTCTTAATCCACAGCTACCAGGAGACTAACAATGATGCACTGGCTTTTAGCCTCCACAGCTCTGAAAAAGACAGACATTCATGACTTAAGTAAACAACTGATACAGATCTGTTTCTTTTCATGGGGAAGCTAGAAGATTGTCCTTGTCTATGACACCTGGAACATGACTGTTCTGGAGGCTTCTGACTATTTAAACTGAAATGGTTTTCATTAGTCATCTAGATTTCTTAAGTCTAAGGAGCAAAAATATTGCCTAGTGCTTAGGACAACTACACATTAATACTATCTTAAAAGATAAACCTAGTGAAACGACCATTCAAGGATATTAGACATCCAAACTGCCCAGCCCTCTAATCCTTCCACTCCATACTGCTTTAAGAATATGGAAGATGACACAGGCCATAGAACAAAGAGAGACATATTGCATGGATAAGCTTAAAAGAACACTGCATCCACTCCCACTTTTACTCTGCAACACAAAAAGAAAATATCCACCTGATATCCCCCCAAAAGTAAATCTGAGGATTCAGCAGTACAATAAAACATCACATCCTGATTATTATTCCCTCCACTCACCATTTAAACAGCAGTGCCTTTGCAGCGTCCACTTTGTTCTGTTTATACTCTATTATTGCCAAGGCAGTCAGGACATGTGCTTTATCTTGTTCAGACTTAGCAACAGACAAGGCTTTTTCATAGGCTGGTAAAAATTCAAGACAGAATTGAAGTAAGAGAGAAAAATATGATGTTTATAAAGCCTCTAGGAAAGCATGATATACACAGGGGCATATAGCTTTCAGGTTTACTGTATTTTCACACCTCAGATCATAGGCAGAAGACAAAATAAGTTGACTAAGACTATGGAAGCAACTGTATGTTGGGAAACGCCAGATTTACAGGGCTGTTCAGATCCTGGGAGCTGTTTAATGTGTAGCAAGTGGAAACAGAACTGAAAAGCAATATTGGGATATCCAGAAAATGCCTGAAAGAACAGTTTAAATACTCCCCTGTGATAGTTTATCTATGAAATAGTACTTCAGATGGGCACACATCACTCCAGTTAAAAACTAAGAGTTACTTAAAATGCTGAGATGGCTGCTCCTTTGTGAGTGCTTATGCTTCTACACTGACAATTCAGTAAACCTTTGTGTGAAGTCTCGCATCCTAGCAGTGCAGAACACTACAATACAGCACTTCTATTTAGCACTAAAGCTAGAGTGCTTTGAACAACATATTAACCTCCTACACAGAACTGATTTTTCCAGGAAAGCCATTTCATTTGAGAACGACGGAAGCTACGAGCACAGCAGCTTAATTGACAAGAATTAAACACCCAAAGAAACATAGCTTCCCTTTGTACATTTTAATAGTTCTGGCACCCGGCTGAACAGCCCAATGATTAGAAGTTACGGAATTTGTATTTATGCATTAGGACTGAAAGAGTGAAATAAACTGAACCACAGCTAGGTTGGTCAGACAGATTTTGGTAAGATTCATCTCAAGAGAAGCATCCCATAATGCTCTGAATCAGGCAGGTGCTTACCTTTGATACTTTCCTGTAAGAGTCCTTTCTTGAAGTAGGCTAATGCTATCCCCACAATGCCGTCAAACTCAGTTAGGGGTGTTGATGTGTAAACCTCAATGGCCTTATCACACTGACCAAGGGCACTGCAAAACCAAAAACAGTTACTGGTATGAAGGATGTAGCAACAGCTGCTACAATTCAGACAAGCTGTCCTTGCAGACCGGTATCCTCTTTTCCACATCAGTGGTAAGCAGACATCTGGAAAAAAGCAAGACTAGAACAAGAATGTGCAATATTCCCCACCCTCCTCCTGTTACAGCAGTTGGAGACAGTAACTATCTGTTGTGTGAAGAATCACTGGTAGGAAAAAGTTCTCCCCATCTGCATGACAGCTCTATGTAAGGACATCACTTAATGGTCAGCACAGAGTGGGAGAAAATAGCAGAGGAGAAAACGAAAAAAGCAAATCAAAATATGTATGCACACAGACAGGCAAGTGCACGTACAGACAGAGACACAGCATTCTTGTTCTAAGACCACTATGGAAGAAATTATACAGGATTGTTTATTAGAACTAGCTACGGGAGCTTGGCTCTTGTTTAAGTTGCACACAGGAATCACCAGGCATACAGCTTGGAGCTGAGGCTATGGGAAACCGAAGAGTTGCTTCCAAAATCTTCCCTGAAGTTAAAGAATGAATTATCACATTATTACAGCCTAGAAGTTCCAGTGTCATGTACAGAAACTTAAGAACATATGAAGTTTCCCTAGAGAGCTGACAAAAATCTAATTAGCAGAGCTTGAGCTATCTCCTATCAAAGAGAAGTTTGAAAGTCTTCATCTGTTAAGATTTGTGTCCTGCATTCCCTCAAAACCAGCATGGAATCGTGAAGGGAACTCAGAACTGTGAGTAGGACTGCAGCAGAGAGGGTCGTCAGCAGAAAGATCACATACGTGTGTACACAACACCCCAACCCCCCATGCTTCAGGTTGTACAAATCCATACAAATTCGAAGGGCAGGTAGAAGGGATTTCAAATAAACCCTGAAGCAGCTATTTTATTCAGACTAAGCATACTATATATCTCAAGTGTATAGATCATGAATATTTAATACAGTACCCATTTCTGGAGCACGTACAAAGGTCAGTCAAACTTAACTGTAGATAAGAACGATGTTTAATACATTATTTTTAGCAACCACCTTTCAGCCTCACCACTGCATTCACTACGTCCAAAGCTGAAGTCAGGGGCTGGGAAAATACGTCAGCAAACACTTACCACAGGAGCCTGCCGTAGTTTTGCATTGCTGTATTGTACTTCTCAGTATCCTCAGAGTTTTTCAGCAATGAAGCTGCCCTGAAAATAACCACAATTAAGAATAATTAGCATCTGATTATAACATGCATACTTTGACAATAGTTCTCAGAGCAGAACAGACAGATGTTTTACGCAGAAGCTTGTCTATGCTAATTAAGCACAAACAGAGCTTATTTTACAGTTTTAATGCATCAGCAAACATGTTCACCAAACATGGTTTCCTTTGCCATCTCCCCCTACCATCTGAAAAGAAGAGACAAGAAAAAAAAACTAAAACAAAGCCCAACCACCTCCTTTAATTAGAACGGGGTAGAGACAAAAACTAAAACCAAGCTCACCAAAATTTCCCTTAAACCCCATAGAGTGAATTAGCTAAATGCCCTGGTTAAGATGCTCAAGCCTTGGAGTGCCTTTACTTCTCCAGTTCTGTGTTCTGCATTTCCAAACTTGGTAGAGGAACATTCCCACATCTCCCCTTACAGAACACTTAGTTGAAACGTACTGCTGAATTGAGAAAGTAAGGTTCACTAAAGGAAAAGAAAAACCCTGAAGTTTTTCAGCTGGTGCATAGGAAAAAAGAGGTCAATGAGCTCCTATCAGTAAACTTTTCATGGTGTATAGTTTACCTCTCATAGGCATCTGTTGCCTGCCTTTTTAGATGCAGATACTCATTCAAATAACCAAGCATTGTGAAAGCAGATGCATCGTCTGGATTTCTTTCTAGAAAATCAGAATTGACAGCATAGGAGAACACAATCAGAAAGAGCTGTGAAAAAGCATTACAAAAACATTGCTGCATTGATGCTCAGTGTATGCATATATACAAAACACTTTGCCAAGTGCTTCTGCCAGTTGCTCACTGGAATCATTTTGACAGGCTGCAGGCAAGTAAAGAAGAGATACTAAGACCCACAAGATGACATCAGGTTGGCTCAACAATGCTTCAAACCTTATGACACAGCATTAATGCACTCAATAGATTTTACGTTTTTCACCCTGCAGTGATTTGGGGTTTTTTGTAATGAAATAAAAAACTATTCAGCTTGTATTGACTCTAGTAAAATTCTAGTAGAATCTTATGGTTTATTTTTAATACTGCAACTTTAAAATGCTTATTAGTAGCTAAGGCACAGATTTATCAAGCTGTCATCTCACCTCAGGCTCCTAACCTTTTTTCCCAGACTAGAAAGGATCCCATAGGCCCCTCCTGCAGTGTGCTTAAGAACAGGGATTTCACAGACAAAGAAACACAGTCTCACGTTTGTCTCATTTTAACTGCTTGCACCTTACTTTGTAGCTCTCAAAAATCAGCAACATATTACTCAAAGGACTTATTTACAGTAACAGATGCAGATTAAAGAAAATCCACATTTGCTCTGTCTAGGTTCTGGGCTAGACACACACAAGCCTGCCCCAACAGGGAGGCCACACTGGCTTTGACACACGCCC
>NW_009258795.1:1481366-1483595 GCF_000687185.1 Egretta garzetta
CTGAAGGTTAGCGCAGTCAAACGGCGAGGTTATGGAGTTGCACAGCACCCAGGAGCAGGCTTCTGCCAAACATCACAGCACAGGGGCAGAGGAGCCAGCCTCTACCTGCACCTATGCATACAGACACAGCCAAAGGAAGTCTGATAGCAAACGCCTGATGACAAGCATGACAAGGCTCTAGTCCTTACTTTGAACCGTCTTTGAAACAAAATCTGCCGGAGTGAGTAGGAAGACAGAATGCACATCTATTTCATCTCTGTGTGATAATAAAAATCAGTGGACAGGTTAGTGAGGTATTTAAGTTACCCACCTGTATATTTGCTCAGGACCACCTGGGCTGCTGGAATAGCATTCATTTGAACAATGTTGTACAGATATAGTTCAGTGTTTCTGTTGCTTTTATCCTGTAGCGTTGAACACACCCAGTGGGCATAGCCTTTTGCTCCCTCAGTCTCAAAAAACAAACAAAAACCCCCAAATAGGAGTCATTAAAACTGCTCAAGCAACAGTGAAATAATTAAAGATTATAATAACAATTCTGTGGTTTAAGGCAGAGTCATGGCTAAAAATCTGCATCAGTGTTAAGCAGGAGAAGAAAACACCAAACTGAATTACTCCAACAGAGTTTTAACTTGTCCTTTGGGCAAAGAGAACTCCTACATTGATGGGGGGATGACAGACGAAAAAAGCTGTAAGAGAATGTAAAGTCCTCTACTTCTTAGAACTCAGGGTACTGGCAATATCATTGCTCTCTCCCAGAGTAGTTATAATTTATGCCATTGGTCGCTGCCAACTCTATGGAACATCAAGGATGTTTTTTCGTGACTTACGGAGCTGATTTCTTGGACCACTGGGACTAAAGCATTTACTAAAATAACTGCCGGCTATTCAGTTCCAGCAAGGGCCAGGAACAACACCACAGAAATCAGACAACCTCACCTGTAACGTGACCCTAACTGTCTCATCATTCAAGACATGCCTATTTTTTAAAAAATTACATCACCTAAGTAGAGAGATTAGATGTGCAGGAACTTCAGGACAATAAAACACTTACATGCATACCGAGTTCAGTGGTGTGCCTGAAGAGATCCATAGTATCGTAGCTGCCTATCTTCTCTGCAATAAGAGCCTGCAGGGAAGCAAGAGTTGCTGTGGTTAGGTACTTCAAAAACTATGACATTGACAAGAAATGCAGCACACGTTATGCCAGGCACATCTCAAGCATTTAACATGAAGACACTTTCTTTTCCTCATACTCTCCAAGAAACGTTGGGTTTAGGTATAAAATGAACACAATCAGAGGGAGTACAAGTAGCTTCCACTGTATCAGCACTTGAAACTTAAGTCTTCTGCTGCTACTTCACATTCTTCAGGACAAAGACTTTGTGCGTGTTAGGACAACTTAGAACAACATCTGACAGGAGCTGAATTTCGAACTGTGATGGTGCTAGTTCTTCCCTTGAATCCAGTTTCAATTAGGTATTATTAGCAGGTCAGCAGCATGGGATTATGAAGTGCAGCTATAGCGATCATAAAAGTATGAGTCACAAGTATTTCTGCTGTTCAGGGATGGCCTAGATACCAGTGGAAGCATATCCAACCCTCAGCAGTAGGGGGAGGAAGGGACCTCCCAAGAAGTAAAAACTGCTTTTATCCGAGGTACGTTATAGACTTACTCTTTCTAACAGCGGTGTTGCCGAGAAGACAGTTAAACAGTGAATGACCTAGAGGTATGGCTGAAGGTGAAATAACTACCACCTCATGAAGACAGTGCTCAATAAAAAGCCTCAGAGCACAAACAGTGATTGTTTTTTTAATAGCTAGTTTCTTACAGAACTCGCAACATCAGCCAGAAAAACATTATATAAAGATATCTGATGAATGTAGCTTCCATCACATCGCCACTCTGGAAACAAAGGGTCCTGTCCACCCTCAGGGGAAGTAGAAGCTCCCCTTACTTAAAACATTTCATTTTCAGGAACATGCTTAAGCGCCAATTATTAGGATGGAGTCCAAACCCTCTCTTTGACTAACAACTGGCTTTGGTGCACAGTATTATGATTTTTCATCATCTTACCTGCCCAATCCAACACAGTAAGTAGGAAGGCTCCAGAGACTGGGCTACCTTGAAGGCTTCATGAGCTTGCTGTAGAACCAAAGATAACAGTGCTATTGTACTCTCTGGCACGGTAACAGAGCACAGGTCTTTGCACGCAGTAGTATCGGAAG
>NW_009258795.1:1483701-1508467 GCF_000687185.1 Egretta garzetta
CGGAAGAGATTTCATGGACAAAATCAGGTCACTACTAAAAACTTCTACTGTGCCACAGAGGACAATGCATTGCCCAGAGAAATAAAGCAGTTTAGTCATATTTAAAAAAAGCAAGAAACAAAACCCAAAAGAACAACTTGACAAGATCAGAGTTCCCCTCCCTTCCAAATGTATTTCTGTCTTAAAACTGTTCAGCAGCTAGATTACCTCTTAGAACAATTATTATTGTAAAATCTGACTCCTGGAGGATCCAGTTTTGGGAATTGGCTTTTCCCTCATGCAAACAGTTAAACACATTTTCAAAATGGTAAAACTGATTACCACCCACAAATGATCTTTTCCCTATGGACTGCTTATTAGAGTTCCTCCCTCAACGTGGCAGAAGGTGAACAAAGTCTTATCATTACTAGTCTTGGCAGCAAGCAATCTGCAGTATCAAGTTATTTTTATTAAAATTAATTCTGACCATCACATTTCCAATTAAACAGGAAATAGGATAGGATGTAGTTTTAGCTGCATGACAACCCTGGACTCCACTTAGGATGTACTCTAATTTATTCTCCAAAGAAACTCTGAAGGTTACACAAAATTATAGTAAATCATATGCCATGCTGATGAGAAGCAAGTAGCTACCTATGGGAAACTCGAAGTTCAGTTTGTGACTTACAGTTAAAATGAGTTCTTGGTCAAACCTGGCATGCATTGGTTTGATTAGCTACTTCTCAGTCCTTCAAAATACTTTTCATTCCATCTGGTTGCTTGGAAAGCAACCTCACCAATTCAGAAGTTAATTTATCCCCTCCAGAATAAATATTCAATTCATTTGTGTGCCTTAAGTAAGGTACAGGTGCCAATTTTATTTCACAGGAAGTACTTTTCTTGAATCTGAGAGGGACATTCTTCACTGTTTGCCGACACTCCCACCCCACACACTCCCTTAAAAAAAAAAAAAAAAAAAAAAAGGAAAGGGAAACTATAAACTATAATTGACAATGGGAAGGAGAGTTACCTCAATGTTTCCAGTTACCAGATACAAAACCCCCAAGTTGGTCCAGGCAACAACATTCTAGACAGAACAAATGAAGTTAAAACCAATGTATTATTACTATATTCAAAAATAACACTGCATCAGGGGGAAAAAAAGTTTTAAATGCCCACTTAAAACAGATGGCAGCTGCCTACAGCACTTACGATTTGCTCAGCTTGAACAGATTTGATGAACGAATGTTGAGCAAGAGCATAATTCCCAATAGCTGGAGGGGGAGAAAAAAAAAAGGAGAGAGTTAGAGCTAACTGAATTTCATAAACACCATTAGTCAAGTTGCCTTCTAATTTAGGATATTATGGAGCTAGGGGTTTCGCTGAAGACTTACCACTACTAGAAGCAACTACACCAAGTGCATTCCAGTAAAGATGATTTTTGCTGTCAAGCCTCACAGCTTTTTTGAGACACTGGAAGAAAATCGAATATGGATTGTATCACTAGAAGAGCAAAAATTAAGACCGTAGGCACTTACTTATTCAGAGATGTAGGTTTTATTGATGACAGAGAGAGTATGCATACAAGAACCAACACCAATTCATATTCTACAGAATTTAACAGGAAAAATAGGCAATACCTGTAAAGACTTCTCTAGCAGTTCACTGATCTCATTCATGTCAGTGCCCACTGCTGTGAGGTGCTCTGCTTGCCGATAATAATTTATTCCAAGATCACACCATATGCTAGGCAAAGGCATCAATTTTAAAGCTCTGCCGTAACACCTACGGAAACATGAATCACAGAAGCATTATTCCAAGCCTCTCTACATGAAGAGCAGAAAGCTGAAAAAACACGCAGAAGAGTGCTTAAAAACCTAAACCAAGCAAACATGCGTAAACACAAACACAACCAGACAAGAATGGAGCGCAAACAACAACTAACTGATTTTCACCCGGTTATCTCCACGGAATCTATCCTGGTCTAAAGGCAGTCTGTAGTGCCCACCACTTGTGAAGCCACAGATGCGCATTAAATCAGAGCTGTGTCAGCTGCAATGTGCAAGCCTTAACTTAAAACAAACATCAGTCATTTTTACATTTAATAAGACTTTCCTCAGAAGTATTTGGCTTCACGTATCGTGGTTGAGATTTACTAAGCAGCTGCATTTCCTGCCTTACGCATCCAACTGCACAAAGCTCAGAGGGAGTCGCAGAAGAGGCTACAGAAACACCACAAATATCTTCTACCATCATGAGCTTCCAGGGCCAGAAACAAGGAATTCCCCCTTCCAATGTACTCTGGACCCCATACCGAGGGCAAGAATTGATGATATTTTTATAAGAAAGAAGTACAGACACAGAAGCCTTATCTTGGACTTTAGTAGTCCTGGGAGAATTAGTTAGCAACCACCGCAGCAACTCCATTTAAAGAGGTGCAATTTGTTGAACGACCAGCAGGCTGTAAGCACACTCGCTCTGGAGACAGAAACAAGGAGAAGAGCAGGTGCCAGATGAAGTGTTGACAGCCACTACGGCAATCCAGCAAACACGTTCTGAAATGAGCAGTATAATTTGGAAGAAGCACGAGACCCTATTTACCACCTCATTAATCTTCGTTCAAAATGCAGGTGTTGACAGATCTGCATGTCTTTCATTTTCTAGAAATGAAATACTCTAAGAGTTTGAAGTATTCTACAGTCTCAAGCTGCACGGAAGCTCTTGATAATAAAAAATTATTACCTTCCTCCCAGTGTGAGCAGCTCATTTTTCTTCAGTATCTGTTTGCCTGCATTTTTACCCAGAAGGGATCCCAGAACTTGAACATTCACTTTGGTTGGTGAAATAACATGCACGCTAGTACAGGTGTCTCCAAGCAGTTTCCAGAGGCAAGATACATCAGGACGGTGCTTTGTTGCCCTGTAATTAATGATATAGAAAGCCCACACAACACCCCTTCAGGCACTTCGATATCCTTTTCTGAAAAAAAGTTCACCACTTGGAAGAGTGGCACAAACTCAAATGTAATTAATCAATGAGCTGTTTGATTTTTTTTTTTTTTTTAATTCAGTTTTCTTCCTGATCAAGCTATCAGTCTAAAAGGTCAAAAATCACCAAAAAAAGAGAAACTACAAAATGCTGGTGTATCCCAACTTTGTTGGGACTAAGAGTCAGTTCTGAAAATTAGCCTTTATCTATCAACATGTCAGCTGACAACACCCACTCTTGCACTTCAGAGCACTGTCATGTTACGTTACAAGACATGACTTGTCTGCAGAAACCTGATGGACCTTCTCCTGTAACAGCAGCCATCCCCAGGTTAATTTAGGACACTAAAGTATTCTGTATGAAATGCAAAACCAAAAGATTGAGGGAGAGAGGGAAGGACAATTTCCTCTCACCCACCATTTTTGGTAGAAGTCCCCTCCTCCCAGCCCCATATATACAGGAAGGCAGATGGAGGCAACCGTCATTTGACACTTGCGTTATAATCAAACAACTCTCTGTCTTTAAACAGAAAAAACAAAACTCTAATTACCGTTCATTTAAGCAGTCGAAGTCCAGAATGAGTTATTCAAACCATATTCAGTAAGCATATTCTTACTTCTAAATTAGAAGCCTGGTCCATTAGATTTGTCTTAACTTAAAATCCTCAAACACTTAACTCCTATTCTTTTGCCTGTCAACCCACAATCCCAGTGGAGATTAAATAACTGAATATTTAGTACTAACCTTGTAAAAAATTCAAGAGCCTGCTCTATGTAATCCACAGCCTTCCTATCAAGATAGTTATCAAGGGCTGATCTTGCCAGCATGAGATAGCATTCACCAAGTCCTAAAAATAAGAGAAAATATCCTCTGTGAAAAGAGATGCTGTTATGATATGCCTGATAAAGGAGGTGGGGTGGGAGGGTGGAAGCCTGTTCAGTGTCCTGCTTGATATCAAGATATATGCCCTGCACATGCTATGCCAAAATCAAAAGACCCACAGTGCTCACAACAGAGACTTTGCTTTTAACCTGTCAAGTGTGAACTATAGAGTAATTTGAATTTTAAAATAAACCTAATTAATTATTAAAACCATAGCACTTAAGCTTTGGGTTTGTCCTCAAGCATTAATTAAAGCCCTGATGAGAAATCTGCTCTGCGCTGGTAAGTCTTTGCAAATACACCAACTTTCAGTATACACGAGTCAAAAATCATTGCCAGAACACAAAAACAAAGAATGCCAAGGTAGACAAAAGGGGAAGTCTTCTTTGAAGAAGGCTTGAAATCAACACTATTTAATCCTATTCACGTAAGAATTTACTTCACATGGAAATAAATCCAACTGTTAAAAAGGAACTGCATCTAATGCCACAATTTCTAGCATTTTGGAACTGACAAGATAACTGCTTGGTTTATACACTTGCTGGCACCAGCAGTGATTCTGTCTGGCAGTAAGTCGCTGGCAGAGACTACCATTCATTCTCAGTGCTACTTTCACAGTTCTGAAGCTACCTTCCTTATGCTACTGTACCCTGCACCTATACCAAACTACTAATCACAGTAGTCATGTTTTGCAAGCATCTTTATTGTGCCCCCAACTAGGTATTTGTCTTGACCACATGGAAGTCCCAAGATCATGCGCTTCTCAGTCACCAAGAAGCTCTGTAATCTAAAAACAAAATTGATTTTATTCCTCCAAGTTGTACACTAAAAAGTATGTCGGAACAGAGGCAGAATAACCATACCACTTAATAACAGAAAAATAAAATGCATCGAAAAGATGCATTCAAGTAACATCAGTTTAGTTTTCTCTCGCCTACTAGTAGACTATGCTTCCAACAACTCAATTCAGAAACTGTCTAAACTGGTCAGAACAGTAGTAACAGCACACTGATGTATGTTTCAGAGAGTTTTAAGAAGGCCCACAAAAGATAGCAAACAGTAAACATTAAAAATTCTGTAAGATAGTAAACATTAAACAGTCTCTAAGAAGGTGAAGACTGTTTGGGGACTCAAAGCAGGAACTGAAGCTAATAAATCAGGGATTAGGATGAGAAGGTTTATGAGAGAGGACCTAGGAGATTTAAGAAGTATAGAGGCAACCAAGGGGTGAGGGGTGGGGGGAACCTTGATACTGTGTGCTTATGTCCTCTCTACACATTTTATTCCAGGTAACGCTGTCAACTGTCACCTACAGACACTAAAAAAGCCATATACACATGTGCTCTTCTAGACAACACCTTTGCAAACTGCTGCTGCAGTCAGCTGTTGCCTTCTTGCCCGACAACTAGTAAAACTGCCTGTCTGCAACACGCTCCAATTCTGTCATGGAGCTTTTGCCATGTCACTTCAGTCTGGCAAACTCCAAGTGACAAAATTATACAGGAAGAGGTAGAGGGACAACCACTCTGTTGCCCTTTCAGATTAAGAACTTACTGTTGCAATAGTAACCCAATGCTCCTGACTTAAATCTTACAAGAATCAGCTTACATGGATTTGGGGGTTAAAAGGCCTTACACAAAGTGAAAGAACACTCTATAACTTCAGAGTTCATACCAGTACCAAGCAGCAAACAGCATCTATTTCAGATGGATGTACGGGGTGAGAATGACTGAAGACCAAGTGGCAGGGAGAATGTGAACTGAACAGTTATTCATGGGCTATCAGAATGTTACAGGCTCCCAATATTGTGTATTTTGAGAATCAAAGTTTGATCACCAGAAAGGAGTTCCCGTTCCTCCGTTTCTCTCTGCTCCCAGCTATATACTGAAGACCTCTACCTATCACCACCTCTAACACCTGTGAGACCTCCGGGGATACTTTATTGGTATTTTTCATTACTTGGGTCTGAATCACCAGGGCTAACACAAAAAGCGAGGAATGCATGGACGGGAGCAGCAGAAAATCAGTATACCCCACCTCTTTGAAATGGCAGCCTGACTCCATTGCCTGTTGAGCCAGTTTTGACTGCTTAGGTGAAACCGCAGCACGGTTACCTGGCTTCCTCCATCTACCTTCAATTCTTCTACCCATTTGGCCTGGTAGCTACACAGGAACAATTACCTTTCATACTTACTTGAAAGAGAGATAATCATTCCCATGCATCATGATTTAAGAGCTCTTCAGATGTTTGCAGGTTACTACACACTAGCTTTCATGCAGGGGATCACAGCGCTCTACATACCCAAAATCCAACCCTACCCTTCCATGCAGGAAAACCTCAACACAGCAAGAACCTCTCCACATGACTGAAGCACTAGAGTGGTGTAGAGGGAGAAAGAGTTAACAGTTTCAAATTCAGACACATTACCTTTCAGCGCAGGCACATAGTCTTCTGTCTTCTTTAAGATTTGTTGATAGGTAGCTATAGCATTTTCGTATTTGCCTAGAATCTGCTCAACTGCTGCAGCTCTGTAAATGCTGTACACGAGCTCCGGGTTCAGCTCACTTGCTTTCCTGAAGGATTTCAGAGCTGTTGAATAGCTACCTCTGCTCAAGTAAGCTTCCCCTAGGGACTCCCAGCAGTTCGAATCCTTTGGATCAGCCCTGAGAGCAGCCTGCAAACTGCAGATATCAAGGTATAAATTTAAATAGAAGGTGATACAAGTTAGCACAAATTATTTCCTTGCATTATATATTCTCAGGACACAAATGCACAATTATACAGAACTTTTAAACACAGCATAGTAGTGTTTTCCTCTTCAGAGCACATTATACAAGTTTAGACATTGTACCTAATCTTGGCTCATTATTCAGTGCTATCCTGTGCTTGTCTATGACAAGCCTGTCACCAGGCTTGTTAGTGCAGAACACTGCCACGCTGAAAAGACTACATTGTGCTAATTCTGGAACTGAAGATAGACACAGCTTGCTCAGACCCATTCCCCATTGTTTAGTACAAGCCATACCATAATCAGCTAACTTCTTTTCAAAACCTGCTGAGTTCGAAGACTTGGGATTTACAGAAAATGGCTTAAACCAACCACTAGTTCTCTTACTCAGCCACTGCTTGTGACGGCTGACCAGTTCTCAGGTAGTAAAGTCCACGATGAAGCCAGGCCCATTTTGCTGCACCAGTACTCGCTTTTTCAGTTACCTCATTCAGGATTGACAGAGCAGTGTCCTAACAAAGCACCAAAAATGCCAGGTTAGTAAAAAAAATGCATGCGTGTAAAGAACAAAGTTCTTGCTGAAGAAGAACATTCCTGACCCAGTAAACCATTAAACTGCCTAATTTCTTAATTACTGTAATGAAGAAATGTTACAGGGACTTTTTAAAGCTGGCAGGCTGAGCGGCAGATTAGAAGAGGAAATTATCACATCTAGAGACGTGATTATTTCTTATGTACCTGTGTTTGCAAACTGACAGTAGCTTCCTGCAGTTTTGTACAGACTATTTTTTAATTTAATTTTTTTTTAAACTAGAGAAGGATACAAGTATTTGCAGCAAGTGAGATACCTAGACTGACTTCCCAGAAGTTCCAATGGAGTCTGTCAAAGTACGGTTTACACTTGCTCTGTAATACCATAGGCTAAGGATTCTTTATACAACTACATAGGAATTAGTTTCTAAAATGTTCTGATGACTTTGTATGCTTTTCCTAAAAGGAGCAAGGTGGATGATGGAGAAGTGGCTCAAGTTAAATACGAAAAGAAAACTAACTTTCTCTTCATGCTCCCTGCTGAAAAAATCCTTCATCTAAATCACACATGTGATGACTACAGTGTTATGCTCAGTTCCCTTACCCTTCTCCCCAGAGAGATTTAATTTGGAATTGGAGCGGAAAATTGAAGCAGGTCCAACTATGAAAACTGCCAAGCAATGACAGAACATCTGTTTTCGGATCTTACTCTCAAACACAGAGGAAACCTGAAGTGATTCCTCAAAGAGCAAGATTAACAGAAAAACAAAACAGCAGTAAACCAAAGCCCTTGTGTACAATACCATGTCTCCAAGTTCCACGCTTATGTCTACAGCTGCTGTTCCAGATTCTTCATCAGTTCCATCCAGTTCAAAAGCCTTTTTATAGCAACCGCGAGCTCTACTTTTGTCTCCAGCAATGTCTCTGTAGTAGTTACCTAAATAACAAAAGACACTTCCCAAGTAGCTGTCCAATTTTGCAGCCTATAAGGAAATAAGAACACAGTGTAAGACAGCATTCTGAAGGATTATACTGACGATATAACCGGTCCAGTGATAACTACTTGTTCAATCTCTGCTTGTCAACTTATTTAAGCTCCTTCTGTGATACATCCGAGTAGTCAAAACTTTAAGATTTCAGAGATTACTTGAACTTTAAATATTGGCAGAATCTGCTACAAACGTCATGACATAAAGCATTTTGCACATGAAGTACTAACAAGCTCATTGTGATAGGAGAAAACAATTCCTTACTACATCCCATCATTTTCATATTCTACTTGGTTTCAACCATTATGCTCATACTTTTACCATATTACATCACAATTAACTCCAGCCTTTTCTAAAGTTCCTTTTTAGATACACTTGGCAGATTTGTTTATACTTAAGAAACTCACAGCCCCCAAGCAGCAGAAAACAGCTTTGACAGTAATTAAAAAAAAAAAATGCTCACATAAAACAGTTTAGAACCAGAAGCATTGTTCATTTCAATTACATTCTCCAGTACACTCTGCTGTTACTGAGGTGCAAACAGTATGCAATGATTTGAGCTGCCAACACCTGTCATGAAGTTTTATGGTGAGTTTACAATGTCTACAGTCTTATTTTGTATACTTCCATGTTCCCAACAAAAATGCCAGACTGAATCTTTTGGATTCACATTCTTACCTATGTTCCAGAGAAAAAGCCACAACCACCAAATCCACACAGATCAAGAGAAGTATACAGTGTGGGGTTTTGCAGACTTCCTTGGACAGACATTGAAACTCTAACACCATTCATCTTTTTTTCCTTCCTCACTTTTTTGCCCCAATTTGAATTTTGCCCTCCCCATTGCAAAATGTCTTCAAAGATCTACGCTGGTCATCTAGAGGCCTCGACTTTACAGCCCTTAAGGAGAGAAGTTTGAGAGAATCACCACTATGTTTGGCTAAATCAAAGGCCTCAAGAATTAGGTGAAAAGAGAAAAACAAAAGCAGGGAGACACCAGATAACTGCACAGCTCGATGCAGTGCCTTTTTGCAGAGCTGAACCTGGTTTACAGGCTCTGGAGGCTTTTAAATGGTAACAAGCAGAATATTCAAGTCTGTCATTCCAGTCAGTGTATTTTCCAAATTTGGTTCCTGATACAGGAAAACAATAATTCTACACGAATAGTCAAAGCAGCCTTTACCGTCAAGAACTGAGTGAGTGCTTTTCCTTTGTCTTTTTTTGTCTCATCACTCATGAACCAGTATGTGAGCCCCAGGTACTGATGATACTCTGCAGTTTCGGCCTTTCTTTCAATGGCATTTAGAAAACTAAATAGAAGAAACAGAGGTCAGATCATACAAACTCTCAAAAGCCGCAAAACGCTGTGTTCTATTTTCAGCCTGTTCATAGTTCTTTTGGGAATAATGGATGAAACCCTCTAGGGCATAGGACTCAGCCAGATCAGGGTGGGACAACAGAAGCTCTTGTGAAATCTGCAAAAGGATGTCAATTCTTCCCTGGTTATTTCCTCTACGAAACCAAGAATTCTACTTAGCTTACAGGAATGACAATTCAGCACTAACCTTGGAAGCTTGATCTGTTAAACCTTTGTTTAGATAAGCCTGACCTCTGATAGCTAAAACCACTGGATCACTGCTTGCATCCACAATCTAGAAAATCAACCAATAGACACGACAAAGTTACTCTCTCCCCAGAGTAAGAAATCAAAGGTGTCAAAAGCAGGCAGACTGCATGAAGATAAAGACAAGAAAACATTCAGATAGAATACTCTGGAGAAGCCTTAGAGAGAATAATTTTGATGGAGAACAGGTAGAATATTGTAGACAGCAAGGACAAAGGTACAGAAGTCTCAACAGCGAGGAAGTAGTGTACATGGAACTGTGAGGCAAAAAAGAGGGGAAGCAACTTCTGCTTGAAGCTTAACCACTTGATCTTAAAGTAATATGCTCTCGTTCACGACTAATGATAAGTGAATGAAGGACACGGGGAGCAGGATTATAAGAGTAATTCAAATTAAGATAAAAACAGCCATAGAACTAGCAGGAACCCAGCAGCACTAAGCAAGACCAAACAAGGTCGAAGTGACAGCTTCTAATTTTAGAATTTTGAGTGAAAAACAGTTTAGCAAAGCCTAAAACAACAGAGAAGGAAGGAGTGTTGGGATTACACCACAGTTGGTAGGAGTTGTCTAAACCACACAGGCTGTAAAAAAGAAGCAAGGGGAGAAATACACAGCTTGAGTTTTTAGTACAGAAAGATGACAGCACTTTTTAAAATTAAAAAAAAAAAAAAATACATTTTAGTTGATGACAATACCTGCTCAAGTGCTTTAATGGCTTCTTCTGCAGCGTCAGCATCAGCTATTTTAATCAAAGCCTTTGCTTTCAACTGAAGGATAAGGTTCTTCCACTGAAGACTGGGACCCTCAGGAGTTCCAAGAGCCTTGAGACCTGTTGACAAAAGTTTCATCAAGTAAAAACAGAAAAGACAAATGACAAATACCACCACTGTTCCCAATATTTTTGAAATCTTGTTAATTACAGTTTTCAGTCTAATAGAGCACCACTTAATATAACAATTTTTTGACTGCTCTCCCCCATGTTGAAGAAATTGTTCTGTAAAATACCTATCCATTGAAGTTTAAAAAAGTTAAATCAATTTTAGAAAGGTCCTCTCAGCCATGTAGACAGACTGATTGCTTTCTAGCTGCTGGCCTTATAAATGGAATGCTACATTTTTCCAATCAATGAGCTTTCAATAAACACGTTATTTTACACTTCAGTGTTTAAAGAAAAAGTATTACTGAAACCAGGGATTTAACTCTGTGCCTGTGCAAAGGTAACTTTGTACCTTTCTATGCAGTATTGATTATATCTCCAATACACAGTATAATCTCACTTCAGAGAGTGAGGGCATCTCTCTTGAGCTTCAGCATTCTCCAAAGGCAAGAACTTTCTGAGTAACCCAATTGACTACATATATTTCCACATGCGATGAACTTTTGTCTGACTTGATACAGCCAGTAAGAAAGGCCAAGCATAAAGCACTTTCACACATACTTTGTACTCAAGGGAACTTCCTGCATCAACAGCATCTTTTAGCAAGGCACAATAGCCTATCTTACACCTTGCCTTGAGCAACTAAACTTACTTTGTTTGTTCTGAGCTTGCCAGCTTCTACTTTCATTTGGTACTAAGTAGACCTCGCATAGGAAAACAAAAAACTTGATCTTTATTTATCTTTCACATCACTTGCAATTTCAGAGATTTCAAAATAACCTCTTCTCCAGGCTGGAAAAGGACTTTACAGCCTACTTGCTTGTTCTCATATGCCGCATTTCCCATACATTTGACCAACCTTATGACTAATCTATTAACTTCTAGTATTATTTTCTTTTTGAGAAGGGACAGATGGGTACCAAAACCGCACACAGATTTCACCATGCTGCTAAAGCTCTTAAAGCAACTGCATGTCAGTGGTCCATCTCACTAACCATTCCCTTCCCTGCAATTCCTAATATTTGACTTGCTTGTAAAGCATACAAAATGAGGACTTACTGCTCTCTACTTCAACAAGACTGTAGGATAGCTTTGTGGGAACATTTTTTCCCACAGCTCATGGTTTTGCATTTAATACTGTGGAATTTTATTCAGTATTTTTAACACCTAGTTACCCGCTCTGGTAATCTCCTTTCAGAGTTTTGCAGTCTGCTCTGAATAGCAGCAAACTTTACAACCTCATTACCCAACTTTCATAAAGGACTAGAAAAGAGGATGAACCATACAGGTATTGGTGAAAATATCAGGGATACCCCCTTCCAGCCTGAAAACAGGCTTTATTACTATACCGTGCTCTAGCTTTTAACTTATTTAAAACTGACAAAAAACAGGCAATGCTACAACTCTACTTCTCAACCCAAGGCTGCTTAGTTTCCTTAAGAGTCTTGTGAGGGATCTTATCAATTACCACCTGGAAATCAGAGAAGACTGCATCACATCTCCCTTACCCGTGTGCTCATAAACTCCTTCAAGGAGTTCTAAAAAACCAACTTTACTTTAGTAAAAGTCATGCTGTCTATCCCCCAGAATAATTTTTCTACATAAACTCCCTAATTCCGTTCATTCCGTTTCAACCAATTCAACCACTAGACATATCAGACTTGGTGGTGGTTTCCCTGATCTTTCCCAGAACCCTTTTAAAAGTTAGGGTCATGCTATCTACCTCCAAGCATCTGGGTGCCAAGACAGTTCAAGCAAGCAATTTCATAAACCCCTCAGAAGTTCAGCAATTTCATCTTCATATTCCTCGGTCACTATCTCATAGTTCCTTAATGCTCATTTTTCTTGTCTTGTTTGATAGCAACTTCTGTTAGTGCTATAATCACAGACAAGTTGTTTGATGAATGCCCTGAAGAGAAGGGTCGTGGTGTAGAAGTCACCCTGAGCTCTTCCACTCTGAACACGGATGGCAAAAGAAACATCTCATTTTCATTCTTTCTGCAGTAAATTTCTTTTTACCTTTTTTGTTCTGTTTTCACATTTCCTCTGCCCAAATTTAGAGGCCCTTTGAATCTCCCTTGCTGTCAAGTACTTCCCCTTGCTTTCAATAATTTCCCATGACTGTTTAGCCAGGTCTACATACTTTACTTCTTCAAGTCTTTCTTAGTAAGTTTTTCATTGCATTTGTCCCTGTCAGAAGAAAGTCCACTTTGGCTGCCCCTTCACTGACAACCATCAGATAATGGCTCTATTCAGATGAGATATGCATCACTAGATTATAACCTGGACGGTGTCCCGTGCAGCGTGCTCTGGGTGAACCTGCTTTGCAGGGGGGTTGGACTGGGTGATCTCCCAAGGTCCCTGCCAACCCCTGCCATTCTGGGATTCTGTGGTAACAACTACCCTCATTCCCAGCTAGTAAGTATGAATATTTAAACTCAGTGAGGTTTCTTAAGATGCAGTTGTACTATGCAGCATTTCTGCATTTTACATGGACTTGATTAAAATCTTATCTTTTAAGACTAAATATGAAGTCTAGCAGACTGAAAATTTGTGATTTGTGAAAATTTGTGAAACCCTTGTGGTTTCAGACAATGATCTGCTGTTTGGCAGAGGTGGTCAAACACCAGCTGAAGAAGCACATCAAAACATGCAGACCTTCTAAATACTAACTATTGGACAGCCTTCTGTTTCTGATCAGGCACGTACTTTTTCCTGAGACTAAGCAGCACAGGGTGCTTTTCAGCTGTCACAAACCAAGAGAAGCAGAGTACACCAGCACAAGCTGTGAGACTGCAAAAACCGAAGGACTATGGCTGCTGCTAAGCCAGACCTACCATGCAAAGCCCTCACTGGCTGGACTACATAAAGCGGCGTACCCCTCCAGCTGCTCTTTCAATTAGCAGGCAGTTACCTTGATTGCAGGACAGGACAGCGTCCCTGTGTTTGTGAATCTTCATCTGTGCCTCTGCCAGATAATGCCATGCTGCTGGACACTGGCTAGCCTTCTGCAAACCTAATAAAACAAGAGTTTAAAAAAGGCATTAAGAAAAGTTGCTTAGGGCTGCAAAGACTGTAACTGGCAGATGCTGCATGGCCATATAATGCCACCAAAACCGTATTATCAATCAGATAATAAGACTTCCAGATAATTTCTTCTTTGAGTCTTATTTTAAACTGTTTTAGACATACATGCCTCTAAGCATTAAGGCAAAGACTAAGCATGTAAGCTTCTGCTAGGCTTAATTTTGCATATAACATTACATCTGCAGAAAAGAAAAAGGTGAGAAAGTAAGGAAATACATAACACTGGCTTAAGGTGCATTTTTGTTTCAAAAAGAGAAAGTCCTTCACTTTGATCAGACACTAGCATCAGCAGACTGTAGATCGCTTTATGAAGTTTTTCTTAGAAACCAGAGAAGGCCTGTAGAACTTCAAGACAGCCAAAAAATGATGGCAAGAGTGTCTCACTGAACTTCCCTGATGAATTTGCCTTAATTAAAGATTCAGCAATAAAAATTAATTTGAGTCTTCTGAGATGTATGTTATACATCTCAGATATCTACATTAGATAATGCCTTGAAGCTCCAATGCCTAAAATGCAAACACTTGGCTTGCAGGCAAAGACATTATTTCCAAGCTTTATACATTTTTGCCAATGCCAAGAGCCTTACCCTTTGCATTTTGCCCTTCACGAGTGAAGTATTGCACCTAAACCTAAAAATAAATAAATAAAATTACTTGGGAGACATATCTTTCACCAAAACCAGGATGTGTGTTTTGTCAAAACATCCAATGGCCATTTAAGCCAGAAGAACTTGCCTTCCCTGGAAGACTTTTTCTTCTTAAGCACCTGAAATTTTTATTTCAACTTTAGGCAAGACATGTTATTTCACTGTGGGTGAGCTACTGTAGAACACTGTAGAATATCCTGAAATCTAATTTCAGAAACTATCTTTTTCTAAACCTGGGTGAAAGGAAGCAGGATATCACAGCACAACCTGACTGCATAGGTCCCAAATGCTTATTTACCCAGCTTCCTCAATAAGCAGTTTTGAATTATCCATGGCCAGCACAGTGAGGTTGAAGAGTCCTAATTTCCCACTAGTGTACTTAGGAGTAATTTTCAAAGAGCTTTGCCATTTCAATACAAGCAAGATAATTACAGATTAGTAAACCAACTCTTCAGCAATTCTGGGTACTGCAAAAAAAAAAATTCCTCCAATATTTCTCTTTAGATACCCAATATACGTGTTTACCCAATGTAAGCATTAAAGAGGTCTTAAAATGATGTAACTTCAAAGTGAAGTCATTTTTGTTCAGGTATAGAAATGCAGTAACTAGACTGGAGGAGCTGCATTATATTTTACTTTATAAATTCCATATTCTTTCCTTAATTTTTATTGCTGTTATTTACTGCTTCATCTAGGTATTTCCCCAGTAACAGTTAGATTAAGACAAAGGTAATCACACTAAAATACTACAGAGCTGACTATAACAGCAACAACAGACTTCAGAGATGTTACACTTAAAGCTGTATTTAAAAAAAAATTCAATCCCCAGTCAGAGAAAGTGTTGAGTATTCTTTTAAAATCCAGCTGGTCTTGGAACTGGCAAAGCACTATGCAAGTGTAAGATTCCCAAAATATCCAGCACAAACTAGATGGTATTCAAGTTACAGAGTACTTATACCTCCTATTACACATTTACCTTCAGTAAGACTCTGAATGGCATCCTTGTATTTCTTTTCTTGGAGGCATTTTATACCAAAACCAATGATGCCTGGACCACTGCTTGCATCCATCTCCAAAAGCTTTGAAAAACAGCCCAGGGCCTCTTCTGACAAAGTGCCTGGTTTCAGAAAAAGAAATATGTTATAGAGTTTTAGATTAAAAAAAAAAAAAAAAAAAGCAACAGCATACCTTATCTACATATATATGACTCTTATTCTTTGAGCTCAAAGTAATGAATTTTTTAACTAAACTTTTTTCCAGAAGTACTACATACTTCTCACCCTTTGACCCCAAAACCAAATCAAAAAAACCAAGCAGTAATCCAAAAAACCCAGTACCACCAACCCAAACAAACTGTCAGTTTGAAATGTGAATTTCTAACCACTCATGTTAAATTACTACAGGTATACTTCCTTTATTAATAAAAACTAATTCCTTCATATGCTTTTCATGTAAGCCCAGGTAAATGTCCACGTCAAAATCTGCCTCAAACAAATCAAAGCAATTTCCTTCCAGAGCAGGCCTTTTGTACCTACAAATCTGCTGTGATGAGCTTGCTGAAATGGTCTTGCTGTGAAACCACATCATTTAATGTCTTGGCTTAATTTTAACTGATGCCATTACATTTTTATGCTTATGCTTAGCTGCGATTGTAGACTTGGCAGTCCTTGCTTAAAGCAACTGTTGTCTTGCAGCACCAGTCTTTGAACTACTGTTGTCTTCAAAAAATGATGTACTCATTCAACATAAAGGTTGCCTTTGATTTGCATTTGGTAAAGGTGACTAATAATGCATCCAAGTTACAAGCCCACAAGTTTGGGGCATGAAGGACTATGACATGGTTGGAGTGACTAAGATATAAACAAACAGCCTTACTAAAACCTCAGCATCATCCTCCCCACCCCAAGATGGCTGTGGGATGGTGAGATGTTGTCAGAGCATTGCATGTAAGAACTGTGCCAAGCAGATGCTCCTTTTCCTTTGGAAAGCAGTTTCTGCATGTTTCTCCGAACCGTAAAACATTCTCATGTGGAAATGAGAGGCTGAGCCTCATTTGTCTTCATCCTTTCAAATCAAAGTGAAAAATTCTCTTTTGTTTTATGTGGCTACAATATTCCATGAAGCCTACCTTCAAAACTGGAAAAAGCATTCTTCTACCTAAGCTGAAAGTTATTTCTCTTTATATAAACCAGAGGGGTTTTCTTCCTGATTTTCTTTCCTTGTTTTCAAAAGAAATAAAATCAACTTCTGATGCCTTAAACAATAAAATGAAAGACCAAAATTTAGTAGTTATCTTTGAAAATGTTGAGAAAGTGTCCAACACTATTGCAATGTTGTTTCGTGAACTACTGAAAATAGCAGTTGTATGCTTTCAGATCCCTGCAGTATTGAACACACCACATTTGGGTTTTTCTCCTCTGAGATTCCCCTTTTCTACTTAAAAGAAATGTCTCGAGAGATCTGTTTGTTCCCTATTCACCTCACATTCTTTGGAAGAAAGTTTCACAAATGTTTGGGTTTTTTGCCAAGAGCGATTGTCTATAATATAGAAATAGGTTCTATATTCTATAATTCTATAAACAGGTCAAGAATAACCTAAGTGTAGCCCATCTTCGCTCTTAGAGCACTGGTTAACATTCTCCATTCCCTCTTCTAAGCTTAAGAAGCTAACGTCATTCATCTGGAGAGGCTGCTTTCAATTTTTGTAAGGCATTCTTTCTTTGTGACTTTGCACACTGCCAGAGTTGGACTTAACTCACAGAGGTTTTTTGCCAATTTACAGTCACCACTCAGTTACAGAGCTAGGAAATAGGAAAGCACAGGACCAAACACTTTTCATTTCCAGACAGGCAGAAATACAACATAAAAGTAAATAGTGCACTTGTATTGGGTTGTGAAGGGTAAAAACTTGTAAAAAGATTGTCACAAAACTAACTATAAAAGAAGTATTTTAAGCCCCAAAAATGTCTAAACCCATCCTACTCACCAGATTGAATAAAGTGCAAGCAAAGTACTTCTAAAGGATAACTCACGGCTGGATACAAAGCCATCATATCGTTACATGCCTTTTCCAACCTAGCTGTTTCGTGAGGAAACTTGAAAGGAAAAAAGTAAGAGTTATTTGTGGGAATTATCAGATATGTAACATAACATTTGTTCACTGATCACGACAGTTTAACATAACCTTACTTTTGATAAGCAGCGAATAAAGTCCTTGTAAAGATTTTGGTGGTCTTCGCCAGGAACAGTGTCAGCGGAGTTCACTGCATGTTCAAATGCAGTCAAAAGCTGAAACAAGAAATAATTAGGAGTGCGACAAACCGTGACTCTAGGAAAACGTTATCTTCATTGAATAGAATAGTTCCGTTGGAAGGGACCTGCAACCATCACCTGGTCCGACTGCCTGAGCCCTTCAGGGCTGACCAAAAGTTAAAGTTAAAAGCCAAAGCATGCTATGAAAGACCAAAAGTTGGAGCATGTTACGAAGGATGTTGTCCAAACGCCCCTTAAACGCTGACAGGCTTGGGGCATCGACCCCCTCTCCAGGAAGCCTCTTCCAGGGTCTGGCCACCCTCCGGATAAGGAAATGCTTCCTCATGGCAAGACTGAACCGCCCCTGACGTGGCTTTGAATCATTCCCAGGGCTCCTGTCCCTGGATCCCTGGGAGAAGAGCTCAGCACCACGTCCCCTCCTTGGGGAGCTGCAGAAAGTGCCAAGGTTGCACCTCGTCCTCCTTTTCTCCAAATGAGCCCAAAGTCCTTAGCTTCTCCTCATAGGACATTCCTTCCAGCCCTTCCACAGTTAAGTGGGTAGTTACATGTTATTATCTGCATCCTGCTCATTAGGTTTACAATAGTACTGTGAACAGAGAAAATCACAAAGCAAGTTCCTCACTGTGAAGTCATACTAAAATAGGATCCAAACCACATTAATTACTTAGTACAAGAGGAAACAGCTATGTAAAGTTTTGTAATGCAAGATGGGTACAAGGAAGGCAAAATTTGTCAGAACATAGATTCGTCTTCGTACCTAATCCCAATTCAAAGAAGGCCTCGGTACCATAAAACCTAGGCCCCTATCCTTTATCCTCAGTTAGCTGTCAGCCCTGCTCTAGGCCAGAAATCTAGTCCTTTATTTCTTGACTCCTTAAATGTGGGAGAGCAGAGGCACCACAGAGTGCAGGCTAACAAATAAGCATGCTAAACAAAAAGTTGCCCGCAGCTTGTCACAAGTGAAATACCAACAGGACTGTTGCCTGGACGTGGCCTTCAATGTCACACCCTTCCAGGTTGACACGCTTTACTCAGACACGCAGTAAACTGTAGATTTGCATCTGAAACCCGTTCCTGATATTTACACAACTTTTTTCCTTTTTAAAATCCTTGTCTGCAAAAAACCAGTGCTGCCTGCAGCATCTCTCTCCTGTAATAGCTCTTAAGTTAGAGCATTTGCCTTCTCAGAAAGTAGAGATCCAGATTCAATTTTCTTCTGTCTCAAATTATTTCAATTTGTATTTTCAACCTTTCTGAAGCACTGTGATCAACCACATCAGTAATGAGAAATTTGCACTCTTCCTACTGAACGAGGCTCATCTTGCAAAACAGATAAATCAGATGAAACAAAATTATCTTTGGCCATAGAGAACACAGGATCAGTATAATTCACCGTCATTCTGTTCTCTCCAAAAGTAGCTTTGACATTCTCCTAAGAAGTGAGAGCTTAAAATCTATAGGAGAAAGGAAAATTTGAACCCAAACATTGCTATCTAGGATAAGCACTATGCACAAAGAAAAGGAAAACCAGCACAAGTCTCTCTTTCACTCTGGGGGAAAAGCAGGGGGGTGGTGTTTGTTGTTTGGAAGAACACCTACATTCTAGATCCTGTCAAAGCTTATGAGGGATGCTTATGAGTGATGCTTCGCGCACCATGCGGAGGTAAACAATGCATCAGTGTGCTACAGCGCAATCTTGGACTCCTGCGGAACTTCGCAGGCAGCTGATGAAGGAGTTCCAGGATGACTGCTTGGATTTAGGTGCCTTATTCCACCTAAGGCCCATCTTGGGCTGCTGCACCCTCACTGTTTCTGTCAGAAGGTAAAATCACCCACCTTTCCCTGAGAAGCTTAATAGTACTTAACATTAATGAGACACCCCATCACAAGATTTGTATGGTTTTTAAGGGTTCATTTGAAGTCTAGCTGCACTGTGTATCTAGGTAAGTAGGAGAGAGAAAAGTTACCGACTGCTCAGTCTTATTATCCTGGTTCTGTGTACTGTCTTTCAGTAAGTGGATCATCTTCTTCCAAAGCTGATGAAGCTCTGCCTTTTCTGCACCTTCCTCCTGCTTCATCTGTATTAGTTTCTGATACGTTTCAGCCACCTGTCATGAGGAAAAAAAAATGAACCTTGCTGTCACTCTTTAAAGAACTGGAGGTCTTACACAAGCTTTCCAGTTACTGTCAACTGTACCACACTAGGGTAGACATGAGAGTAACATTTACAGTAACGACCCAGATTCACCAGCTTTCTGATTAAAGCAATACCAAGTCCCAAAACATTGCGTGGGACCTGTCCACCTACCAAGGTACAGTAAAAAAGGGAGGCAACATCAAGAGCATGAATTCTGACTCTGGCTCCTGGAGGAAATCAAGAGTTAAAACAGACCTAAACTCTGAGGAAAAAAATGGAAGCCACAGCGCTACAAACAGGAACATCAGAACAGCAACAGTACAAGTTGAAAATCCAGTGTGGAAAAAACAACACGATCAGAAAGGAGAAAATTAGGCCCTGAAGCCTAATACGTGGCTTCCTGTTGCACACAGTGCAAGTCTGCCTTCGTATCTAAACATTGAATTTAGTTTCAGAAACTGGTATAAAAAGATGCTTTGGAGCTAATTAATAGTCTTGAGCCTGATGCTAAGTGGTATATAACATTTTTCGTTTCTGTTGTTGGGATGAAAGGGGACGAGATCACATGATGCATCATGTCATCCCTGCATCACCTTGTAAGAAAGCAAACTTTTTCAAGAGTAATGGAAGAGCAAACAGCATAACTGCAAAAATACAAATGCTGTAACATTACTACAGAGACTGTAGGCAATGTTACTGTTGAACCGTTCAGGTATTTAACAGCTCCACCTCGTGGTAAGCTGGTAAGAGCCACGACTACTTCTGCAATGCTGACACGGACTTTGGGAGGGCTACGTGGGCTGAAGCTTGGGTTGCCCTGGAGCAGCTTCACATGCCCTTATCGTTGCACATGGAATGCAGTACACAAGCCACAGGCAATCCTGTTCAGGTTGCGTACAAATTCCACCTGACCCTCTGGCACGAAGTACCAGGGACAGTCTAGGATCACCACGCCAGTGAAGGGCTAATCAGACACCTAGGCAAAGGACACCTGACTCGCACACCTTGCATGTAAATGTGCATTTGGGATCATGCCTGACTTCTAGAAACAAAGCAGAAGAATGATGTTGCAACCTTTCAGCCCGTATGCTAATATTCTTTATCAAGTTTTGCCAGTTTAATGGATTGCATCCAAGTCTCACACAGTGGAAAAGAAAGGAATATAGTTAAAATCAGTTCTGCCTGGTAGTGGTCCACAAGGAGACTTCAAGTGGTCTGTGAGCCAGAAAAAAATGGGGATTCCTTACCGAAAAGTAGCTAGTTCTAACCAAAAATTCCCATCTGATCAGAAGACGGAAAGGTAGTCAACCCACCTCTAAATATTTCTTTTCTTGATGATAAAGTTCCACAAGCTTGTTACATACATCACACCATTTCTGCTTGTCACCACTAGAAAGGAGGAAGAAAATCCCACACAAACAAGCTAAGTTTTCCATAAAATAGTATAACGTTTTTCTAATTCTGACAAGTAGTTTTTTAGTAAGTTCAGTTGCCAAACAAATATTCAGAATAAATACTACAGATTGCCCTGAAAGTTTTACTCACTGCTACTGTAACTGAGTTAAAAAAAATTACTTTAAGGGATTGCATTTTTCTTTGAACAATTTGCAAATTAAGGAAACAAATCAAACACTCCAGTCAGTCACAGTGACAGCTGAGTTAGATTTGTTTAGAACTGTAACTATATGAATCAGACAACATATATTCTGTGAACTTAAAAGCAGAGAAAAATAAGCCTACTTCTTAATGCAGGCAATGAACGATCAGAGCTAAATGCTTCAAGGCAGTGAGTTTAGACCGAGGACATAGGGCAACATTAGAATTCTCTAAACTACTAACGTCAAGTACAATTATTTCTGAGAGTCTTTCCCCTACCAAAAGGGACATGATCAAGAAACCTTATACAGGCACAGGAAACCGTATTCACAAGTGCTTACCCACTGATGTGACAAGGCTTTTAAAAAAAAAACCCCAAAAAACCAAACTTGCAGACTAATCTGCGTATCAGTAATGGCATTCGCTGACCCAGAAATCTTCAGAGTAAATTACAGTGTTCAATGTTCTTTACCTTTCATAGAGTTCCAAGAGCTTTTGGTAAACATCTGCTAAGTCTCCTTTGACATCTGTTTGGTTGGATTTCTCATACAAATTTGCTAATCCCTTTAAAAAAAAAGTAAAGATAAAAAAATAAGCAAGATTTGATGATAACAGTTAGGTGTTACAAGTACACTGCAAGTGCTGCCTATAAGAATTATTTCATTGCCTTCAGCGGGGCCAAGTGTTCATGCAGCAGCGTAGCAATCTCCAAGCACAACCTATGTTGGTACTTCTGTACAGCCTTATGAATCTGTATGTTTTAAATTAAAAGCTTTCCTCACTTTCTTAACCAATACCAACAACTATTTGAAACCTGTATATTTTACACAATCTTGCCTGCATAACAGGCAATACACAAAGCATGCTAAGTCATATGATAAAAGATCTATATCCAAGCATTACACCGTCTTGTTTAGTAACAGAAAGCCACCATCTGATTGCAGAACTGCAGAAATGTCAATATACCTTGAAATCAGGCACCAACAGTGATACTTTAAAAAGCTATTTATGTTGAAAATACTCAGAACCTTACTAGCTTAGAAAAACATTGATCACTGATATCTGAGAGAGACCACATGCACGACCTCATGCTTCACAAGTGTCCAAATGCCACAACCATACATTTTAACTATATATTGCTATAGTTGCCATGCACACACCACCCAGCACACAGCTATTTTGAATGTAAGCTATTGTTTTTCAAAGTAACAACTACAAAATTCAGTAACAACCCGCTTGATGCTGAAAGATGGAAAAATAAGTTACTAGATACAACATTTTCTATCCTATGAGAGAAGCACTCACTGTCAAGTGTTTCTTGAGCTACGAGCAGGGAAATTCCTAAGCATGGACAAACTTACTGCATCTGTTCCAATTCATGCTCTCACTTGCATGTTGCACTGCTATCCAGTCTACACAAGCACTACAAACTTATACTGGAACTAAAGCTCACCCTGCTATACACATGCAGCCACCCATGGCTTTTCTTTGGACACAGAAATAATATGAACCTCCGCTACTCTAAACCTCCAGCAGAACTAAGGGCCTCAATGCAAGTCTCAGCTCTGCTTTGTTCCTATATTTAACTCCACTTTTCAGAGGGAGAAAAACTGAATCTGGACATTCACGTACCTGCCATGCCAGTAACTGGTTTGGTTCAAGTTCAATAGCCTTCCTATATGCTCCCTTGGCCTGGTCAGGCTGCTCCAACTCAGCGGCTGACAGGCCAATAAACACCCAAGCATTGTAGTTATTTTTTTCTTGCTTCAAGACTGCCTGGAAATACACAATTTTAAGTGAAATCGATGAATGAAAAACATTTTATAGATCCATGTATTGAGTTTTGTCATTACAGTTTGGTGAATTATTCTGTGTGGTAATATTAGAAGTTAACTCATTTTTAGGAAAAGGCTAAGATTAGTAATTTCAGCTTTTTGTGCTAGAGAATGCTTCATATCTGGACTGTTCTGCCAGTAACCCTATCTGTAGCTCAGCAATTAAAGCACTCCTGTCGAGGTCTGGACTAGAAATGGAGTTTATCACTATTATTATTCTAGACTTAATATTCTTATTGCCACATATAAGCAAATGCAAAAGGGAAGGGGAATAAAGGTTTACCTGTGGGCAACTAACATGAACAGTCAATGAAGTCAAATCTGAAAATCAATCTCGACTGTTACACCAAAAAGGTACTCTACACTTGTGTTAGTATACAGCTGTTGGGGTATGAGAACAGCACATAAAATGTGCCAAAAATATTATCTTCCAAGTAAAAAATTAATTACCTTGCAATGTTTTAAGGCTTCCTTATATTCTTTATTTCGTATTGCGTCTCTAGCGCTCTTTAACGCTGCCTTCACCTCCTTACTTGACATTGTGGCTACTAAATGAAAAGGACATATAGTCAGTTCTCGTTTTGACTTGCTGAACTCAAGACATTGTTTATATCCTACCGTAATTGCAGAGAGCATTTTTAACACAGAAATACAGTGCAATGTGCGAAAACGCATGCAGCACTAAAAACTGCTTCAACAAATAACACGGTTAAGATCAGTTAGTTACGCTTAGCTCCAAGGCGGGATTAAGTCAATATTCTAGACAGTTAAATGATAGAAAGTAGCTACCCCGGAAGGAAATTTTGGTTAGGGTTTAAGATAAATTTAAATAGAAGGAGAGGTGTTATATGACAATCACCGTAGTTAAGACTCCTCGAAGGACACTCTGCATGCAGTTTCTGTTAACAGAGGAATTACTAAGCGGAGAGCTGTGCTTAGGAGGTGGAAGGGGCTCACGGGGTGGCTAAGGACCTGAGCTTTCCCTTGTGGGCTACCTGCAGCCGGACCACAGCCCATCACTCACCCGGAGGCGCGACCCGCGGGGCTCCTCTCCCTTCTCCCACACCGGGGGCAGGCCCTGCTGCCCACTGCGGCTCTAGGGGGAAAAGGAGTAACGAAAAGCAATAAGCACATAAGGACACATCGAAGCGACAGTCGTGCTTGTGAAGTCTGACATCATCACACGCTGTTTTGATGCACACGGTAAATATTTTGCCCCAAATCGGCTTCAGGAACACCGCAGTCAAAACCACCTACGTGGGATGAGGCTGGGAAACGGGACTGCTGGCGAGGGCACTGATAGGGACTGAAAAAGCGACAAGCTAAAGAACAAAATACCTGTCAGCGGCTGAAGAGCAAACGATAAAGGGCAGACGAAGGGCCTAGAGAGAAATTAGTAATGAAAAGACAAGGGAAGAGGGCGGATGTCGAATATTCCTTTGGAACACACACACACACACACACACCCCAAATAAAAATCTGTCAAACTTACGTTGCTCAACAGCTCCTGGGGACAAATTTGCTTGCTACGAGGGCGCGGACTCCTCGACGGTCACCAGCGGCCACCTCCCCGCCTCAGCTCCATGTTCACC
>NW_009258795.1:1509515-1535348 GCF_000687185.1 Egretta garzetta
TTGCCAGCCGGGTTAAACCACGACACTGGGCCTTCGCCTGACGGGGACCCCCGAGGATGTGGTAGCGAGGGCTCTGCCCGGGCGACAACCACAGGCCAGGGAAAAGAGCTCTGGTCTTTATTCAATCAGGCAATGTGCGCTGGCAGCCCAGAAGCCAACCCTACCCTGGGCTGCAGCAGGAGAAGCGTGGCCAGCGTCGAGGGAGGGGATTGTGCCCCTCTGCTCTGCTCTGGGGAGACCTCCCCTGGAGCCCTGCGTCCAGCTCGGGAGCCCTCAGCACCAGGAGGACATGGACCTGTTGGAGCGGGGCCAGAGGAGGGCTACTAAAATGCTGCGAGGGCTGGAGCCCCTCTGCTAGGAGGCCAGGCTGGGAGAGTTGGGGGTGTTCAGCCTGGAGAAGAGAAGGCTGCGGGCAGAGCTGAGTGCGGCCGGTCAGGGCTTCAAGGGGGCCCAGAGGAAAGGGGGGTGTCCCTGCTCCTGCAGGGGGGTTGGGCTGGGTGGCCTCTGGGGGTTCCTTCCAACCCAAAACATTCTATGATTTCCCGCCACCTCCCCAGGGTAGAGGGCTCGCTTGGGGCAATGAGGGCAGGCCTCCCACATCACTGAGGCTCTGGGCAGCTCTTGTCACCAAAACCAAACCCTTCGTTTGGCTCGGGAGCGTGCTATGCCTCTTCATCAGGTGCATGACCGTGATGCAAAACTTCTGCGTAGGTGGTTCCTGCGGTCGGCTGCAGCATGCACAGCTCACCCCCGCGACTTTGGGTGGATGGGGGCATGTCAGCAGGACTTTGGGGCAGGGCAGCAAGGAACCCAACAGGCCTGGTGTGTACAATGAACGCTTTTCCTTTGGCGTGAAAAGCAAAAAGGAAAGGAAGGTCGCTGAACCCTGGTGTTCCTGCCATTATAAATCCTAAGAACGTTAGGTTGCCACAGCAGATGAAAGGGAGAATTTCTGTAATCGCAGGTGAAATGACTGAGTTAAGCTGTTGGGCATCATATATTGACTTACTCAGACCTTTATTAGGTATCACAACTATTACAATAAACTTGTCAGATGAGTATGGACAAGGGCAAAGGGACCAGTAGGTATGTTTTGGTACACTTCTGTTGGCTTTATTACACTTGATTTATTGATACATTTGTTTTAACCCACAGATGGATAGAAAACTTTTTTTCCCCCCCCATTGACAAATAGTAAGTGCATTTCCTTCCTTACAGCTAAAGGCAGCACATTTTTCACCCTTTTCTCACCATGTTTCTGTCTGTCCACTCAGCATACTGGAAATGCTTTTCTTGAGGTTTGAGGAAAGGGAAAGCCCTAGTTTCTCTGCCTCATCTGAGCTCTCACAGAATCACAGAATGTTAAGAGTTAGAAGGGACCTCGGGAGATCACCCAGTCCAACCCTCCTGCTAAAGCAGGTTCACCCAGAGCATGTTACACAGGATAAGCTCCGTGGCATTACATCCAAGGACTTTGACATCTCATCACTTCTCATCCGCTGTCGAGAAGCCAACGCTTGGCTCCCAGTCATCTCAGAATGCTGTCCTTGACTGCACGAGTAAGAGCACTTGACTGCTTGCCTGCTGCCTGTCATTCCTGGGATGAATTCTTCCTAGGTATTTGGTGAACATTTATCACCCTTCTTCAAACCCTTTCTTAAAACACGTGTTTGCTATGATTTCGGATATAAGGCAGTAGGCCCTTACTTCCCTTCCTCTGGCTGTATTCCTTGGTTATTTTGTTTTCAGAATATCATCTCTCTTAACATTCCAAAGAAATGTGTGGGTTTCATAAGTGAGACTTTTTCTTCAAATTTTCAGCTTCTACTGAAACTATTATTTACCGGTAAAATGCCAAATTTAGAATAGTTTAGGTCCTGGATGTTCGTCAGTGGTCAGTTTGTCTCCAGATGCTAGCAGAAGCTGCAGACAAATCTTAATAAGGCTTCTGTATGTTGTCCTGTAAACAGGAAGATTACGGGGATTAGTGAGGTAACCCTTACAAAAATGAAAGACAAAAGCCCAGATGTTTGTGATGATCTTTACAAAAACAATTAAGAACAAGGTGCTGTTTCTGAGAAGTATCATAGTTGCATAGTCCATATGAAGAAGAATATGTTAAAAGAATTGTTGCATTGCATGAGTTTTTTATGAGATGGATTTCAAGGCAGAAACAGATTAACCATTTTGGTTACATCACTAGTAGAGAACAGGGAGAGTTGAGTACTGTTGAAACTAACAGTTTTTCTGGGGGAAAAAAAAAAAAAAGCTTAAGTCTTGCAGGTTGTCGAAAGGTATGGGCTTTCATTTGGAAGCGTGCCTGCCTTTGTCGTGGGTGAGGCTGTCTACAAAGGACTCGCACCCGTTTTGTCAAGTGTGACAAACATTTTCTTCTCGGTGACGCCAGACTGCGTTTGGCCTCCTGAGCAGCGACCTCCTGCTTGAGCAGGCAGCTTTCTGCTGTCGCTGTGCTTCTCAGAGGGCTTGCTGACGGGACGTGCTAGCAGGCGACTCGGCGCGTAAACTGCTGCTTGAGGTTAAGGGAGTGATGACAGGCTCTGCTCGCAATGCAGCTCAAGTTCCTGGGTGAAATGGGCTTGCTTCTGTTACTCGGAATAATTGGATTGCCTCAGGTACTTCAAAACCCACAAGTCCTACACAGTTCTTGGAGAGCCGATTTCCAGAAATCCGCTTTCACCTTCTCAGCCTGTAAAAGCAGCTTACTTCTTTCACTGAATAGCACGTCGCCTGTCTGTCCAGTTTTGAAAGAATGAACTCTTGTCTCCAGCTGTTCAAACAAACAGTATGTTTGTTGGAGAAGCTTATGAATGACAGGATGACACATCAGCCGTGTACTTTCTAAAGAGCACTTTCAGCCTGAAGTTCTTTTCAAGTTCATATTGCAGATTGCAGCTTTATTTCCAGCTTGTCCTACGGAATGCTTGTTCTAGTTGCCATTGCAGAAGTGTACAAAGTGAGGTGATCAGCCTTCTACCACATTCTGGTCTCCGGTGGCCCGGTTTGCTGATAAGTCGTCCTCTGCAATGCGGTGCAGGGATGCAGGGATGCCACAGTTTGCTCTCCTGGTGCCAAACGAAGTGATGCTCTCTACAACACCATGTTACCCAATAGCGTTTTCTGCCAGAAAACAACCGTGGGGAATTGTTTTTTTCTGCATGCAGTCCCTGCATTGAACTCTTCAGAGTGAAGAAAATTACGTTAGTCTCTGACTGTGGTCTTAGTGTATGAGCAATGGCTGGGTGGCTAGTGAGGTAGTGAAGTGCTCATGCTGTGAGGTTAAAATATTTTTAAACAATGATAGAATGATTCAAATCTTAAAATATTCCAGCAAGTTGTAAGAATTATTTCCTACGGTGGAGCACAATTATGCTGTGCTCAACTCTCTTTTCCGGGTTCTTTGTGAAATGTTGCAAACTCTGATTATGTGCAGTATTCTTTGTAAATTTTCACTTGGACAATTAGTGCCTAGCATTAGGGAATCGTGGGTAATGGAAGCAGTAGTAACACAGACTGTGAATTCTTCAGGTTTGCTCTCACCTACCTTTGGTGGTGTTTTTTTTTGTCCTTTCACAAATTATTCCAGAAAATTAAACTAGTTAAACTAAAGTGATAATTCAGAAACTGCTAATGTGCAGAAACAGCGTAGTGTGAAACCGATGGGAAGTCTTACATCGCCTGATCTGTATTCTTCAATGCTGACCACAGAAAGAAACTCTTGTTCTCTCCATGTCAGCTTGCTTAATGTTTCATACAGGAGAATATTATGTTAAATACAATGTTTTTTTCAAACAGTTATTTTCAAAACAAATACACTCTTTCAAAAAAAAAGCACTTTCTTAAAACCTGTAGGGGCTAGCAGTTCTCAGAACCCATACATCCATCTACCTGTTTTGTTCTAAGCTGACAGCATTTTCTGTTATCCTTCCACTTTTCACTGTGACTCAGATGCCTGAGGAGTGTTTCTACCTGTTCCAAACATACCGTTATTTAAAGGTGGAATTTCACAGAAGCTAAGGCCTTCTTGGTCCTGCATCCCTGGAGACTGTACATGTTCTTTACATTTTGAAGTAGATGATCAAAGGCCTCCATCCAAAGTAGTCATGGAGTTTTTATCAGTTGAATAAAAGTACCTATTCAGTATTAAGAGGATGGGGATTCAGGCTGACTGCTTTTCATCTTTCACCATACCTATCCCTGTTGAATGCGTCATGGTAGGAGCCCGCTCCTGCAAGAATTGGAGCTTAGGGTATGTATAGCGATAGAAAGGAAGTAATTTTACTATGAAGAAGTCTGGTTATCTTTTACATTACACTTTTTCATAAGTAATCCATTTTATATTGACCTAATTAATGCTTCTCAAGATTTTGTTTTTCATACCTGAGTAGAATTGGCAACATTTGAGTAATACAAGTTCAAGGTAATGGATCTATGAATTATCTCAGCCAATAGTTCGGGTTAATGCAGTTTATATACTGGTTTTCTCTGTTTGATTGCAGGATGGACGCTTGACATTTTCTCCAGGAAATCAGACAGTGGATTTGCCTTTCATAAATTTTATGAAAAGATACGGCACTGTCTTCCTCAATGCCTACACCAATTCTCCAATTTGTTGTCCTTCCCGTGCAGGTAGGACCAAGCAAAACATCAGATCAATACTTGCACGTGTCAATTCAAGTACGTGGTAGTGATGGGAAATTTCAAAGGATTTAATTTTGGGAGATTTGTTTTGCTTCCAATAAGACCCAATCTTTTTCATTTGTGTCTGAATTTATACAGTATTCTCATTTTTGATATGTTTCTCGTGCTTCTTCCTTTATTTATTTTGATCATCTTTCTTCCAACTATTTGTGAGCTCCCAAATCTTTCTGCAAACTCCACTGAAGCTTCAGTTTCTTTTTAAAAATTCTTCAGGATTTGTAGAAAAATCGTCAGTTTGTCTGCTGCGGTGCTGAAGAACTACTCTCCCTTCACAACACGAAGTTAATAAATCTCTTTCCTGTTCTCAGGAAAAAAGTATTAAATAATGACAGCTGAATGAATCAGTGGCTGTTAGCACTACCTTCCAATGACATTTATTCCAAACACCCTGTTAAATACATAATGTATCCTTCAGTAGCTTTAACTGAATACCTCAGTATTTTTCTTTACCTGCTGCAATCATTTCCTGTGTTCAGTTTCACACTTGCAGATTTGCTGGGAAGGAAGCTATGTTCTTGAATCAAAGCTTACATCTTAAAACATTTCTAGACCTTTCAGTTGTTGCAAAGACCCTCCAGAGGTGATGTAAATGAAATTTCATCTTATCGCTGAAAGGGAGATCCCCCTTTCTCTCAGGCATACGTTGGAAGAAGCAACCTGTCCTGACCGCAGCAGGCACAGGCTGTCAGATTTAGTGTTAGTGTTTAGTATTCCATTTACTAATGACCTAGTCCCCTTTTCTGTTTCTCAAGGTCACATTTTAAGCGAGTGAGATTACATGAACATGCCATCAGGCTTGGGGTTTTCTTCTTGATTTTTGAGTCTTTCAGCCTGTCTTTGTTGCTGAGAACAATAGCCTTGTGTTAGGTTATTTAATTTCAAGAAGTTTTGTGAAAGTTGCAGCTAGTGCTCCCAATGAGGAAGAGGCTGCATGATGAATTCAACAATTCATCAGTTCTGCTTAGCGTTTTAGGTGGTCTGTCAACTTCATCATGACCACTGGTCAGTCACCACAAGGGTAGCTCTGAACCAGCAGGACATCTCTTGTTTAGCCAGTAGCTTGGAGACCTGCAAGGAACTGAGGGTAAATCTACTGTGGAGGTGTCAGGGATCTTACCAGGAGACATGGTGGGAAGGAGAACTTTGGGATGGGGAAAGTGGGAGTATATCCATGGTATGGAGTTGGGGTTGACATACTGTTTGTGCTTACAGGATATTTCCATTGCTTATAGAACAGCTTAGTTTCGTTTTAGGACCCCCTTTGCCTCAAAATTACCGTTGGGAAGAGTGAACAATTCTTGACAAGCTGCGAAGAAACACAGGAATTTGCTCATAAAAACTTCTGTTAGAGTCTTTTGCAACTCTTCCCTTGGTTTCATTTCTTCTTGGCCTCTTCTTTAATAATCTTGCTTTGTTTCGACAGCTGGTACTGAAGTAGATGACCTAAAAAGGATAAAACTGAGGGCCTATAGTATTTATAACATTAATACACTCTTAATTCCCTCCACAAACATACTTAATTTTAAATTCACATTAAAATGTAACTCAAGTAAGGAGAGGGAATACTCTGGAACACATGTAAATACATGACTCTTTCATCAGGATCTGTACTGCCATGGCATTTTCTTTCTGCAATCAACGAGTATTCCCTGATCTATAGAAAACCTTCATTTAACGGTTGCATAGCTCCTGGAAAGATGGGACCTTCTTCTGCGATTCTGGGGATTATTTTAGTAAAAGTTGTTATTCATGTTGATGATGAAAATGTGATTGGAAGAGTAATACTTTGTATTCCCTGCTTTGTTGGATCACAACGTGGACTTTTAAAATAATGAGAAGATTGATCCCTTCTCGAGTGTATTCAGCTTTAGAGAGGAGGTACCACTTACTCGTCAAAAATCATGTCTCATTTTTGGTTTTTTTCCCCCAGCTATGTGGAGTGGTCTTTTCACTCATTTAACAGAATCTTGGAATAACTTCAAAGGTCTAGATCCAGATTATGTAACGTGGATGGATCTCATGGAGAAGCACGGCTACCACACACAGAAGTATGGGAAATTGGACTATACCTCTGGGCATCATTCAGTAAGGTAATCAGATAGAATCTCCTGCTGTGAAATGGACAGGAGTGAATAAATCATGTAACGGTCTGGCAAGCAGTTTCTGTCTCTGATTGAAATGGCGGTAGCTTTAATTTAAACAAAATTGTGTTAGGAACCTAGCAGGGGTCTGTCCTGCAACTTCATGCAGAAGCAAGCATATCCCTTGCAGGTGCACTGTGGCTTTTATCTGTAGCTGGAAGGTGAATATCAAGACTGTGGTTTTGTCCAACATGAATGCAGGTTGGTTTTGATCATTGGTATTGCTCCCCAAGTGAAATTCATCATCTGTTTTTGCCTTGCCTTGAGGCTTCCCGGCTTGAGTATACTAGCACTGTAGGAAAAGCAGAACAAAGAAACGTATGTGATAATACTTTAATATCAAATCTAGCGTCACAGAACATGAAGTGGGTTTTTTTTGAAGGCAATATGTTTTCAAAGACTTGTGCTGTATTTCCTATGCTGTAAAGCTTTCTTTTACAAAAAACGTGACTGGAATTACACCAATTTATGAAAAATACTTAAACATTTAGAGACTAACTGCATTACGTTAAAAAAATAATAAGCATGATGTGTCTGTGGACAGTTGGGACAGAATATGGTGTCTTCCTTCTGTTTAGTTTTTATAAGATGCACTATCTCCCTGATTAATGATGCCTGTTGCTGAAATAATGATAAAGAGTAGCTTTTTCTTTGATATTAAACAGATTAGAGTTACTTTACGTTTCCTGACTTCCCTTTCTAAAATGAGCAATCGGAGGGTGAAAGGTCACATTAGCAGTTAATCGTATGTTGCATGTGCACACTGCTTTTTATCTACAAAATATTTTATAGATAGTATCCACTCAGAGGCTGGCCAAAGTAATATTTCCTCTCCAGTTTAAGACCATCAAAAAAGAAAAGAAAGCTTTTTTCTCTTTTTCATGTACTAGTTTTACAGTGGAATTAAAAGAAGTCTTAGAGACTTACAGCAAAAATGCCATGTAACTTACTTGACCAGACCGTGTACATATTTGTGTGTTACTGATGCTTCTCCCTGGTCTCTGCAGCTCTTCTTAGTCTTGACATCTAACTATGAACAGATGGGTGTTCAGCCTCTGATATTTTGCTGTGAATTTTTTTTTTCTGAAGACTGCATTATTTTTAAAAGTTTTTTGTTTTTTTCTCCAATAAGAAACAATTACTTGTACAACATACTAAAAGTCCTCTGCTGTGGTATTATTCTGATTCTTTGTACTTGCTTATATGAATGTTGGGGAAATTTCCTCTCTGGCAAGAAACAGCTGACCATTAAGATGAATGCTTACAGATGTTTGTGTTACTGTAGTGTAGAGATGGTTGGTTGTGACTGCCTCAGGCACTCATGCTTTTCAAAAGAGGGTTGTCTTAACAGCATACCGTGAAGTGCCAGTAGCAGACCATTCTTTGAGAAGGCAGAGGGTCAGATTTTGTTCTATGTAATGAAGCAAGACAGGAATCATTCTGTGGGTGCATCATTCTTCAGCATTTCTAGAATAGATTTTCACTAAATTAAAATTACTCTGAAAAATTGAAATTATCTGCAGTACTATACAGACCCTTACACTTTTCTGCTGAATCACTTCTGTGCAGAGAAAATTCTGTGTTGTCTAAATAGTATATACTATGCACTCACCTTGCCCTTCATTGAGATAGGATAAATGTTTTGTAGCATTGAAATCTGTTCATCTCTAATCTGAAGTCACTCCAGATTTAAAGAAGAGCGGCTCTAAGTAATTCCAGAAGTTCCTGGCTGTTCCTATGATAACTGGAATGCAAAGGTGGCACAGAAAAAAGGCTGGTTGTATATAATGTCTGGATTCCAGAAGTCTTGCTTTCACCTGCCTGAGCTGAAGACCATAGGTGAATTCTGGCTTCAGTACAAAGGCCTTCACATAGGGAGTGCAAAGCTGAACAAACAGATAGTCTTTAGTTCTCAAATAAATTTTCTGGTGCAGGAGTTAACGCAAAGAAAACCTTAACATGAGACTACATAGAAGAGGAATGTAATTTTTATGTTGCTTAACTTTCTAAGTTGATAGACTCTGCCAACTCACAATCTCATACCCACAAACGTACTCACAAATACTAAGTTTTGTGTTCAAGTAGCCTGAACAGGATCGCTGGCATGTGATAGGGCAAGGGATGTCATCTGGTGAGGTCTTTCCTATTTTCCTGTTGATTGGCAATGATGAATTGGCACTTTGCATAGGTATTTTACACTCTTTAGGAGTGAAAAGTTGCTATGGTTCAATACTTTGCCTTGAAATCTTGCTTACTTCAGTCTTCAGGAACATTAGGCAAATAGCCTTTTTGTTTGCTTATTGTGTCTATCTTATTGTATTCTGGTCTTCTGTTGGAATAATGGGAAGAGGAATGGCACATGGGATGCTATCAGGATGCTGCTGACAAGTCATCTCTACCGTGATCTGATGGCCCCTTCTTCAGTACTGAGCTGTTCTGCTGATGTCATTCACATTCTTGGCTATCGACACAGGCCATTGCTTTAACCTTGTTCTCATAGTTATTTTGTCTGGTGGCGTCACATTTGAATGGTTGATACTGTTTAGTTATACTGTAATATTGGACACACCCCCACACCCACTCCTTTAATTTCAGTTTAAAATTCATTCATTACAAAATGTGCTTTCTCTACGGGCCAGCTAGCTACCTTAATTTGTTCTAATTTGTTTAAGCCTGTTTACCTTGAAAGTGTGAGCCTAAACAAGGAGTTAGAACAATAAAAAAATTATTGTCACAGATGATTTTGAATAGTTTTGTGGAGATTAAAAGTGCATTGGTAAAATTCCTATGGGGACAAAACTGGTTAGATGTTTTTCAAACAATAATAATGTGTTTTGATGAAAGTACACGATTGAACCTTGATCAGCTTCATATTTTCTTTTATAATTTCTTTGGTTATATTGAAATTGCCATGAGCAAAAGGAAGATCAGTCAAAGTCTTAAATGGGCTGTTTCCTCCCAACCCTTGTTTATGGCCATAGTAGTGTCATTCATTCTGACAAAAAAAAGGACATCTGCAGCTCAAATTTCTCAGTGTTTTGGAGAGGCAACAATTGTCATGATATTAGAAAATCTATTCCAAAGATATTTTATCATTAAAGTGTTGCATTTCTCCCCCTTCTTGCTTTCTCTACACCCTTCTCCTCTGTTACTCTCTTCTATTGATAGCAATTATCAACTATATCAAAAGCAATGCTATAAAATAAATCACTCATAGATTTTTGATGTGAGTGAAATGTTGTAATAGTACAATCCAAAACCAGAACGATGCTTCTAAAAGCAGCCTCTCCAGGCAAGTTACTCCCCGCAGGACTTTTTCAAATGACAAAAATCTAAGGCCCTCTTTACCAGATAAATAGTAGTACATGAATCCATGTCAGAATGAGGAGCAGGGTCAACAAGGTGGAGATGCTATTTCTAAATATTATTTTGGAGCTGTGAGAAGAACCATTCTGATATGAAGTTACAATAGGTAAGAAAGAAGGTTCAGAAGCAGAAGAAAATGGCTAAAGCTTTGAGTATAAAATAAACACACAACAGCTATTGATCAATTGAATAACAATTCTTTATGTAGAAATTACAGATATATTGCAGCTACAAGTATAGGGGCAGTTCTTCATGAATTCTTAACTCTTTTGACTTAGAGGAAAAGTGAATAAAGCATTTTCCACTGACTGTGTATCTTCCATCTCTGTTTTCAAGTAACCGTGTGGAAGCCTGGACTAGGGATGTTGACTTCCTGCTCCGGCAAGAAGGCAGACCCATGGTAAATCTTACTGGTGATAGGAAGCATGTGAGAGTGATGGAAGCAGATTGGCGTAATACTGATAAAGCAGTAAACTGGATAAAGGAAGAAGCCATTAACCTTACTCAACCATTTGTTCTCTACTTGGGATTAAATTTACCACACCCATATCCATCACCTTCTGCTGGAGAAAATTTTGGATCCTCTACATTTTTAACATCTCCCTATTGGCTTGAAAAGGTATGTGAAGACGAAATTTAAATATAAATTTATTTATAACTGTACTGATTATGAACAGTATTTTATTCCTCACATGATTTTTCCCAGTTTTGATATTTCAGTGCACAGTGAGAAGGTACTTGGATGAGACATATGGGGGGTTGGTAGAACCAGCAGGGTGCCCAGGTGGCCAAGAGGGCCAGCGGCATCCTGGCTTGTCTCAGGAGTGGTGTGGCCAGCAGGAGCAGGGCAGGGAGCGTGCCCCTGTGCTGGGCACTGGGGGGGCCGCCCCTCGAGTGCTGGGGTCAGGGTTGGGCCCCTCCCTCCCCGAAGGCCCTGGGGGGGCTGGAGCGTGTCCATGTATTTAGAAGACGGTGGACAAGGTGCTTAGGGCCAGGGTTTAGTAGTGGACAGGTACAGTTGGTCTCAATGATCTTAAAAGGCTTTTCCAACCAAATGATGGTATGATTCTATGTTAGATTTCTGATTTAGGGCTAAGCAAATACAAGTGAAGAATTTCTCTCTGTTGTAAGGAAGGGTTTGTTAGCTGTAGTCACCGAATCAATAAAGAAATTGGGAGTTCAATGGCTAGAAATCCACTGAACGGAGAATTAAATCATTGCTATACTTAGCTGTAATTTTTTTTCAGTAATGGTTTGAAGTTCATTGTTTATAACATTCTGCATTGTGCTTGGGATAAATGATACTGTGTGTAATCATTCTGTCTGAGTTTTATAGTGAGAGATTGACTTTTCCTACAATATGAACCTGGAACGTGAAGTAGTAAGACATAGCAGAAGTCTCTGTTTTCTGTTAACTTCTTTCTGTGCTACTGTGGCTTTTCAATGTTTAGAGTGCAGAAAAATCCCATTACGCCTATATGTAGGAAGCTAACAGATAGCACTCCATTCCAAAGAAGTAGTAAATATTTATTCTCTGTCTTGTGTGGTCTCCAGGTGCCATTATCTGTCATAAAAACATAAATGGGTTCCACTAGTTTTCACTGCATAAATGCATTAAGATTCTCTGCAGCTGAAGAACTGCGAACTAGGTGTGAAAAGACTTTACGCTTACTTCAACAAAAAACATACGCAATTTATGTAACTCATTTGGCCTCTTCTACTGGGTAACTGCAAAATATCTAGGTACAACAAAAATACAGAGGCTTAGAAAAAAGGATATACAAATGCATGTTTAGAGATATGAATTTCTTTGCAATAGTGAGGGTTGTGGGCTCTTCTAGGATGGTGAGAAGTTTGTGGGGAGAGGAGGAGTGTGGGGGAAAAACCTTCATTTGCAGAAGGCAAGATGTAACTTGGGTATTAAGGAGAACTTTCTAGGTGCCAATTGCTAGGTTAGACATGTCTTGGGAAGTGGGGGTACCTTTTTTCAAGTCACAGACACAGTTATAACATCTCTAGCAAATTTTTGTCATCCTTAATCCAGTTAAAGTACTTAAACTCCATGGTTTGCTGAGGTCCTTTCCACCACTACGTACACATACTCATGTGAACCACTATTACCATTTATTGACCATTGCCTGATTCTTCTGGAATGTATCTGTTTTGGCCATGGAAGAAGCAGTCTTTGAAAATGTCAGAGATGAATCTCTTGAAGAAGTTTGAGTGCATAAATGAAGAACTTGAATTAAATTCTATGTTTACTGAGGAGCTGATACAGAACAGAGTGTCAACACAGTACGTTTATGAAACCCCGTGTTGCTAAGCAGATGGTCCCCCGTGTTTTGCACAAGCTGGCACTTTTTCAGGGCATGTGGCTACTCTCCTGGCTATGAATTATGACAGACAAAAGGATTATGGGTTTGTGAATCCTTAAAACTAGGTTGTAGCCCTGTAGAAAAGTGTTCAGTTTTCTGATGAATCGTGGATGGAGAGGAACACTTTTTGTTCCTAGCACATCTTAAGCAACTAATAAATATGATTTGAGGAGGCTAAAATGTGACTTTATGTAGCCAAGGAGCTTCAGCAACAGAAGAATGACTGAAGCAGTTGTCTGATATTATTTTATCTTCTGCGATTTCTTCTTGCAGCATATTTTCTATAGGGCCTAAGTGGTGCCTTGAACAAAGGCTAAAAGATGGAGGGGGGGGGGGGGAAAAAAGGGGGAAGAAAAAGGAAAAAAAAATTCTGCTGTGTACCTTTTCTGGTAGTTACATTGTGCTTGCTTGAGCAATTCTGAAACTCTTGGTGTGCAGAAACCAAGATAAGAGACTCAAAACCCTTGAGCCTTGCCAAGGAGTTGCAAACTCCAGCTGTACTGTGTCCTCTGGGTGAACCCCGTTCATTACAATCCCATTATAACACCAAAAGAGCCGCCCCCAGGTGGAGAAAGCCCCTGCTGAGGAAAGCCCCCTCCTCTCAGAGCAGGCTCAGTTAAGAAGAGGATGCCCTAACTTCAACGGGAGATGGGGCACCGTGGAACCAGTGAGGGTGACAGTGGCTAAGTGTAACTGGTACCTGTGGCTTGGGATGTATAAGTGCTCACCGTCTGTTAATTAAGGGTGTGCTTGATTGGTGGAAGCTTCCACTGAGCCCCCAGCGCTGCAGATAAAGAATGCCTGCTTTCTAAACCTCCAAACTGAGTCTTCTTGACCGGCTTTTTGGGTAACATAAGGAAATTCAGGTTTTGATATGTCTGTCGGACTGTTACAAGGCCGGGTTTTATCCCTGTGGGCACTTTAACTCTTGCTGTCTTACCAACCATTTAGATGACTTAATACATCTGCTGGGTGACTCGAGAGAATATGGACTGTTGTGGGAGGAGGAATTTTGTGGATATGGGAACACATGGCCGTTAACAGCACTGGTAGTCAAAGCCTTACCATGTGCTCAAGAGACAGACAGCTCTTGGTTATCCATGCCACACCTTGGGGGAAACCAAATTGGGTTGAGCAGGGATTGATGCTTAAATTGCTACACAAATAATCAGGGACGTAAGGCTTCTAGGGACAACTTTGGTCTGATTGCTTTTGTGCTGTGTGGAGCCCTTTGGACAGTTAAGTGGCTTGGTTATTTTACCCAAAACCAGTGCTGCCATGTTGGGGGCCAGCCCAGGAGTTGGAGCTGTGGCTGCAGCCCTGGGAACGTGCTGCGCCGGCACTGGAGCTGCTCTGGCATAATCTAGGCCTGAGCTCTGTTTGTTAGAGAAGATTTTCAGAGGTAAATGGGAGCGATAGGTATGGGTTTATTTAATAAACTTAAGTTTTCCCTACTGAGATTACATCTTTTCTACTTTGTGGTAATTTTTGCTTTAAGTCTACAATGTAGAAGTAATTAACTGTTAAATGCAGCACTTACTTAAGGGAATGCTTACAAGTGTGACTGCCTAGACTAAATGTGTAGGTCAAGCTTTGAGGCTCTAAAGATGGTACTGCAGCACACAGTATCTGTGAGCATGCCAGTTTGAATATACAAATCCAGCAGCATTCGTAATTGATCAGCTCCCACTTTTTAGCTTCAAACTGATCTTAACACTCCTTTATAACTAAATGGATTGACTTCTGGAGAAACAATAGAAAAGTATTAGAAAATGGGACTAATGTAGTGATTTTCTTTTTATCAAGATGTCAAGACTTGCGGTCCACTGTCCTGGATACCTTACCAGACTAAGTAAACCTCCGTGTTGTTCTGTAGGCTCACATAACACCCGATCTTTTTGATACATACAGTTTGTAGTAACCCTGTAGTTAATGAGACACTATGCCAACACTTCTGCACTTACCCTAGCGTACAGTTCTAGAAGATTGTTCTACAGTAATTTCTCTCAAAAAAAGATACTGGTTGGTAAAGCACATATTTCTGGCTCCTAGCCTTAGTTTCTAGCTGATTTTTATAGCTTTCTTTTAAAATTACTTGATACCTGCGGAAGCAGAGGGGAAGTATGGAGGAGGTAGCAGCAGCAGCATATAACAGAGAAGAAGCTAGTGTTTCCTGGGCCACAAATAGAGAACTGTGAATTTATGCTAAAAAGTTTTAAATTAAATATGTTTTAAAAAAATAATGTTTAATTCAGTTGCTAAAGTAATGTTAATTTCCTCTTATTTTTAGGTAACTTACGAAGCTATTAAAATACCCAAGTGGTCTTCTCTTTCAGAGATGCATCCTGTAGACTATTACTCATCTTACACCAAGAATTGCACAGGAGATTTTACAAAGCAAGAAGTGAGAAATATTAGAGCATTTTATTATGCTATGTGTGCGGAGACAGATGCCATGCTGGGTAGGTGATGTTTCATTATGCAGTGGGGTTTCTTGTTCTGATTTTTTTAAGAACATGTGATGGGGCTTGTCTTCCAGGGAAAAAAAGACAACAAACCACAATTCAGATCTGGGTGTAAGCTATATGAATGTTACTTAATCAGTCTATACGATAAATAACTGGATAGCTTCTAAGGCTATTGCAAGGTGAAATCAGAGCACTGTGAAGACCAATCACAACTACAAGTCAGAGACCCTGTAAAAGCCCAGTAACTGGGGTAAAATGTTGCTTGACCCTTGTGCAAGAGGAACTAAATACCCTTTGATTAAGTGCTAACTGAAATAACGGAAACAATGTGCAGGGGACAGACTGGCAAAGCAAAGATGGAAGGAAAGGTAAAATGTAGGACGTAAGCAGTTTCCTTAAGAGATTGATCTCAAACTGGGTGACAGCTATTACGCATAGGCTAAACAGTAAGGTTACCTTTGAAGTCTCCCTTAGCAGCACATTCCTGGAAGTTAAGAAGGGAAAAAACCTAATTACACATTCAGAATGCTTCCTAGTTTGCAGTAAGGTCTACATACATAAAAATTATAATGCAAATTGTTCTTCATTTACAGTATTTTATTTCTTAATTTGAAAAGTGACCATGAAAAACCAAGAATTTCCTTGCATTCTGATATGAAATTAATGAATAAATAAGCTGCTCTTTTTAGCAGTGTTAGAATGATGAAGAAATTTAAAAGACAGAATTACCTTTCCATGTTTTATGAAAGAAAAGAGATCAATGGGAGCCTGGCAGTTTTAGGGAATGAAGGTATTGCAAAGTACCTACACTGGGGTTTGATTTGGTAACATATTTGAAGTTTTTAACTAGTCTGTTTGAGCAAGAATCATCTTTTAACGTTAAAGATGTGCAAGTGCTTTACTTTATGACCCTCTTCACTGATCTGGGCCCTGTCTTCGTTGCACAAATGTATGTGCAGGGGGCTCCTGTGGGGATGTAGGCACAGGAAGGAGAGACTTCCACTGATCATGTGTAAGGTGGATACTGGCAAGAGTCCTTCAGCCTAAATGTGTAGGGTCAGGGCTTCTGCTGACCTATTTTACTGCTGTTGAAGTAACTATTTTTGGTTATGCTAGAAATGAAACAAAATTGACGGTAGCAAAAATACGGCTTCTCCTGCGGTGCATCCTTGCCTTTTGAAATTTTTCTGGTTGTTGTTCAGTGCCCTCCACACTTCACTGGGAGCTAGACCCCTGCCACTCACTGGTGACTGTATGTTACTCTGGGCTGAATGCTTTGGGCTCTGCCCTCTATGGCAGAGACAGGAGCGTCCAACCCTCCGTCTAGGATTCCTCAGGGTCTGCATGCTGCTTTGCAGGTACAGAAGTTGGAAGGAATATTTTGAAGGTATCCTTCTCAGTATCCTTTTCTTGTTGCAGGTGAGATTATTTCAGCCCTGAGAGACACTGGGCTTCTTAAAAAAACAATCGTTATATTCACAGCAGATCATGGAGAACTTGCTATGGAACACCGGCAGTTCTATAAAATGAGCATGTATGAAGGAAGTTCCCATGTTCCTCTCTTAGTTATGGGGCCAGGCGTACAAGAACAGCAGCAAGTACCAGATGTGGTATCTCTCGTGGATATATATCCTACTATGCTTGGTGAGTTAAGTAATTTCAAATGAAATTTTTTTCCCCAGTTATTATTCTGCATTTCCATTACAGTCAGAATAATGTCTCCGCTTTGTGAGGCAATGTAGTAACACAACAGGAGATAACAGTTTATGTGTGGAGCATACATACGGTGTTAACACAAAATGCAAAAAAGGTATCTAAAAATGAAATAAAGGAGCTGATGATGTTTCTTATTACTGTTACTGTCATCAACACAATTACAGTGAATGATTATATATAGGATTATTTGTTACAAAAAGGTGATAAAAAACAATCAGATGCGTTTTAGATATGAATAATCCTTAATAGCCTTCATACCTAAGTTTGCTACAGAAATCACAGTGAAACATGATAAAAACTTTGTATAGGAAATATACAGTTGATCTGGGCAAGCATAATAAGATACAATAATGGATATCCATTCTTGCCTTCTGGGATATGGAAATAGTCATTATGGGGCAGAGAATCAAATAAAAAGGACTGACATCGAATTACTTATGCACAGGTGTAAATTACTTTTAAGAGTGAATTTTTGAACAGTTACCTGTGATAAAGCATGCAAGAGATGAATCTCATTGGAACTAAACACTAGGTGAAGTTGCCATTCTAGGCTTTATCTGGGATCTTTTAGGCTACTGATCAGAGAAAATGTTCTTTTCAAGGCAGTCTGCAGACCTCTCTGTTTTAAGAAGTGTCACGTGTGTGCTGCAGTTGCCTGAGAGAACGTGGGGCAGTAGATAAAGCTGTATTTCTAACAGTAAAAGACAGTGAAAAATCCTTTTCTATATTAGGGGGATTTTCTAAAAACAGAACCAAAGACATTTATCTGCCCATCTCTTCTCAAAGCATTTGAACCAGTTGCCCAGTTGAAAATAGGGTAAAATCTGAGTAACTTTCTCTTCCAAATTCTGATATCAAATCTTTTATATAAAGTAATCTGTATCAGATATGGTTCTTATATAAGTTGTGGTATCATATGTAAAGAGTTAAAAATCTGGTTTTCTTCTTTGTGCTTTCCCCCCAAATAACACAATTGGTCAGGTTGTTTAACATCCCTCCTTCTTTTTCTTTTCCTCCTTTTTTTTCCTTCCCAGAACTGTGTAAGTCCTTTTGTTCTGTTCTGGCAGTTCCCCTTTCCTGTAATCTGAATGTCAGAAAGGGTACATACATCAAGATGAATGTGAAAACACGAAGAATCATCTCTGTCATCTGTTACCTCTTCAGACTGCATGCTGCTGATGACTAGTGAGGAAACAGATTTCAAGTCTTTCTTCGTGATAAATGTAATCCCTCTGCTTGGCCTTGTCTCAGGGCAATAATCTCTCTTAAGACTCCATCCAAATGCTTTGCTCGATACTTCCTCCCTTACTGGCTTTGAGATTGGGTGCACCCTAGGGCGAGTGTGGTACACATGCTGAGATTCCAGCAGAATCTGTCTGATACGGGTAATTCAGCCAGGAGTGCAACAGCTCTTCCATTCTTAACAGGATGTGGCATAAGCTTTCCTCCAGACAGCACTGGCTTTGTTGGTCTGGATGGAAGCACCTTTGGGTCTCTGCTGGAAAAGCAGGAGCTGCTGAAAGTGCCAGCTTGGAGCATTCTTTGCATGTGGAGAATGCAGTTACTGCAATTAATAGCATTCCTGGTTTAGGAGGACAGAAGAGGAAAGCCTGTATCTCTTTTTCATTTGTTCAAATGTAGAATGTATTTGTTCAAGTTTTCAGCCCGCACGCTGGAGGCTACTGGGTTTATGTGTTACAGGGTGTTCCTAGTGCTTGGTCGAATGCCGGCCTTTTTATTTACTAGAGGAAAAACTACAGATTAGTGACAGGCATGTATGCTGTAGAAACAGAGGAGGAAAGGGAAGATGCATGCTGATGAAGGAAGAAGTCACCTGTGGGCAATCCATATGCACTGAGTGTCACCAATTGGTGCAGAACAGAAGGCAGAATACTACCACAGTGCTCTGTGAAGCGTGAAGCGTTCAATTTTGAATGACTACGCACTATGCTCTGTAGGGTGATTAAAAAGAACGGTGCTGTCATACCCTCTTTTATGACACACCACAGTTCAGGTAACATCCCTGGGATTCTCAGCTGTGTTTTTCAGAATGTCTCTGAGATGTCTTTGCAGCCCCTTAATGCTGACCTGATCTTCGGGAGCTAGAGACACTTGTGACGTACGTTGATACGGAGGAGCTTATTCAAGTTACAGCATCCTCTAGGGGCCATCTGGCAGGCTATAGAGTCATCCAGCATTTTCCATACGTGCACTGTATTGATACCACCTCTGATACCATCGTGTCCTGGTTTCGGCTGGGATAGAGTTAATTTTCTTCACAGTAGCTAGCATAGTGCTGTGTTTTGGTTTTAGTACCAGAATAATGTTGATAACACACTGATGTTTTCAGCTGTTGCCAAGTAGTGCTCAGACTACTCAAGGACTTTTCGAGCTTCTCCTGCTCGGCCAGGTGCATAACAAGCTGGGAGGGAGCACAGCTAGCACAGCTAACCCAAACTGACCAAAGGGCTATTCCATACCATATAACGTCATGCTCAGGGGGGGTCAGTTAGTTCGGTCGGTTCGTTCCGTTCAGTCGGTTGCTCGGGGCTCGGGGACTGATACCACCTCTGATACCATCGTTAGCTCCGTCCCTACCAGAGAAGCAAGTGGCCCCGTTCCTCAGTTTCCCCATCAGTTATATATATGGTGATAACTGTAATGGCCACCTTTTGTAAAGTGTTTTGTAATTCACTGATGAAGAATGCGAGGCAGGAGCCTAGCACTGTTATTATCAAAGAAATGAATGGTTAGACCATGTTGGATATGGAGCTTTTAGAGTCCTTTCATGCTATGACAATCTCTTTCTCCTGTCTGATGTGGTCAGAGCAGAAGGGAAGGGTATAAAACCATGATTTAAAAAAAATGAAAAAGCACCACCCATCACTGGAGGCTATCGTGATCGGTTTTAACAAACATCTGTTCAAGGTTGACTTAGACATAGCTGATACTGCTTCTGATCAAGATGGTGAGCAGCTGACCTTGGAAAGTTCCTTAAATCTTTTCTTTATTATTTGCGTATTTTGCGGTTCCTGTGTTCTATGAGGAGAGTAGTTAGGAACACATGTTTTATTACTGAAAGAGAATTTATGTTCAGATGCCTGTAGCATTATCTTAGGCTTTTTTAATCACGGTAACTGCAGTAGCATTTTGACTTTGTGTATCTTTGCTTAGATATAGCAAGAATTCCTGTCCCACAGAACCTCAGTGGGTATTCTCTTACACCGCTGCTGCGTGGAAAGGCTGAAAATGAATTGCCTCGGCCCTCGTGGGTGTTGAGTGAGTTCCACGGGTGCAACGTGAATTCTTCCACGTACATGCTTCGAACTGGCAAATGGAAATATATCGCGTACTCAGATGGCCGTTCGGTACTTCCACAACTGTTCGGTACATTACAGCTTTTATTGTCGTGACTCGTTAATTTCCTTAAATGCAGATTGGCTCTTAACTGATTTTTTTGTTTGTTCCAGACCTAACTGCTGATCCAGATGAGCTAACGAACGTGGCCATAAAATTCCCAATAATTGTACGTTCCTTGGACAAAATACTCCGCTCTGTGGTAAACTACCCAAAGGTTTCTTCCCATGTTCAGGACTACAACAAAAGACAGTTTATCAGTTGGAAACAAAGTTTGGGTCAGAATTACTCAAATGTCATTGCCAACCTTAGGTGGCATCAAGACTGGTTAAAGGAACCAAAAAAATATGAGAATGCAATTGACAAGTGGCTTAGTCAATGTAAGTAAATAAAAACAATAAGACTGAGGATATGAAAACATACTGTGTTTGTAGTATTATGCCTATTTCAAGTGTTGGAGATACTGCCTTATATGAGCTATTGAAAGCAAAGATGCCTGAACAATTACTGCTTTGTCTTAGAAAGCCAAAGCATTTTATATAAGTAGCCAGCACAACAAACCTAGATTTTTACATTTTCTAATTCTGTAACACTTCAGTATACATGGGAAGGACAGTACATAGGTGCTAACTGCACGCGTGGAGTATTTAGCTGGTTGCAAAGATGCAGGGTATTAAGCATTAGAACTCAACAGGAATTCCCATGTCTAAGGACAGACTAAAGCAAGGATTATAAAATGCAGTGTAGTGGGATGCCAATTACAGTGTGCTGGAGCCAACTTCCTGTCAAGACTGATTTTAAGTCCACAGTGAATACTCATTCATGCACCTTAGAAAAGCTATTGCGGTTAAAATAATAATAAAAAAGTTAAGAACTAGTATTGGTCTGAACATAGATGCAGTTTATCCAGGTACTTACTATGTCAGCATTCCTGTTTTATACACGACTGACTCTCCGTCTTTTCAAGATCTGCCTTCTAATCTCTTGCTTTCGGATCTGCTACTCACTGCTCCGTGCTGTTTAAAATTCCGTAATATTTATAGACTACTACTGGAACATGTGTGCAAGTGAAGAGGAATCTGGTCTGCTCACTGTCAGAAATTAAAAAAAAAGACACAAACCAAACCCCTCTGACCAGACCTGTGAGTAGAGCAGTTCTCTGAAAAGTTGGCAGTGTGATTCACATAGCGTAAGATGAAAACTGCTTGAGTAAATCTCCGTTACGCAGTTGGATTCTCCGGGTAAATGTTTTAATGTGCATCAGCGAGTGGAGAACTGGGACCTGCAGCGTACGCAGAGGAGATGCAATTGAAGCTTGCAGGAAAGGTTAACATAAAAATACTATTTTGCATTTTTCCAGAGATGTGATAAAAAACCAAAGCAGTTTTTGGAAGGAGGTAAGGTTTGGCTAGTAACTCTTCTGCTTACAGAAAAACATAATCGTAGTGGCACTGAGCTTGCTTACTCTTGATCACAGTTGTTGCCGCTATAGTAACAATTCAGGATCACAGAATCCCAGAATCCCAGCCTGGCGGGGGCTGGCAGGGCCCCCCAGAGCTCACCCAGTGCCACCCCCCTGCCCAAGCAGGCTCACCCAGAGCAGGGGGCACAGGACAGCGTCCAGGCGGGGGTTGAAGATCTCCAGAGAAGGAGACTCCACAGCCCCCCTGGGCAGCCTGGGCCAGGGCTCGGCCACCCTCACAGTCAACAAGTTCTTCCTCCCGTTCACCTGGAACCTCTTCTGCTTCAGGTTGTGCCCATGGCCCCTTGTCCTGGTGCTGGGCACCACTGAGAAGAGTCTGGCTCCGTCCTCGTGACCCCCACCCTTGAGATATTTGTAGGTGTTGATGAGATCCCCTCTCAGCCTTCTCTTCTCCAGGCTGAACAAGCCTAGCTCCCTCAGCCTTTCCTCCTAGGGGATGTCATTATACTTCATACCTATATGCTTTCTGGAATCTAATGAGATACTCAGCAGCAGCAGTAAGCAAGTAAAAATAAACATGAAACATATGTGTCTTTTCCGATGGCTAAGCACTCTACGTGCATGTCATAAACTACTTCCCACACCAGAATTGGGTACATATTTATGAATATTTTAGCTGATTTGTATTTTTGTGTTCATAGAACATTAAGGCTAACCTTACACTATTTACCACTATGGCAGCATTTTTTCCTGGTTTTTTTGGTTGTGGCTTTTTTTTTTGTAAGCAAGGGACAAATGAATAGTTAAACCTTCAAAGACTGTAGCACATGTCATTATAGTTCTTCTAGAATGGATTCAGATAGTGATGAAATAATAACACATCTTAGCAGTGTAATGTAGAATGGCTGTGTAAGAAGAGAAAAAATAAATACACCCATACAAAGGCTCATCTAGTGGGGAAATAAAACGGAATGCACTACATTGTACAGAATAAAGGAAAACCATGGTGAGCTGGATGTGTTTTCTGTGTGTGCTTTTTTGAATGACTGTTTAAAGAAATGCTGGGAAAATTGTGTTTTGCCAGTTCTGTGGACAGTGCTTGCTTTAATGACGCTCGATAACTGCTAGGCTTACAAAAGAGCAGTTTGTGATGCTCTGACATGGAAAAACAAATTGGAACATGGAACCACTCGCCGTAATTCCTTGCATCAGCTTCTTGCATGACAGACTGCCCGAAGCAGCCCAGTGCACGGGGGCAGGTTCCCAGGCAATGCAGGAAACCCCCAAAGCGTGCAACTGGCAAAGCGGGGCTGGAACGCCGGGGGGTAGGGGTGCACCCTGGCAGGGTGACGCCTGGGGTGTGAGCCAGCCGGTCGCGGGTCGTGTCCTCCGTCCATCTGTCACGTCGAGTGCTTCTTTTTGTATCTCGTCTTCTTAAAACTCTTACTTAAAACATGGGCTTGTTTGTTAAAAGCAAAACTGGACTTTTGCCAGTTGTTTATTCTTTGTGTGTGAGCAAACCTTCGTTCGGAAGAGTTAGAGAGGGCAAAAGCCCCCTAATGCCTCCCTGCCTCAGTTTGCAATAAGCAATCGACCTGTCCTGGCACAGAACTGAGCTCATTTAAGCCCAAGCGGGGCACATTTAACAAGAGCAGTCGTACTCTGTTACTCTTAGCTCATGCATCTGCGTTATCCTAACACAAATCAGATGAGGGTTGCAATGCGCAAGGCTGGCCAACTAACAGAGGAGAAAAAAAACCTGGGTTTTGATCCCACTGAACAAGCCAGGTGGCATCGACACTGAAGGGGCGCCGGGGAGTGAAAGGGAGAAGGAAGGCTGTCGGAATGCCAACAACTTCCAATGTATTTATTGGATGGAGTTGGGTCAGCACAGCCTCGTGGGTCTTGCCTGGGACTACCCAGGGCATTGGCTGGGTCAGCTTCCAAACCTTTCTTTTGTCTTCAAGTGTGTACAAAGGCAGGGGAGGCACCACTCTCCTGATGAACAAAAGTAGGATTTTTTTTCTTTTTTTGTAAATACGAGGTCCTAGTGGTCGCTGGAGGGTGAACACAAGAGACTGCCACTGTGAATCTGCCAGCAAGCCCCGTGGCAATAATCATCTTCTGCCTCTGTTGGGGTAACTGGCCCAGTCGGTAAGGAAAAAAATCAGTGGGCAAATCCAGACTTTGAACGCCCTGGGCAGTGGCCTGTCTGATCTTACGTAAGCAAGCTGTGGAAATGAGAGTCTAGGTAAAACTGCAGTAAGTTAGGTCGACAGCTGGCTAAAATCAAACTTGGTAGTAGATACCAAAAACTTGAAAGTGGGAAGGCTGGTCAAGTAAGGCCCGCAAGAATTTGACGTAGTGCTGTTTGGTACTTTTTAAATAGGTCATCTGAATGCAGGAGGAGGCCCTTTTTTTCTTATTAAACATGAGAAAATGCACTCAGGGAGAGCTGTCAGCACTTCTGAGGACAGGCTGAAATTCAAAGGAGCCTTGATTAGCTGGAAAAGTGATCTGAAATCAATCAGGTGAAATTCATCATGGAGTAGTTAAAGGTCAAAGCAAAAGGGAAAGGGAAAAACATTAAAATGGCGCACCATAAAACTCTGGGCTGCCATTTTGCAGGGAAGAATAAGCCCAAGGGCAGACAGAGACAAGTGATGTTCTGGGGTGGGTTTAGGTGGTGGTGGTGTGTAAGGCACAGGAGGCAAGTACTGTACTCAATGCTAATGAATTGCCGGGGTATTGTCTCCGCATTGTGGCTTTTGTCTTCTAAGAAGGACATAAACGGAGGAGAGGAGTCAGAGGAAAATAATTTAAGTGACTTGTGAGTCGTATTCGGTTTGCTTGAGCCGTCAGAGAAACCTCGACAACCCCTGAACTGCGAGCAAGGCTCAGGTCAGAGCACGGCAAATGCTGCCACTGACAGCAGAAAAAGAAAAGTCTTTGGCTTTCAGGCAGGGAGGGCTGTTCTGATGAGCTGTTTGGAGAAAAAACAACTATAAATGGAGAAAATGTGTAAATATATAAATGGAAAATATATAAATGGAGAAAAAACAACTATAAAATAAAAAACAACTATAAAACAGCCTGCCTGGAGAAGCTATCTAAACTCTTATCTCCGGACTTTATTAAGAGTAAGTTGAAAATACCTGTTGAAGAATGGCCAAGGTATGCGTGATCCTGCAGCAGGTCGGGGAGCCAGACCGAACACCCCCAATGCTCTTCACAGCCCCCCTCTGCGTGCCAGGTGGGGATTTAAGCTTCACCGCCATTCGTTTCTTACCGATCAGGGTTTCAGCTTTACCCACCTTTGTTATAACCCCGTGCCAGCAGCAGCGGTGACGAGCAGAGGCGAATTACAGCTCGTGAGGTGCTGACCAAACATCACATGAAGTCACTGGGTTTGGAGCGATGTTGTCTTCTAAGAGAAGATGCCTTAAGCCTGACTTCCTCGGGGGAAGGCTCGTCGGGGCTGAGATGCTGCAGCTCCCCGTCAGCATCTGGTACCTGTACCAGTCACCGCGGTACAACGCGAGCGCCCACCGAGCGGCAGTTGCCATACCAGAGGTGACACCCACAGAAACCACAGCCGGGGGCGCTGGGGGAGAAACAGCTTCATGCAGTCACAGCGTAAACACGTTCCCGTCCGCGTTCAGCCTCTGGGACTCCTCGAGGGTGTCAGTCGGACTGGGAATCCACCGCGGCGACCAGATGTGGGGGTGCAGGTGTACCTCCCGCTCCGTCAGGTACCGGCGAGGCCGCTGCTGGGCCGGGTGACAGCGTCCGACACGGCCCCCGCCTGCAGGTGCAGAGCTCCCGCTGTTAGTCATTTTCGTACACGCGAGCTGTCGTCACCGTACCAAGGGTATCGATGTGCACGTGCCACCAGTGACAAACGCTGCACATCACTCGTGCCCAGTCCTACAGAAACAGAGCTCTCGTGCCTCAGAAAAATGTAGATTTGGCTTTAATGTCAACACGACAGAAAACATTCAGCTGGGGAAGTGGGTGTAACGGCGATCCTACGAGTAAATCCGGAGTGAAATGAGAAGGGTGCGCTCTCAGTGCAGCATTCCTCCGTTGCTCTGCCTTAAAAACGTGCTAGGCAGCAATAAATACAACGGTGCTTTAGAAGACTTTTGCCAGGTTTTACACAAGCACATCTGTTGCTCGGTCCGTGCAGCTGATTAGTTCACCACTTGTCGTGGTTTAACCCGGCTGGCAACTCAGCACCACGCAGCCGCTCGCTCACTCCCCCCCCC
>NW_009258795.1:1535703-1540202 GCF_000687185.1 Egretta garzetta
CTAGCTACTATGAAGAAAATTAACTCTATCCCAGCTGAAACCAGGACACCACTGCAGCACGACACCAGCCCGCCTGAAATGAATTGGTCACCTCCATACCCCGCTAGCCGATGCAAACAACAGCAGTGATGACAATGACAACAACAACAAAAAAAGAGCAATTTCTTGGACTGACCGGTTTTATTTCTGACTGAGGTATGATGAAATCCACAAAGCACCACCAAAATAGTCATTGGGTTTTCTAATGGATGACAAACTGGTCTGGCTCCGAATGGGAACCACGCTCACCTTCGGGCCGTTTGCGTAGCAACAGCCACCCCGCTGACTTTGCCCTCTTCCATAAGTGCGTTTGACCGGAAAACACACCATAAAAATGGGGAAAAAAGCCCCAAAACCCAAATGTATCCCCCACACCCAGCCAGCGCCCAGGCAAAAGACCACAGGCGCTCTGCCCCGCATGGCCCCGGCCCGGACCCTGCCGGGGCAGGAGCTCTTGAGGGACCGGGGCCCCCCAGCCCTGACAGTGACCCCCACTTCATTTTTTGAGATACGGCTGCACCTGAAGTCAGGAGATGTGCCATAACTTGAAGCTCATGATTATAGACCCTGTTCTTCACCCCGCGTTGACATGGGAATATCAAGCGGACGCGTTCTCCCCATCCCCAGCAAGGCTGTAACCCACCCTCTGCTTCTCTTCCAAGCTGCTGCTCAGTCTTTGCTCCTTCCCCTCTCTGGAACCCTTTTCATAGAATCACAGAATGTTTTGTGTTGGAAGGGACCCCCAGAGGTCACCCAGCCCAACCCCCCTGCAGGAGCAGGGACACCTTGAACCACATCAGGTTGCTCACAGCCCCGGCCAACCTGGCCTGGAATGTTCCCAGGCATGGGGCCTCCACCCCCTCTCTGGGCAACCCCTGCCAGGGTTTCACCACCCTCACTGGAAAGAATTTCTTCCTTAGGTCCAGTCTAAACCTACCCTGGTTTAGTTTAAAGCCATTACATCTTGTCCTGTCACAATCAGGACAGCTTAAAGTGTGTGTAAGTGATTTTCCCTACGTTGTAGGTGCCCCTCTGGCATCTGGGTTGTGTCGTGGGACACATCGGGGGTTACATGGGCCCTTGGATGAGGAGGGGGTCACGCTGGGTGAAAACCACCTTGGGGGTCTGTTGCCCTTCCCTTACGCTGGGTCCTGTCCCAGCCTCATGGAAGAACTCTCAGCCAGAAACCACGGCCTCCTTTGGGGCATTCGGTGCTTCCTGGGCTGCTCTAGGTTGAAGTCTCTTGTTTTCTGTTTGTACTTGGGAGGTGCACGTGCACTTCGTGGATGAGAAAGCAGCCAACCGTAGGCCTGCAGCAAGAGGGTCTAGCTATGGGTCTTCCATGACGAGGAGTCCTTGCCTGCCCCCTTTTTCTAAGGGAACAAAGTTTTTGCAACTGTGCATTTAACAAACTCATTAGCATATTAAAAAGCATGTGTTGCCTTGAGGTCTGTCTTCTGGAGAACCTCCAATGTGCCAAGGCAGTTTGCCATCTGCAGTTGGTTGTAGATAAGGGTGGAAGTCGTTGGCTGTACAATGAAGCCGTTGGCTGTTGATGGCTGACGCCAGCTGGGCTGGGTAGGGTCCACCACCCGCTGGATAATTTGTGTATACGAAATCCAGGCTGACTGTAGAAATGTCACCATTAAATGGGTTGGAGGTTTGGTGCCCAGCGTTGTTTTAACACTGGTCTGGGCAGCGTAGGGGGGGGTGTGCCTTGGTGTGCGTCGATGCGTACGTGTGTCTGTCTGTCTATAAGCATATGTATAGACATGTCTCCCATAAGAGTGTTTCTAACTACAGGCTTCTGCATGTCAAGATTGTGGCCAATTTGGGAAGTTTATACCCAGAGTCAGCCAAAAGGTGACAGTAAAAACTGGGGATTTCCCACTCTGGTTCTTGTGGTGGGTTTCCCACATGCTGTGCTTATTTTCTTTAGGATGCCTCACTGGGTGGCCCTATGAGTCTGGCAGTGACCTTCCACTTTCTGGGTAAGGCTGGGTGGAGGTTCCTCGTGAGCTGGAAGGCACAGCGTTGGCCCGTACAGTTGATCCTGTGCACATCAGGTCACAGCTGGCCTTGAGAACGTCACGCTGTCATTAACACCAGTCTTCCCGGTGTAACAGTTTGTTAGGAAACACGCAGTGGCTGATCCCAAATAAATGCGTTGTGTCACGCGTGGCTCTGAGCAGGGTTTTGGCTCGGCGTGTCCCACTTGGCGGAGGCGGTGGTGGCACGGGCTCATGGGGAGGACAGCGGCGGGAGGAGCCTGCAGCTCCCTTCTTCTGTTATCAGGCCACCCCAGCGCATCCCCACTCCTTATCAGTCCTGGCAGAGCTGGCTCCTGCCACACCGAGCCTCCATACATCCTGCCTACGGTGCTATAGGGGCCGGTCCCACTGCCTCCTGCTTGCACATAGTGAGGGGCCGCGGCATGCGCCACACGTACGTGAAGAAGGCAGGACAGCCACAACGGGCGCAGCGGAGGGAGGCGATGCTGGACCTTGTTATTCTGAGCCTCCACTTCTTCATCTGCTTTCTCATCTTCATTGCGATCTGGCATGGACGTGAGGTATGGTGTGGCTTGCTGCCACGCGGCTCTTCATGGCTCTGCACCCCCCCGCCATGCCCCTTGGGTCTCGGTGCATACAAAGTCCTTTTTTAGCCTGTTTTTTCAGGGGAAGTGAGGGCAGTATGGTTGCATGGGCATTCAGAGGGAACTGGAAGACAGTAGCTAATTGCAGGCAACCTTAATAGGAAGGCAGGTTAGTGACAGAAGTACGTACGTCCTCGGCTGGGAGAGCAAGGGGCTATTGGGCATTTGGAGTAGGTAAGAGGAGGGCGAAGGCCGACACGTGTGCTAAACAGCCCAGGTTGAGGGCAGCTCCACAATAAATGTGGTTTTTTTCCCTTTTGCAGATGATATTTTCAGTTTCTTATCAACCGACTTCAGTTTGCATTTCTAGCCATAACATTATTTAAAGAGTATTGGGTTCACAGGTAGATGCCACTGTTCACCCATTGCATAGCTGAACAGTACCGTGTTTTACATGTAGCATCCTTGTATTTTTTCGCACGTGGCTTTCGCAGGGAGGTGGTGATTGAAATGCGGAGTAAATGAATAGAGATTTATAATTTATCTTGCCTCAGCCTCAGGCATCAGGTTTGCCGCAGCTGGTTCTCTTAGTCCCAGTTCTCTTAGCGAAGACATTGGCCAAACGTTATCACCACGCTCCTGGGCTTTGCCCCGTGTGCACGCCGATAGTCTTTCCCTCAACCTCCTGCTCCTTTCGCTTTGCTGGTTAAATGGGCCGGGCTTTTCTCCGGGACCGAGGCACCCATCCTACATGGAGAAATTAAAACAAAAACTGTTCCATAAGGTGGCTTTTCGAATTGTTTTGTGCTTTAAGGATGTGGATTTGCGCAGCTCAAGTACAGAAACAGCTGAAGAGGAGCCAGGTGGTCTGATATTAATTGGCAAAGAAGATGACATAAAGAGGTCTGGGAGAGTAACAGCCAAAGCCAATGGCAGAGAAGTTGTTGTTTTCTACCATGAAGGGAAATTTCATGCTATGGACTCTCGCTGCTACCGTAAGATACTTACACATATGATCTCAATGTGGCGACGATTAAGCATAAAATCAGCTGCATAAACTAATACTGTGCTCTACCATGTTTCAGATGCAGGAGGCCCTTTATGTCTTGGAGAAATAGAGGTATGTCAGCAAAGTAAAAATTATGTAGCGGCATAGTCATGTAAAAACTCCAGTGCATTTTTTGAATACTTTTATCTGAACACAATGTCGGTCAATGGAGTTAAATCCAGTTGGTGGCTGGTCACAAGCAGTGTCCCCCAGGGTTCTGTTTAACAACTCTATCCATTACGTGGACGAGGGGATCGAGGGCACCCCCAGTCCGTTTGCAGATGACACCAAATTGGGTGGGAGCATGGATCTGCTGGGAGGAGGAGGGCTCTGCAGAGGGACCTGGCCAGGCTGGAGCCATGGGCCCAGCCCAATTGGGTGAGGGTCAACAAGGCCAAGGGCCGGGTCCTGCCCTGGGGTCACCACAACCCCAGGCAGCGCTCCAGGCGTGGGGCAGAGGGGCTGGAAAGCTGCCCGGCGGAAAAGGCCCTGGGGGGGTTGGTCGAGAGGGGGCTGGGTAGGAGGCAGCAGGGTGCCGAGGTGGCCAAGAGGGCCAGCGGCATCCTGGCTTGGATGAGGAGTGGTGTGGCCAGCAGGAGCAGGGCAGGGAGCGTGCCCCTGTGCTGGGCACTGGGGGGGCCGCCCCTCGAGTGCTGGGGTCAGGGTTGGGCCCCTCCCTCCCCGAAGGACCTGGGGGGGCTGGAGCGTGTCCAGAGAAGGGCAGCGGAGCTGGGGAGGGGTCTGGAGCCCCAGGCTGCTGGGGAGCGGCTGGGGGAGCTGGGGGGGTTCAGCCTGGAGCAGAGGAGGCTGAGGGGA
>NW_009258795.1:1540316-1544028 GCF_000687185.1 Egretta garzetta
GTGGTTGGGCTGGGGGAGCTTAAAGGGCTTTGCCAACCTGAATGTTCCTGTGATTCTATGATTCTATGAATGAAATGGACATATGTGTAAAATATCAGAGATCCATACACCCAAATCACCAAGTGTGCCTTTTATCCTAGAAATTCCTCCAGGAGAAGAACCAGAAGCCGATCACTTGCTATTTTTATCTTCTTCTTCTTCTTCTTGCAGGATATCAATGGTCAAGCATGTGTTACCTGTCCTTGGCATAAGTATAAAATCAATTTGGAAACAGGAGAAGGATTATACAAAGCAAGAAACCGTTTGGAGCCATCACCAACACCACAGTGGGAATCAGCAGGAGTCAAACAAAGGATTCATAAAGTCACAACAGGCAACGGAAACGTCTATGTGAGCCCTCCAGATTTGTCTCTAAGATTTGACTCTGATTATTTTGTTGACAAGTACGAAAATGATGGTGATTTATCTATGGAAAAACAAAGCAACCCAGAAGCAGCAGAGCAAGATGTGGCCAGGAAGCAGAATCCTGGTGAATGCACCAGCGAAGAGCTATTGTTGTGAAATAAACATGTACTGTGGCCGTAAAGATTGTCTCCAGATCAAACGCTAGCGTTAATGTTATGCTAAAGCAGTGGAACACATAGGACTGAGTAAGATAAGATGCTCTGCTCTATGTTGTCAGAAATGTGACTGATCTTGTGCCAATGATTTTTTCTTTTGCACTCACATTTTTAAAAGACTTATTTAGAGCAGAGTGCTTCATAATATTTGATATTTTAGAAATCCTGTTTTTCTAGAAGTCTTTTAATTTTTAGGAGGGGATGTAGTAATGTTACTGCTTACAAAACACGGCATTTAAGGTAGATAGTCAGGTTACATAAAGGTTATGTTAATGTACGTAACAGTTTATACTTACAATGTCTTCGGTATAAATGACATGGAAATTTTTAACTTTTTAGATATGTGAGCAATATCCAGATGTTTATTAAGTGCCACAAAGAGAAATACAAAACTTAAGCATATTTTAGTGACCTCCTTTACGCCTATTTGCCTGTTACTGACGGGACTCCATAGAAGTATTTATTTTCCTCCTCCTCATTGAACTCCCTTTGGCAGCTCATCCAAGAATGTGACAAGCATTTGCCATGTACAGCTTGTTCCTCCTGATTCTGTTGGATAAGAAAGAAGCTGTTGTGTATAAAAACGCGATACATAACGCTGTGGCTTTTGTTTGGTTTTGTTTTTTTGTAAATACGTTTTTATACATTCCTTTGAAAAAATGCGCTTTTGGTTTAGAGCCCAAAGTTAGGTTTCTCTGTGTGTGTTCACTGTGTAATGCCAGATTTGCCCCATAACCCCTCAGGAGAAAGTTTCCCTCTGAGCTGTGAGGGGCGAGCTGGGCTCTGGGACACGGTGGGCTCCGCACTCCCAGTCCATGGGGTCTGGGATACAGAGATATGGCGCGAATGCTTAGCACCCTCTTGCATGGCCGCACTTGCGTGGCTGCAGTTCTCTGGGGAGCGTTTTCAGGTGACATGTTGGCCGTTTCCAAAGTTCAGTTGTCATCAGGTTGAGTCTGAAGTTGCCTGGTCTGTGAGTTCTTCTCGTGCGTGCAGTGGGTTGTCTTGCTTTTAACGTATGTGAAGGATAAGTAGGTCTGTGTCAACACCATTGTGCGTATAAACGTGTTTAAAAGTAGTGAGGCATAGGGAAGTATCAGAGGGAAAATTCTGTGCCTCACTGATCACAATGAAAAAAGCAAAGCACACCATCGGTTTGTTTCGCCGCATTTCAATTTAGATGTCCACCTCCGGTCATGCCTCCTTACATTGTTTGCTTGTGGTTGATGGGGAAAAGTGACACCTTCAAGGTGCTGTTGAGCTTGACCTGTTTCAGTTTTGCATTTTAGAACAACTACAGTACAGAAATGCTTTCCTTCTCCTCTTCCTCCTCCTCCTCCTCCCCCTCTTGTTGACCACTCAGCCAGCCAGTGCCGACAAGATCAGATGCAAATGTCTGCCTTTTGATGATTCATGTCTTGATCATCTGCTAGAAAATGCTGGTACGCACCGGCCAGTTCTGTGGGGTTGGTTGGTTGGTTGATTTGTTTTAAGGGAATACATAACCTTCTCTTTCCCACTCCTCTCGCAGCCACAGGGTAGATGTTGGGACCTGAGGCATGTGGGGAGGTGACACAGTCGATGCTCCAAGGGGCCTGGACCACACATCCCTTTGGGTGGTGTGGAGGGGGGTGGACAATTCTTCCCCATCCCTCCCTTCTCACCCAAGTACCTGCACTGAAACTTCAGCAGTGGTGTCTTGTCCCATTGAAAGACATGGATCGTATAAAATGGAAGTGCTGTAAGGTCTTCAGATACACCTGCATTGACTTGTGTGATTGCTTAGACAGTGTTTTTATTGCTTTTTTTCTTTATAGTACTGCATTAATAGAAATTGAAAATTTAAATTAATAAAGATACAGTTCAATTTTAGAGACTACCAGTTATGAGCCATACACGATTGCCTGTGTGACATTTAGCAGAATGTTAATAACAGGATGTTTTACTCCGAAGCTTCATGAATGTGCTCATATTAGTGGAAGACTGTTCAGGCTTTTGCAGAATTGCATTATCTGGCTAAAATCCAGCAAAGTCTTTAATCATGTGTGTACTGCTAATCATACAAAAGCAGTGGAGCTGCACGTCCAGGCTTAGACAAGTCCCTTTTCTTCACTACATCTCCAGCATAATAACTATCTGCAAACTTTTAAGGTGTTCTGGCTTTTACTTTAAACACGTTCTTACTCTCAGGGAGATCGCATTACATTGAGTGTCTAAATTTGGTCAGTTAGCTCGCTCTCCCCTCCACTTTCTTGTTGGTGACCACAGAAGGAGCAGAGAATGGCTAACTCCGGTGGCTGTGCACAAAGGAGGGAGAGCTGGCTGGCTGTTAGATTGTCTTTTGGTTTTGACAGCAAAGAACAAACCTATGGCATGTTAAAGTTGCTACCTTTAAAAAACCTTATGCCCTGTCCCAGTTTATTTGTCTGAGCTTTGAGGTGCTGCGCTATGCACCTGGTGCGAAAATAGCATCACCATTGACAGTCCCAGAGTTGGACATTTCTGATGCTCTGGCCCTGCCAGCTCTTGCTAGGTCTCTGCTTACACCAGTGCATCGCGTGAAGAGGTGGAAAGTGCAGGGGTTGTCCTCAAAGGGAGCCTATCAGGTAGGGAGGGACAGAGGGGAACACGGGGGTCTTGGGTGTGATGGAGAAGAGGAGGCTGAGGGGAGACCTGATCGCCCTCTACAACTGCCTGAGAGGAGGCTGTAGGGAGGGGGGGGTTGGCCTCTGCTACCTGGTAATGGACGATAGGACGAGGGGGAATGGTTCGAAGCTGCACCAGGGCAGGTTTAGGTTGGACATTAGGAAAAACTTCTTCACTGAAAGGGTTGTCAGGCTCTGGAATGGGCTGCCCAGGGAGGTGGTGGAGTCCCCATCCCTGGAGGTATTTAAAAGAAGGATGGATGAGGTGTTTAGGGCCAGGGTTTAGTGGTGGGATGGCAGGGTTAGGTTAAAGGTTGTACTCGATGATCTTAAAGGTCTTTTCCAACTAAAGCGATTCTATGATTCTATAAATCTACGTCTCCTAGAAAATTGCAGTTTCTTGCGCACCTAAAGCCACTCATAACATCGGCAGGAGCTCCGCGGAGG
>NW_009258795.1:1544860-1546493 GCF_000687185.1 Egretta garzetta
CCCCACCGCTCTGCCCCTGCGGCTTGGCAGCGGTTTTCGAGGGTTACTGGCGGAAACAGGGGATGGGGGATGGAAATAATGCTGCTGGATTGGTGCTTGAGCATTGTTTTGCTCAAAGAGGCGCTTGAGAAGTAGGTTTTGTAGTTGGAAACGCTAGTAGTTAGACATCCAAGGCCTAGGAAGGAAAGACTACTCCAGAAATAATTAGCCTATGTGAAAGTTATGCTCAACGTATGTTATCTTATTTTTTAAAAAAAGTAATTTAACTCTTTAGATTACAGTGATCAAATGAAATTTTTTCTTTTGCAGCTTTCCATGTGTATTTTGTGGTTAACTTAGGGCCCCGACCACGCAGAGGGTACAGATAAAGGCAGTGCCTTTTTATTAAGCAAGCCACTGTAGTTGGAAAAAGTACTAAAGCTTTCAGGCACACTGAAGTAGGGCTGCTGTGCCCGAAGTCTTTTCTGATTTATTTATGTTTATGAGTTGTTTCATTGGAGGTATTACCTCTACTTGCAGATTTGGTTTCGATTAACATCCAAGACATATAGCTATATCCCCATTCAAGTAAAAAGTATCATCTTTTTTTACCCCTTTTTTATCACTTTTAGTATCACCTTTTTGGCACAGACAGCTCCATGGAAAACCGCACCGTCCCATCACTGCCGTTCGGGGCAGGGAAGGATGGAGGAGCCATGCGGTGGTGGCCGTGCCCCCTATGAGTGGTTGTGGACTTGCAGTGTCCCTGGCGCTGTAATGGCTCCGCCCCCGAGGAGCCAGCACCATCATTCTGAATTTGAAAAGCGATAGCTGCTCAGGGTGAAGAGCACCACCAGGAGCCTGCGTCACCTCGCAGTGCTCATGGTGTTTCTCACGAGGTTTGGCACTGGAAGAAAACATGAAGCTCGACATCAGTTTGGAGATGCAAGGTCCTGCACGCAGGTCGGGGCAACCCCCCTGTATCCTCACAGGCTGGGGGGTGAAGGGATGGAGAGCAGCCCTGCCCAGAGGGACCTGGGGGTGCTGGGGGTTTGGTTTCGATTAACATCCAAGACATATAGCTATATCCCCATTCAAGTAAAAAGTATCATCTTTTTTTACCCCTTTTTTATCACTTTTAGTATCACCTTTTTGGCACAGACAGCTTCATGGAAAACCGCACCGTCCCATCGCTGCCGTTCAGGGCAGGGAAGGATGGAAGAGCCATGCGGTGGTGGCCATGCCCCCTGTGAGTGGTTATGGACTTGCAGTGTCCCTGGCGCTGTAATGGCTCCGCACCCGAGGAGCCAGCACCATCATTCTGAATTTGAAAAGCGATAGCTGCTCAGGGTGAAGAGCACCACCAGGAGCCTGCGTCACCTCGCAGTGCTCATGGTGTTTCTCACGAGGTTTGGCACTGGAAGAAAACATGAAGCTCGACATCAGTTTGGAGATGCAAGGTCCTGCACGCAGGTCGGGGCAACCCCCCTGTATCCTCACAGGCTGGGGGGTGAAGGGATGGAGAGCAGCCCTGCCCAGAGGGACCTGGGGGTGCTGGGGGATGAAAGGCTGGACACAACCCGGCCATGGGCGCTGGCAGCCCAGAAGCCAACCCTACCCCGGGCTGCATCAGGAGAAGCGTGGCCCGCGCCGA
>NW_009258795.1:1546749-1551549 GCF_000687185.1 Egretta garzetta
CTTTTTAGCAGGGCCAGCTGGGACAGGACAAGGGGTAATGGTTTGAAACTGAAAGAGGGGAGATTTAGATTAGATATAAGGAAGAAATTTTTCACTAGGAGGGCAGTGAGGCACTGGAACAGGTTGCCCAGAGAAGCTGTGGATGCCCCATCCCTGGAACTGTTCAAGGCCAGATTGGACGGGGCTGTGAGGAACCTGATCTGGTGGCAGATGTCCCTGCCCACAGCGGGAGCGTGGACTGGATGGACCTCTGAAGGTCCCTTCCAACCCAAAACATTCTACGATTCTATGATTTTATGTAATGTTGTAGTCCTGGTTATTTTTTCCATTCCTTTTTTAATAACTGACATCTGAGTAACTTTAACTATATAGACAAAACACATTGGCATTTAAAAACGTGTGTTACTCCTATGTTGATCTCTTATCCCAACGGGCTTTGCTTCCAAAATTTGGCGAATGTGAGCTTTAATGGTAAATATCTGTTCATTTCTATGGACATCTTTTATGAAGTTTTTCTTTGCTGTGCAGAACGGAAGAACCCTTTCCAAGAACATTCATAGCAGTAAAATACAGAAAGTCAGTAATATTGACTCATATAGCCTACATTTTCAAATTGTATCTCTCCAGTTCCTTTGTGACCAAACAAACCCTCTAAGTTAGCTGTGAAGCTGAGGCAGAACTCAACATTTGAAATGTTCAATGTACAGGTGAGTACTCCTCTAGGAAAAAAAAAAAAACCAAACAAACCCTCTAAGTACTGAAAATGAAACAAAAATAATACAAAACATGGCATTTACCTAAGCCCTCTCCCCAGATCTCCCCATTGCAGAATGGAAACAAGAAGGAATCCAAAAGTTCCTTTGGGATAAACAAAATAAACCTGATTTCTTGTCTTTTGAAGTTGAAAAGAAACAAAACCAGAGCTGTTCCAAGCCCCCTTCCGGAGGTTTCAGATCAGCAACACAGCTCGCAGTTGCTGCCCCTTGCCAAGGGCGGCAGCTACGCTCCCCAGCAGGGATGACTAGCTTTTCCATTGCTTCAGCAATGACATATTTAGCCACTTCTTACACGCACGGGGCTGCTTGCCAGAAAGCTCCCAAGCCCTCCCTGTACCTGGCTCTGCAGCGCTTGACCTGGAGCCGTGCTCAGGACCTGCGGGCGCCGTGTATTTTGGCGCAGGCTGCCACGGGCTACTACCGGCGTCCATACATCCGTGAGAAACGGTGGCCTCTGCTACAGCTGCAGTAGTTCAGGTGGCAAAAGCCAGAAATGCAGGTGGATGGGCTGTGCCCATTCCTTGGGTGACTTTGCTCAGGGTGTTTTGCAAGCGGCTGTTGGTGGCCGGGGTCCTGGGGCAATGCTGCGTGCGGACTGCTGCGGGGTAGCTGGGAACCAGTCACCGGGTGGGCTACGGGGAGGATGGGGCTCCTACAGGCCCCCTCCCAGTCCCTTTGTAAAGGAGCTGCGGGCGCGAAGAGTGACAGAATATAATAAATAGAAAATAGAAAGTGCAACTTCACCCTGGGACCCCTGGCAAACTCCTGGTGTTTAATGTAAAGCAGAGCATTGCAACGTCCTCTCCATACCTCAGGAGCGACTTAAACATTGAGTAAAGAATGAATACCACTAACAAAGTAACAAAGTCACAGTCAGTGTCGTGGTTTAACCCGGCTGGCAACTCAGCACCACGCAACCGCTCGCTCACTCCCCCCTCCTTCAGTGGGATGGGGGAGAGAATTGGGAAGGAGAAGAAAGGTTAGAGCCGAGGGCTGAGATAGAGACAGTTTAATAAGAGAGAAGAATAATAATAGTAATAATGAGAATGATAACAGAATATACAGAATATACAAAACGAATGATGCACAATGCAATTGCTCACCACCCGCCGACCGATGCCCAGCCCGTCCCGAGCAGCGATCGCTACCTGAGCCACGAGCAGTCCCCGAGCAGCGATCACTCTCCCCGCAACCAAACTGACCGACTAACCCCCCCGAGCATGATGTTCTATGGTATGGAATAGCCCTTTGGTCAGTTTGGGTTAGCTGTGCCGGCTGTGCTGTACTCCCAGCTTCCCTGGCCGAGCAGGAGAAGCTCAAAAAGTCCTTGAGTGGTCTGAGCACTGCTTGGCAACAGCTGAAAACATCATTTTGTTGTTGTGTTATCAACATTCTTCTGGTACTAAAACACAGCACTGTGCTACCTACTATGAAGAAAATTAACTCTATCCCAGCCGAAACCAGGACAGTCAGGGTCCTTCACAGGTCACCCATCTCAGAGTTTCCTTGCAGCCAGGGGAATGGAACAATGGAGGGAAACGTGCCCGACAGCCAGCACGCTTCGGGTGGTGGTTTCAAAGGGGAGGAACCGCGTTTTTCCAAAACAAGCAGCCCTCACTCTTTGCACAATCTTTTCTAACCCGGTGGCACTTGACAGCGCACGCACCTCAGAACCGACGGTAGCTGCCTCCGGTCCTGCTGGGCACGGGGCGTGCGCCACGCTTGCACTGCTGAGATGGGATCCTGGCACGGTACCTGGGAACAGAACCCAGTCACAGGTTTATTTTAACTTGGATTAGGAGGAGATAAGGTACACGGTTATATGTATGTATGCGTATGATACAAACCTCCTCTGTCAGCAAAGCTCTGGCTATAGACTGTGGTGAATGGCAAATGAGGTAGCTGCAGGATCACATCATCGTTCAGGTGTTCATCCTTTTCAAAGCTTGGGAATCCAGGTTCCGATAGACAAACCTAAGCCGTGTAATTTAGGGGTATTGTAGCAGTAAAAATCAGTGCTTTTTAATGAGGACTTGGCGATACTTTTTGAAATAGTGCCGTCGCTTGGCTGCGAAGCACGACCTGAGCTGTGTTGGGATCCCAGGGTATTGGCACGCACGGTTCCTCCTCCCCTGGCGTGAGGCAGAGGAGGGGCCGCGTCTCACACCACCTTTTTCCGAATGCAAAACCGTGACAGCCTTGAAGTTAGGGGCAAAACTTCTGGAGCGATAAAAAGGCTGGGAGATTTCCAGAGAAAGTTCATATACTAAGATGTGGGAATCTCGTACTGCTCCCTAACTAGTGCTCACTGACACACAGGCAAATTTAGCAAAATTCATCAGGTGAACAGAGACACGGGTGCATACGCAGTTTTGCAGGATTAAAGACCTAATGCCCAGTAGTTTGCTTCTTGATTTATGTGTTAAATATTCTCTGACTGTTGAGCTTTGTTTTACCTTACTTGCTCTGTACATGTCTCAGACTGTACCATTGTAATATCCAAGTTTATAATTGAAAACCTTATCATAGTTTTCTAGCAAGATCAAAGGATGATGATCTCTGTTATTCCTGGCAAATGAGGCAAAAATTAACATAAACAGTGCTTGTTAACTCTGGGCCCAGTCCCATATCTCTGAACTGAGGCCCTGAAAAGCTGTTGGACTTTAGTATTTTTTCTGAGTACATAACATACAGCTCTCCTATGTGAAACAAGAGCTTGCTTTGGTGGTGTTTTCAGGCAAGCACTGTGCGCTTAAACGAATCATAGCAAGAAGTGTCAAGAAAATGATAAATGTATGGTTAGTCATTGCCTATTAAAATTTGTTTCAAGTGAGCTGCCTAGATTTATTTAAGGATTCTGGAAAGGGAAAAAAAATGTTTCAGAGTAAGTATAAATTTTTCATGTCTGTAATGAGCTCATTCACCCGAGCTGTAAGTGACAGCATACTGCGAAACTTTGAGGCAAGAACACTTTTAATGCTATCATGATCATAGCGGCTGCTATCCCAACCCCATGCTGTCACCTTGATTTGAGGCTCTACACCCTCGTTCCCTCCTCATCTGGCAGGTAACAAGAGAATTAAAGTGCTATAGAGAAGAGGAGAACGCGGACGGTGAATGGAGACCTGGAGACCCAGGCTGCTGCAGCACTAGAGGTGACCTTCTCATCTCTGAGCATCTCCCAAGTCCTCTCGGGAGCAGTGGCGGTTTCTTGGGTCCCGCGTCCAGCATGATACCATCCCTGCGCTCCTCTGCTGCAAGTCCCACAGGGGTATGGGTGAGATTCCAGGTCTGGGCGGCAGAGAAAGAGGGACCCTGTTGTGGGGTCACAGATTGGCTTGGGTGGAGAGACCTCCCCGTCCCAGGTGCCTGGCGCTGCCGCCTCCTGGCTGGAAACCCAACAGACCTTCACTGAGGCATGCGATGAACAATTAGTGTACAGTTAACGACAGTGGAGCGTGCAGCCTCTAAAGAAATTGAGTGCTGGCAGCAAAATGTCTTTCATGTGCTCAACTAATTGAGCTATTATTTTAAAAAACTTACTTGAAAATACACAACTGTGGAGGTAGAGGGTAGTGTGGCCAAAAGAAAAACAAAAAAAAGGACAAGAACAGGCAAATGTACAGTAATGTACAGCAATTTATTCCAGTAGAACAGAAGGTTCAGAAAAAAAATAGGAAGGCCTAAATCAGTATTGAAAACAAATGAACAAGAAATAGCAGCATGAGATCTGTTTAAAACACAGACAGCATTTTAACGTCACTCTGTTGACGTTTCCCTTTCTTATCATCAACTTTTTCATTTGCATTTCCCAAAAAGAATGTTAATTACTGTATTTTGAGGCTCATTTTTTTTGCCATTATATTTAATAATCAGAAATTAGCTTAAAACAGGACTTTTGCTGTCATTTGTGGTATTGCACAAGAGGCCCTCCTTCTAACACACAAACAGGGTCATTTAAGATATATTCAAGACATCCCAGAAAATCACAGAATCGTTTGGGTTGGCAAAGCCCTTTAAGCTC
>NW_009258795.1:1551872-1558227 GCF_000687185.1 Egretta garzetta
CCAGCACAGGGGCACGGTCCCTGCCCTGCTCCTGCTGGCCACACCACTCCTGATACAAGCCAGGATGCTGTTGGCCCTCTTGGCCACCTGGGCACCCTGCTGGCTCCTCTCCAGCCCCCTCTCGACCAACCCCCCCAGGGCCTTTTCCGCCGGGCAGCTTTCCAGCCCCTCTGCCCCATGCCTGGAGCAGATCCATGCTCCTGCCCCATTTGGTGTCATCTGCAAACTGACCAAGGGTGCCCTCGATCCCCTCATCCAGGTCATGGATAGAGAAGTTAAACAGAACCCTGGGGGACACTGCTTGTGACCGGCTGCCAACTGGATTGACCTCCATTGACCACAGCCCTTTGGGTCTGGCCGTCCAGACAGTTCTTCACGCAGCCAAGTGTGTGCCTGTCCAAGCCATGAGCTGCCAATATACTAACTCATTACTCTGCTGACAGCTCAGTTTCAAATCAGTACAAATGTCTTGACTGATAGAGAAAGGAAAATACTCTTAAAGAGCAAAGTTTTTCAAATAAGTCACATTTATATTTTTTCTCTTAAATTTTCATGTTTTCATGTAGTGAATATGAAATTGAAATAAGAGGTAAGTCCAGACATTAAGTAACTCCACTCCTAGACCTAAAGCATGAGTTATTTTTGGTTTAGTCATGATGTTGTATATTATTTTGTTTTGATCTCACTTGGAAAGACTTTTGTAATAAGCACAAGCTGCATAAATCGTTGTACGCAGGCATTGCTGAGCATTGGCTTTCAGAGGGGGAAACTAAGCACTAAACCAGAATATTCTGTCCCAGCAGAACACTTTTTTGTGAAAAGTAAACCAAAGAATGGAATAAAACTGTCTTGTAGGGATGTTGTTGAACACACTACTGTTTGTAAAATAGATGGGGAAGTCTATGAACCTAGAAGCTTATGGAAAAACACTATTGCTATTAAAGAGAAACCACAACTGATTTTGTTCTTTACAGCTAGTTTTCCACTTTGTTTTACCTTGCTCCCAACTGTTTTGCTCTGCTTGGTCTTTTTTGAATATCATGCCCCTACTTTCCTGCTTTTGTTAGATGACAAAACATTGTTAGGCAACTCTGGCAAGATTTCTGGAGATAGGAGCCTACACTCCAGACTATGGCTTATGTTGCTGCCAAATACGTAACTGAAAATCACGATGTAATTTAAGACTCTTCACTGTAGAAAACTGAAGATTACTGGATGATTCAAGTATGAGGGAAAAAAAAAAAAACAAACAAACTGGGAGCTGCCAAATCTTTTCTTTCAGTAAAAAAAAAAAAACAAACTGATTTTTTTGGAAAATGTTTTCAGAGAAGAAAAAACATGTCAAATGTGTGCCTGAAATGTTACCTTTTAGTAGTATGTGTTATTCATACTTACATTGTAAGAATATCTTAAGTATTTGGAGACTTATCCAGTACCTCTGAAGTGAAAGGCAAAAGTAGGGCCTTTGCCACAATGAAATTGATGTTATATGTTATACGCTGCTTCTGTCTTCAGTTTTAAATTGGGAAGGGGGATGTCATCATTAGCTATGAACATGATTTTTGCAAACCATACCAATTTTATTCTGTCTTAGAATTCAGTAGAGAAAAATTTAACATTCAGAAAGGAGGAAAAAAGATTTATGAAATTCAAACAAAATCGCATTCTTTTATATTAACAAAGCATGATGATTTACTGTGAGGTTAACTAAAGAGAAGGAGAGGGAAATTTATAACACATACACTGCCATCAGGAAAGCACCACGCCTGCTGTGAAACAGAAAATGCAAGAAGTAATGGAGGAAGTTTAGACAAGTTTGCAATGTTTGCTAGGCCTTCGTAGACACCGAGTGGAAAACAAACCAGATACCTAACTTGTATGTTTGGTTTTTTCATCCAGCTCAGCCAACTCTTTGCAAATGTTGCCAGCTCCTTTTTCAAATTGTTTGACAAGTCTTTTAGTTTTTCTGCAGTATCCAGAGTTGTATATTGTTATAATGTAGGAAAATTCCTCTTCCTGCTCTTTATTTTTTTTGCAATATGAAAATTTTAGGCCCTTAAGGCTAATCTATTTTGATTGTTTCTGAGCAGACCATCTTTCATGCTGACCAGCCTGGCCTTTTGGCCTCATTTTTCTTGCAACTACAGTACTATTAATAAAGCAATAAACACTGAACCTAGTTACCACAAAATACCTAGTTCTAATCAGCTAGTTTGTATCTGTGCAAACTCTAGACCAAAGCAAATACGAGGGAATTTGTGGTTACTTCTATTTACCCCAATTTAGAGAAAGTAAATCTAGAAGTACAATACTGATTTGTGGATTAAGTCAGGGTTTCCATTTCAGTTTGGAGAGCTGGCATTCAGAAATGTCAGCTTTCTATTGAAAACCTTTTACTTGAGTACTTACCCCATACATCCTGGTCCTTCTCAGTGATTCCAGAGGTGAGATATTTAGTGCAGATCTGCACTTTAAATTAAAAAAACCTCAAAACCCCCAAACAACAACAACAACAGTTCTAAGAAACTATTGTGGAAATAAAAAATGTCACAGGGCCATGAATTTCCATCTTCCCCCTCTTCAGAGGGAGTGATTGCCAGCCTGATTTCCAGAGGAAGCAGCGCTCAGAGCGTCACGTTGTCCATACCTCTCCATCTGTCACCCCTTAGCAGTAAACTTTGACTGGAGTGGAACGATGGTGGAAAAGCCCTGAGAACTGTACATTCCTATTAGTTTCATAAAAATAGGCTGTTCAGCAGCAAGACCTCTCTCCTATAGAGACAACAGCCAAAACCTGAACCCTTCTGTGACTATGCATTATATACCCAGGAGCTGAGGCAGGAAAACAGTGATTCACTGGCTTCTGCTCTTAACAAAAATCTATTTATAAAGACATTTTCATCTATGTCCTTTTATTACATGCCATTTCTCACATCACAGATATCGTTTATCACCCAGCAAAGGCTCCTGAGCAGCCAAATACCTCTTGAGAGCGTGCCTCAGTTTTGCAATCAGTAACGTAAGAGTGCAGAAGGGTGCAAGAGGCTATGAGACAAAAATTACGTGATTTTTCCACCACAGCGAAGGCAGTAAGGACAACTTTCAAATCCATGGAAAACATTCAGTTCCCACACACAGACCACCCCCGCTCTTGCTGCCTTCATACGCGCTTTGGCAGATAGAGGTAGATGGTCAGCAGAGGAGGCTGAGAACTAGTAAGAGCTAGAAGAAGTATTAAATAGCTGAGAATTCGTAACAGAAGGGAAAATGAGAAAGCAGAAATAAGAGACATAAATAAATAAATAAACAGCTGATTTAAAGCCCAGATCTGAACTGGATCTTTGGGATTTTGAAAGCAAAAGCAATTTTTCGAATATGAAATGGCCAGCCGGTGACCACTTGGAGGATGCCTAATATCTGTATAAGGAAAAATCATTAACAATGTGCTCTACCTTTTAATCCTGGGGAAGTGCAGTTGCAGAAAAAGAGTCAGAAGGTAACTTTAAACAGGGAACTTACTCCTGGTGAAGTTTTGTTTATGACTTGCTGAGAGCTCACAACTTTGATAGGTGAGTAACTGGTTTTGTCACGCATATACGACTTGGTAGATATTTGTATGTCATGGTATAATCTTTGTTCTTTCATTTTTTCTTCTTAAAATGCACATTAACTCACATATTTAGCTGACATTATTAGATAATTTTCATTTACATGATGTAACGAATGCTATCTGCACCCCTGTAATGTGTTTTTAGTAAGAAAAACTAGAAACTGCATATGTTACTGAACAGAACTGTGTGTGGGCAAAGGGCAGAGCTTCCGCAGGAGCACGGTAAGTAGTTCTGAGGCACTTCTCCCTGTAGAATTCACGCGCCGGGTCACTCGGTCTTAAGCACTTACCCAGGAGATCACAAAGTGGATTAAAATAGCCCGGAACTTTCAAAACATGCTGATCATATGCTGTCCTTCCCTGCCCCCAGACTGCAGCAGCACCCCCTGCCAAGGCGGTCCCACACCTCTCCAAGCACCTTGGTGGCAGAGACCTGTTGAGCTGGGCCATCCCAGAAGAGACCTTCCCCACCCCTTCGGTGGGGGGCACCTGCCCCTTCCCCATCCCCTTGGGGCTTGCTCCATGCCCAGCTCTCCCCGCAGCTCGGCCTCAGCACCAGGCCAAGCCAACAAGCCTTGGCCAGGAGAACCAGGGCAGGCTGTCCCGGGCGCGCGGGCTGGGCTTGCTGCTCCTCTGCTTGACTTGATGGTCTGCGCCCACCTCAAGGCAATGGCTTCTGTTTCTAAACCAGCAGAAATAAGATATAAAATACTTTTTTGATCCTCTGACCTGCGTGCTAATGCAGTTATTAACTCTTGTTAAACAATGACGTGAGAATTAGACGGTGCAGCTGTACATCTGTGGTTGGGGATTCTTCCCACTGTGAATGTGGGGTCTTCTGCAGCATCTAGCATTGTTTCAGCCCTTCATCTCTGCAGCAGGTTGAGGTGTGTGGGCAGCAGATGGGTCCCCTCCCTGTGATACGGGAACTTGTTCCCTCACCACTGAAGGGGGCAAGCTTGGTGGGCAGTACCTCCATCGGGCTTCTGCAGCAGCAGAACTGTCTTCTGGCAATCCACAGCTCACCCTCACCATGCGAGTGGCTTTCCACAACTCAGAAGTTGCTTGCACAGCTCTGTTCCGCTGCAAACTGGTTCTGGTTCATATTGCAAAAGTGTCATTTTTCTTTCTCCTTCTCTTCCCATCAGATCATTTTCCACCTCCTTCATACTTTTGATTCAATATTGAGCTGATATTACATTACTTGATCAGTAATACTAGAAAAAGTAGACAAAGCCGATATTAGTAAGTATCCAGGAGTGGATAACCTTGGTGTTCCTCAGAAACTCAGCTAAGAAACCACAGGACTGAGTCTGGGGTTTTTTTGTCACTGGATGTGCCATCAGAGGCTGCCAGTACAGCTGCATGACTTTCCTGGCAAGATGAGATCAAGGGACAGGTAGGTGAACGTGGTCTGTCAGGAAGGTGTTGGCGAGGCTCTGGGGAGGTCCTGCGCCACCGGCATTTGGAGGAAGGGCGGTAAGTATGCTGATAAAGGGGGTCGTGTGGGTGTAATAATCCTCTTGCATTTTCAAAAAGCCTTTGAGAAGCTTTCTCTAAAGCTTATTAAACTTTGTAAAGAAACTATGTTGACACAAGATTGGACGGGAGGTTGGGTTTTGGGTTAAAACCTGATGTAAGGAGAGGAAGTGAAGGACAGGGCTTAGCAGTCCCTCTCCAGGAGGGAGGGGATTCGTGGAGTCAGGGAATAATTCAGGTCAGAAGGGACCTCTGGAGGTCATCTAACCCAGCCTCCACTCTGAGCATGTCAGATAAGCTCAGATTGCACAAGGATTTCTCCAGTAAAAGTTTGAATGCCTCCAAGGATGGAAATTCATAGAATCATAGAATGTTTTGGGTTGGAAGGGACTCCTAGAGGTCATCTAGTCCAACCCCCCTACAGTGAGCAGGGACACCGCTAACTAGATCAGGTTGCTCACAGCCCCATCCAACCTGCCCTTGAATGTTTCCAGGAATGGGGCCTCCACTACCTCTCTGGGCAACCGTACAAAACCCTTGGGGTTTGTGCTGGTTTTCCTTCATGTCTCCACAATAGCAGTCAATGGCAAAATCTTTGGGGCTGGAGGGACAATGACCTCTGCCACAAGTGCCTGTCCCATCTCTGAAATTGGCCCAAGTATTCATGTGGGGGAAAAAAACCCAAACGTGTTTCCCAGCCTGATCAACCCTACACTATTTTTCTGGTGTAGCTGTACTGAAAAATATTAGTGGTCCTTAACTCTGCCCTGCCATTCATGCCTCGCTTTCCCACCCACAGGCGTCTTTTGTTGGCTTCAGCATGGTGGATGGCTACAACGGAAGAACTCCTTTCGTGTGCTCATGCTTTATCTGTGCGGGAGGTCACGGCTGGCAGATCTTGCAGCAGCAAGCACTGTCGTGTGGGTGAGCGTCAGTAAAGCCAAGCCTACCATGGGTTGTATTTTGCAACATTAGGAGGAAACACCTCTATTGACCAAACTGTATTACTGTGTGGTGCTTGGTTGCCCACCGGGGTTAAACCACAACATGGTTACCTGGAGCCACCTTCTATCTGCGAAAAAAACCCTGGAAATTTCAAGGCCAAGTGCCAGGTCCTGCACTTTGGTCACAACAACCCCATGCAATGCTCCAGGATTGGGGAAGAGTGGCTGGAAAGCTGCCTGGTGGAAAAAGACCTGGGGGTACTGGTTGACAGCCGGCTGAATATGAGCCAGCAGCTTGCCCAGGTGGCCAAGAAGGCCAACA
>NW_009258795.1:1558479-1561854 GCF_000687185.1 Egretta garzetta
AAGGGTTGTCAGGCTCTGGAATGGGCTGCCCAGGGAGGTGGTCGAGGCCTCATCCCTGGAGGTATTTAAAAGAAGGATGGATGAGGTGTTTAGGGCCAGGGTTTAGTGGTGGGGTGGCAGGGTTAGGTTAAAGGTTGTACTCGATGATCTTAAAGGTCTTTTCCAACTAAAGCGATTCTATGATTCTATAAATCTACCTCTCCTAGAAAATTGCAGTTTCTTGCGCACCTAAAGCCACTCATAACATCGGCAGCAGCTCTGTGCAGGCTTGGCTGATGAGTGGGCTGGGCATTAGGTGCCCTCGCTGTCCTGAAGACATGGGCCAGTTAGTCATATGTGAATCAGCGCAAGCAAGACTACAGCTTCCACGAGGAGAAAACCCTCCTTCTCAGCTTGGCTGCAGTTATCTCCTGGCTGTGGAAAATGCCATTACCCTTTTGTCAGCAAAGGCTGCATATTTGTTTTCATTGCTTTATCTGAGATACTCGCTGGAAAGCTTCAACAGGAACAACCTGAAACAAAATAATGATGTTCCAGCTTAAAATGCACAAGGCCACCCATGCCATTTTTTTCTGAACTCTGTGAAAGACTCACCCTTCTGCAGTGTTGTCATTGTATGTCAGCGGCAATGGCCAACGCCCACTGGCTGAAGAGTTTGCTCATCATGGGGTGTTGAACTTCCAGATTGCCAAGGAGGGAACGGTCTAAGCCATCCTCTTCTCTCCATTAAACAATCTTTTCTGGCCTCCCCTTGCAGCGCCCTCCTAACGGGCAGAAGGCTTCTGCAGCGCTGGCGCCAAGCAGCTTCTCCTTTTGTGATGTTTATTGCCCTGTGAAAGAGACCTCGTTTCCTATTCTGTTTTTTGTTTGTTTGAAATGCATTACGCAGTCCCTCAGCAATGCAAACAAACGCGGGGTTGTGGACTTACAGAAGAAGAGACAGCATTTTCATCCATTTTTAACGCTCGGTTTTCAAAAGCGGTTTTACATCTCCTGACTGCTGAAGTGTTACTAGCACTGCGTGGCATTTTAGCACTGCAAGCTTTAAGTGCTGCTCATCGGGTGAGATGAATCCCACATCCACCACCTGCATAATTGGCCAGATTTAATGCTTCTTGCAGTCCTTACTGGTTTCTCGTGTGGTTCAAGGAAGGAGTGAGAGGAAAACAAGAGTCTCCTGAGACCTTCCACCTCTGTTGGTACCCCTGCCCTCTGCACCCTTGGGCAGGGCTCAGTCCACAGCAATCACTAAGCTATGCTAATTGGAGTTTGGGCTCAGCACAAGAAGGACATGGACCTGTTGGAGCGGGGCCAGAGGAGGGCTACTAAAATGATCCGAGGGGCTACTAAAATGCTCCGAGGGCTGGAGCCCCTCTGCTCTGAGGCCAGGCTGGGAGAGTTGGGGGTGTTCAGCCTGGAGAAGAGAAGGCTGCGGGCAGAGCTGAGTGCGGCCGGTCAGGGCTTCAAGGGGGCCCAGAGGAAAGGGGGGGACAAGCTTTTTAGTAGGGCCAGCTGGGACAGGACAAGGGGGGATGGCTTTAAACTGAAGCAGGGTAGGTTTAGACTGGACCTAAGGCAGAAATTCTTTCCAGTGAGGGTGGTGAACCCCTGGCAGGGGTTGCCCAGAGAGGGGGTGGAGGCCCCATCCCTGGGAACATTCCAGGCCAGGTTGGCCGGGGCTGTGAGCAACCTGCTGTGGTTCAAGGTGTCCCTGCTCCTGCAGGGGGTTGGGCTGGGTGACCTCTGGGGGTCCCTTCCCACCCAAAACATTCTGTGATTCTGTGATTCTAACTGGGTCACTTCTCACTAGGGCTGCCTTATTTACTAGCCCAGCTTTCCCTGGTGTTACAGCTCTCAAGTGTGTGTGTGTATGTATGTATGTATGTAAATGTATGTTATATATATGTGTAAAGATATATATGTGTGTGTCTGCATGTGTATATGTGTGTGCATTGGCGTGTATTTAGCTACTCTGTTTTTTTCACCAGTGTTGTAAAAACCTGTCTTCCCGAGGGTTTCCTCATTCTCAACACCTAGACCACTACAAGTTCAAATTTAAGGATTCCAAGGGGTATCTGCTGCCCGTTAAAAAGTACATTAACAAAGAGTGTGGTGCCTCTGAGCATGATGGCTCTCAGGAAATTAACTCCATGTAGCTGGGGTTTGCACACCGCTGCGGATTTGGATGTGAAGGACGAAACATCACGGTCTGAGGATCACCTGGGGAAAAACCCATGGCTTCCTCGGATTGCCTGCATTTGTTTAACTCACCTAAGAAACAAGGCTTCAAACTTTCTTTCAGGGTGGGGGGAGGGGAACCATAACCCCTCTCTGCCATTTGTCTTTTAGTTTTCTAAGCAAAGTGAGATTGAAAAGTGGAAGAGACTGCAACGTGATAAATCATGGGGAAAAAAAACCTTGGTAAATTTTATGCTTGCTGGGGTTTTTGTTTGTTTGTTTGTTTTATATTTGTTTTTGGCTTTTTCAGGTAGGGTCTGTAGAATTTATAATAAAAATATAAAAAGTAATACTTTACATCACTAGCATGCAACATATAATAATGCTTACGATTTTTAAAAATGGCCCGGCCAATCCGTGCAACCTTGGGATAAAACTTTGGTGGTGACATCCGTTGTCATCGCCCACATTTGCCAACAGTGCAACCCTTCTCAGAAGACGGGCTGCGGTGGGCAAAGGCCTGCTAATTATTCTGTGTGTAATCGTATCAAGGCCTGTGCTGAATGAGTGCTTGCCCGTGGGATTAACAGCAGCATGTGTTCATATAATAGAGGGTGCTTGTTTACCTTGAAATGTGCCTGAAATAGTTTTACTCTGTTCTTTTACTCCAATGTCTATAGTGGTATCTGGCAGGCAACATGCCATTTCAGACCGGATTTGGTTCCATTTGTGTTTATTTTATTATAATTAGAGCTCATCCTTTTTGTAAACAGTGTTTTAAAGAGCACACAAATGCTAAAAAATCTACATGGGCATTTAAGAAATTATCAGCCTAATATTAAAAAAATAGATACTATATTGCTAGAAGAAGAAATACTTAAGCAGAGGATTTGGTCCACAGCTCTCCTGCAGCTGCAATGGTCCCTCAGTGCTGGTCTCTCCTCTGGTGCGGATGAGCTGTGGCAGTGACCTGGTGTCGTGATGTCGGTCCTCTTTCTGCCAGCGGCGTCAGAAACGTGCCCTGCAAACGGCTCCCGCACAGGGTCGGACGCCGCTTGGCTCAAGCGCCTTTGTCTGCCTTTTGCTGACCTGGCTGCACCGTGTTGGCTCTGCAGAAACGTCAGCTCGCTCTGCCCATTGCGTCTGCTGTGCCCCCGCTGACTGACGTCAGGATGCGATGGCCGTGACCGAGCGGCC
>NW_009258795.1:1562193-1571265 GCF_000687185.1 Egretta garzetta
CGCTGCCGCTCTGTCGTGTTGGCTGCAGTCCATCGCTCGGAACAGCCCCCACCAAGTTTTCCAGTCCGGCCACGGGCGAGGGAATGCGGCAGGAGCCCCGGAGGTCGCGGCAGCGAGGCTGAGCGTGGACACCAACAAATAAAACGCTGAGCCAGCTGGGGATTTGTAATGCAAGCAGCGTTTCCAGGTTTCTTTTCTGCTTTGCTCTCATCCTGCTGTTGGATTTGAGATCATGTATGTGTTTTGCTGTAGATTACGGGGTGGGGTGGGTGTTAAAATCTAGGGAGGGAAGGGGATTTAGAAGGATTGATATATTAGTTTTGATTTAAGGGCTTTTTTTTTTTTCTCTTATCCCTGCCCATCATCTTTGTTAACACAGCATTGCCATTGCTGTTTTTATTTTAGGTCGGTCAACATTGTAGCCTTTGGGAATGAAAGAGATGGCTTTTCTGAGGACAATCAGCAGCCGAGCCTGATCTGGAGCTATCTTGGGAGAAGCGCTCTCATTTCCCAGATCGACAGCAGCCTGTCTGCCAGTCACGTTGGAAACCCAGTTTTTACCGAGTATCAAGCCTGCGTGTTTGGAAATGTCAGGCTGGTGGTACACGACTGTCCTGTCTGGGTAAGAGACTGGTCTCAGTCTTTTTAATCGCACTTAATGGCGCCGGCTGTTTCAATCAAATGAAAATATATCCTAACTTTAAATTGTGCTCATTATTGTGGGATTTTATGCATGTTTTAATTATTGCAAATAGTAAAAACCTGTAAAATGTAACCAGGTGAATGCTGCAAAGTCTCAAAGGTGCTACGGGAAGTTCCTCATTAACAAGCCACTGCCCACCCCCTCTCTGGGTATTTTGAACTGTGCTGTTGGGATAAAACTTCATTGAAGATAATCCCAAAGGTAAATGAGAGCCCCCTTTTTTGTGACACTGCATCATAATCACTCAAACATTTATCAGCGGTACAACAACACATATTTTCTTCTGTAAAAACAAGAAGGTAGTCAGTTTTCCAGCTTTGAATAATGACCTGTTATAAGGTCTGCTATCTTGTAAGTCACCGTATATGGAGTCGTCTTACTTCTGCTATAAGAAATGAACACATCTCAACATCATCTCCTTGATGTGAAGGTAAACAAAAAGGGGTTTGGTGCTGTGCCAGGTTGCCAGCACTTTTGTTACTAAGTGAGATAGCTTGGTTATGAGTCTGAGCAGATCAATGATTATGTAAGAAATGGTGCTGATAATCTAAATTAAAACATGTTTAATGACTACTTAGTAGCCTTAAAAAAAAAAAAAAAATTAAGCTTAGCAGCTTTTAGAAATTAATAATCAGTTTCGGCTCCACAATTCTACCTTTTGATTTTTGCAGTCCTGTAAGGGAAACTTCTTTTGGAATCTGCAGGAACCCTGAAGGGTTGCAAAAATGCACGATCAGAACTTTGTCATCTTAAACCCGAGTGATCGGGGTTAGCTGTCCTTCTGCTCCCTGTTCCTCATGCCTTCTCACCGGCTGCGCTTTCAGGCACCGGTGCAGGTGGGCTGGGGGATCCCGGATTTAACCGCTGAAGCCGTGTGTGACCGGCACGTGCAGTTTGCTGGAGTCATTTGGGCACTACAATGAGTAAAAGCTCCTGAATTTAAATTAAGGCTGTAGGACTCCAAGGGGTGTTTCAGGGGAGTGGAGGTTGGTAGCAGAGGGGGGAAGGCAAGCAGGGGTAGCTGGAGAAGGGCAGAGGAAAGGGCCTAGGCAGGAGATGCTGTTCATGTCCTTTTATGCCGTGTTATTTGCTTTTCTACAAAACAAAGTTCTTCAGTTCTGGAAACATTGCCATTTTTGCCCTTGAAAAGCTAGCTTGTTATTGTCTGCAGCGCTGCATTTCTGAGGCCTGTTGTTTTTTCCTTTCTCTGCTAAAGGAGGCAGGAGATTTATTGCCGGGAATGATGAGGAACAATTGGCTTTTATTTGCATGGGAGAAGACATCTCAGACAGCTGGACTGGACTCTGCAGGAGGTTATTTGTCCCGAGCAAAGCTGTCTCCTTGCTAGGGGTGGACAGGACAGGATTGTTTTCCATAGCCTGGATGCCTGAGGTTTGCAATGTCATGGTGGTTCTTTCAGGGCTATTCCTCTGGCAGCCTGGGGAAAGGGTACATGGCAATTGGAAATGCTGACGTTGCCTCCAGTACGGTTGTTGTTAATACATCATATACATCATTATCCTCCCCCTCTACTCTGCCCTGGTGAGACCCCACCTGGAGCACTGGGTCCAGTTCTGGGCTCCCCAGCTCAAGAAAGATGAGGAACTCCTGGAGAGAGTCCACAAGAGAGCAACAAGGATGATGAGGGGACTGGAGCATCTCCCCTACGAGGAAAGGCTGGGGGAGTTGGGTTTGTTCAGCCTGGAGAAGAGAAGGCTGAGAGGGAATCTCATCAACACCTACAAATATCTCAAGGGTGGGGGTCACGAGGACAGAGCCAGACTCTTCTCAGTGGTGCCCAGCGCCAGGACAAGGGGCCATGGGCACAACCTGAAGCAGAAGAGGTTCCAGTTGAACGGGAGGAAGAACTTGTTGATGCTGAGATTCTAGGATTCTGTGATATTATTCCTGCAAAAGGATTCTCGTTCCACGCTGCTGAAGCATGGAGGTGGTGGTGTTATGGGCCTTGTGTTATTTCCATCTCTATCGTCTGAGCATAATGTAAGGGTGGATTTGCATTTTACCTGGGATTTACATCAGATCTAGATTAGATCCATATGATTACGGCAAGCCAGTCCTAGACATAGGCTTGGCAACTGAATGTGCTGGTAGCATAGTGTCAGTCTCCAAACTCAAGGGCAGCAAAGTGCTCCTTGTCCTCTACAGCTATCAGTGTGGAAAAGTAGCACGGATGCAAGATTACCAAAAAGAGCTCCCCAGTGCATGGGCAGGTTCTTCTTTGAAATAGATTGTGTTACGGGGTGCCTTTGCTGGTGTTTTGGTCTGCTGCTCTATGTCTCTTGTCAGCCCAGGACACTGCTCAACTCTCTTGAGTCTGCAGGAGGGGTCAGCAGCTCAAGTGCCTTTGGTTGAACCCTTCCTGATGTTTTTGTGATATTGGGAATCTAACTATGTACTACATGTCTCTTGGAAATGCATCAGCTGCTGAATGATGGGTTGGAGAAGTGTGAAAGGTCTGGACCATGCAGTGAAGGCTGCCATGGTGGCATCGTCCCATTGGGCATGTGCGTGGTGAAACAGCAGCAACACTGGTGGCAGAGCACGGTGGTTTGTAAGCTGAGGGTTACTGAAGGTGGCTGCCAGACTGGGGCGGTAGGAAGCAAGGCTTCCCAGGCATGATTACCCAAGGCAATGCCCATCAAATGTTACAGACCAGCATGGGAGAACGGTGTTTCCAGCCTGCCATGGCACCGCTCCATAAATTTTTTAACCACCTGTGTGGGCACTATATTCTTTGATATTGCTTGGCTTAGACAATTACAAGAATAAATTAAGGTTTTCCCAGAGGCAAAGTGGGGGCAGCATGTCACGAGAAGCCCCCTTTGCTGTGGCCGTTGCAGGGTGCAGGATGGACGTGCTACCGTGGGGAGGATGCTGTCATTAACGCAGATGACGCGGGGTTGTGGAGAGAGTGGTGGAGCCGACTTCCCAAAACCCGGGGGGAAGGATGATGCTCTTTCCAAAACCATGTCGATCCCCCTGTCTCAGTCGCTGGGGATATTGCTATGCCCTGAGTTGCATTTGCAGAGCTGCGTGCTGGTATCTGCCACACACAGGGGACAGATGAACAACTGGGCCAACATCCTTCTGTTTCACACGGCTGGAAAACATTTTGGTAAAAAACGCAGACCTAGGGTGAAAGGAGACATGAAGAATTAGGGAAGATGTATATGTGTGCTAAAATCCACGCTGATGTTGTGATTTCAATAGATGATCTGTTGATAATGCACGCTCAAGTGTTGCTCTCATAAAGCATGTTGGATGAGAGTGCCCCAGTTTTTCTGATTTTTTGGGGGGTAAATCTCAGTTTGGGAGTTAGTAATTTACAAGGAGTAATTTGCAAGATGAATTTTAAGATTTGCTTTGGAAAAGATTGCTTTGTTTAGCAGTCTGTATCAGATTTGGCAGTCTTGGAGGTCGACCTGCCATTTTATTGGCTTGCGTGTGGTTTGCAACTTTAGCCACTTTGTACTGAATTCTGTGATGCTTCTGCACATGTGCAAGTAAAAACTGCAGGAGAAGTGCAGGCAAAATTCGTAATATCTGATGGCAAGTGAATCTCCCTCAACTTCAGAATGAAGTGTGGCATAGGAGCTATAGTTCATATTCTGATTTGTTTAATTCTGGTGCTGGAAAAGAAACAGCAGAACGAAAACTTCACTGTGAGTGTCCCGTACCTGCGTTACCCCTCTCGTTCTCTCCTCTCTTGTTTGAAGCGCTACTATGAGAATACCAGAGTCCTGGGTTGAGGTCTTGCTGTCCTTTTAATTTTTTTTTCCTCCATGAACCACCTGGTTTTGTTTTTTCAGTTTTGGGTTTGGTTTTTTTTTTTCAGTTGTGGCTTTTTTTTTCCCCCAGGGAACAATAACTCCAGAAACTTTTTGGTTTCCCCTGGTTCATAAAAACTGCCCAGTTTCTCAAGAATCACTGGCATCATCACGTTCCCAGCAGCTGGAACGTTACAGAAGGAGGAAACGGAGCAGCTGGGTTTGGAGGGTGCCTTGTGCCGGGTTCGGCGCTTGCAGGGGAATGGATGCTGGGCTTGTGTCATTACCTGCTCCGGAGGCTTGCGCAGAGCTGCGGACCTCTGTGGGGCTCACTAGTGCTCAATATATTAACTGTGATTTTGAAAATGTGTTCTGTACCCTGAGTCTTTTCTTTGCTCTCTGCTTTTTTTTTACTCTACCAACAGCAGGAGTTCCTCGAACCCCTCGAACCCTTTCTCATGTCCATGCTATCACCCATGGTGTAACTACCTGGCTTTTTCCCTGCATCAGCACCCTTGGGCTGGCTGGGCTGATGGGCTCTTAACTTGCCTGAAGGTAAAGGAATCTGATCTACTTTTTAATTTTATTTATTATTTTTAGAAACCAAGTCAAATTACTGCTTTGGCACAAAATGAAAGCCTGCAACTTTTCATTTTTTATTATGTCATCCTTTCTCTTTTTTAACCTTGGCTGTCTGAAGGTGGCAGCTTACAACAAATGATCGCATCCTAGTAAATTATATTCTTTACCATGTTCTTTATTTTTCCTTTTTACAAATGTTATTAAATTACTTTGTGAGAGGACAACTCAGGACAATGCTGGCCTTTGTTATGTTTTCTTCGGGATCAGGTCAACCAGTTAAAGCTGTTTTGGAAAACCTTGAGTGAAAAACAAAAGTGGCATTCCAGGGTTGTAATTGGAATTGCGTTGTTTTCTGAAGAAGGAACTTCCTTCTGTCCTGCAGGTTACTTGGCTGAGCAGCTTCAGGGGACTAGTAAATTTGCAAAATTTGCTCTGTGGGGGAACTGACTTATTAGGAATTTCGGAGAAACCTTGAAAAAATGGGACAGGCTCTGGTACGCGGCATGGAAAGCATCGTTGGAAAGAAGGCTCTGTTAACCACAGAATCATAGACTGGTTTGGGTTGGAAGGGACCCCCAGAGGTCCCCCAGCCCAACCCCCCTGCAGGGAGCAGGGACACCTTGAACCACATCAGGTTGCTCACAGCCCCGGCCAACCTGGCCTGGAATGGTCCCAGGGATGGGGCCTCCACCCCCATCCAGTCTAAACCTGCCCTGCTTCAGTTTAAAGCCATCTCCCCTTGTCCTGTCCCAGCTGGCCCTACTAAAAAGCTTGTCCCCCCCTTTCCTCTGGGCCCCCTTGAAGCCCTGACCGGCCGCACTCAGCTCTGCCCGCAGCCTCCTCTTCTCCAGGCTAAACAACCCCAGCTCCCCCAGCCTGTCAAATGGAGAGTGGATCTGTAGATGGATCCCAGAGAGAGATGGACTTTGCAATTTTCCCAGTGCAGCCCTCTTGGATCCCAGGGAAATCCCAGGGGAATGGTCCCCCGGGGTGTCTGGGCTTCCTTGTCCCCACAAAGAGCTCTCGCTATTGCTGCTGCCCGGGATCGAGGGCTGGGCTAGGTGGACAGGGTGTCATTTACGAGAAGCTTTTAGAAAGAGCGTGGGCATTGCCAGGGCACAGTGGCTTTCATTGCCATTCCATAAAGGCATTCATAAATTATTTTCAACAAAGCAAGTATTGTCCTCTTGAGGGGTCATGTGATTGTGTAGGAAAATCGTGTCTTCGTTGCCTCCAAAGGCTTTGATTTCAATGTTAATGCTTGAGAAGTATGATTTACTAACGGCAGGAATGTATTATGCGATGTGTATAATGGAGATGTGCAAGGAAAGAATGAAGCTTCTTTCTGATAAGTCCTCAAAAGAATAGCGACGGGGTATAATTATAATTAATAAGGTCATATTATAATAACCTTAGCTGTGCTGTTGCTTCTTCCTTTGTCAGTGGCTGCCTTGGGAAACAGACCGTGCCAAGGGCAGGAAGCATGGTGAGGAGAAGCTGCTATATAAATTTCATAACTGGAGCCTGGAATTAAGGTTATTCCTGAATGTGAACTGTTGTTCATCAGCTGAAGAACTTCCCTCTGCCATTTTTGCAGGAAAGCTTCCCTAAAAGTGATAGCCAATTTAACTAGCATAACGCAGCTAAGGCTCCTGGTGCCCTGTCGCAGCGATGCCTTGGGCACGTAACCCTTCATTGTCGGAGATGTTTTAGAGGATTTTCCCAGCACAAGGGTGGGCTTTGCTATGGTGATACAAAATGAAAATAACTGCAACAAGACCTCTGGGAAAAGGCCTTCCTGCTCTGCATTTCTGAGCCCAACATCCATCCTCCAGAGTGGGCTTTTGGGGGTGTTCAATCAAATATGTGAGGGCATAGGGAAACTGAGGAACAGTAACAGAGATCGGGCGCCGTGACACGTTTGCCAGCGCATTCTGCGTTTTTCCCCTTCTTGATCTACCCTGGGCTGGCTCTTGCCATGGGGAAGTGGGGCCCATCCCCACCAGAACTTCGTAAACTTTGGTAAGATCCTTCTCGGTGGGATGCAGAGAGGCACACAGTGGTGGCAGAGGGCGGTGGTGGAAAGCACGGATGGACACTGGCCCGCAGCAACGTGCAGCCACCGGCCCCTGGGAGCTGATGCAGCCTGCACCACCCCTCCATGGGATTTCTGTCCTCAGGTAGTTAAACAAAGAGGTGTATTTGCACACCTGTGTGGATGTTTTCAGTAAGGATTTTGCTAGGTCTCCCACACCTGCAGAGATGGAATTAGGGCAAGTTGGGCTAAGTACAGAAAGCTCAGGGGAATCATATGAGGTAATGGCCCTATTCTTCTTTATTTTTTTTTTTTCCCAAATAAAAATACTTTTCTTATTAGCATTGTTTTCATCAGGAAAAAAAAAAATTCTGTGGTTTTTTTTTGCTATCTGATATTTGGCCCCCTAAGCTGCTGTTGTGTTAGATGCACAAGCGTGCACACACAAGTCTACTTCAGAGTTGGCTCTTTCCTTGGGCATGGCTGCATTCATATTCACCCAAACCGTCCCCAAATCTTTCTGTTTTGTAACATGAAATGGTGTCACAAGGCATTAGACATTTAGCTCCGTTGTAAAGCGTTCGGAGCTGCAAACCATGCACAAACGTATCGCAACGTGTAAAAAATGCGTATTGTATCCTGCAATAAGGGTCCATAAATATTTTTTATTATAATGCTTAAACTTGTGGCAGAGTTCCTGTGCGTTTGTGCACCCATGCTCTAACCCTCGGTGGTGGTAACTTCTGGTTATCAGCCAGCTCATAGAAATGGGCAAACCAGGGCTGAGCTCGCAGGCCGGCAGCTATAAGGCAATTGCAGAGGAGCAGGCGTGCTTTCTGTCTGCCAGCACAGAGCAACTAAATATTCCGTATTAATTTTTGGTTTGTATTGTATTCTTCTCTTAAGCCTTTGTCAAATGTATACAACCCTACTAAAAATTCTCTGTTGAGATCCTTATCAGCTGTATTAAAGCTGTCACTTTAAAATTCTCATTTTTTTGCCTGACTGTGTGACTGGGGTCTGTGAATACCCATCTGGCTGGCTCAAAGCACTGTAGCTGGTGGTCTTGCTGCTACAGGTGCAAAGCTTGTGTTTATGTGTTAACTTTATATTCTTAGTATAGCTTAAATGCTTCTATTAAGTGCTTGGGAGATTTTCCTTAGCCTGGGATTATAACAGTCTCTGACTGAGTCGACTGTAAAAAGAAACACCGGGAGCAGTGCTCTTGAACCTCTTGTGAAGGTGGTGAATCATGAAGTGCTATTCTTGACAATTTGTTAAGTTTCTGTGGTTTTCTTATTACAGAACAAGAACACCTATTGAAGAAACTAATGGGAACACCTTATTATGCCTAAGCTTATTTCCTGACTTATTTCTTTGTGAAGACAAGACCCAAACTGGTTACAGCATGCAGTGACAGTATAGGCAAATATTTGCTGACATTTCTGTCAAGTTCTTGCTACCTCTTGCGCTCAAGAGCATTGCAGCCGCTTCACCACAGATTTGAGACAATGGCTCCTTTGAAGTGTTCAGAAATAACATTGACAATGCAAAGCCACTTGCTGATGTTAATAATCTTTTGTATGTATCTCTGGTTCCCACCTGTGATGCTCTTATTTCTGTGACCTGTTCTTCAAAAATCCCATTGACTGTCCCCAGCCCAAATTTTGTGTCCCTTTTGCCACTTCCTCTGTGCTCACTTACTGCTCTCTTCCACATCTTCTTTATTTCATCACTGCTTGTTTCAATTTGTTTTCCCAAGATCGCAAGTTCTTCTAGCTTTGGCCCGTGTTGTACAGGACTGTTGCATAATCACAGGATGCTTTGGGTTGGAAGGGATCTTCAAAGACCCTGCAGTCCAACCCCCTGCCCCAGGCAGGGACACCTTCCACCAGACCTAGTTGCTCCAAGTCCCATCCTACCTGACCTTGAACACTTCCAGAGACAGCACAGCCCCAGCTTCT
>NW_009258795.1:1571571-1593648 GCF_000687185.1 Egretta garzetta
ACCCCACCCCCACCCCCCTCGTAAAAAAAAAAAAAAAAAAAAAAAAAAAATTCTTCCTTATGTCCAGTCTAAACCTGCCCTCGTCCAGATTAAATCTATTGCCCCTTGTCTAGTCACTACAGGCCCTAGGTAAGAAGTTTCTCTCCATCTTCCTTATAAGCCCTCTTTAAGTACTGAGAGGCCACAATAACGTCTCTCTGTGCCAAAAGGTCATAATATTGTAGGTTTTTGAGTTGATTTTCAGTTCTCTGGGCCAGTCCCAGATTTCTGTCAAGAATTTTCAGTTGCAAAGACATGGCTTTCATTGGTACTTAGGAGCTACCTTTAGGTAAAGCAGAAATTGTGAAATTATAGTTTTCATGACGAATACACAAGTAACGACTGTATATGACCTGATTACAGAGCAGTTGTAAATTAACAGGATACAAAATAGTTTTAGAGTGCAAGCATTGCACTTAAAGCACAGAACAATGACAAATTGAGCGTGAAGTCAAAAAAGAAAGTGTAGTTACGTGATTAAAGTCCTTATCCTGCAGACATTAACACTGATTAAAGCTACATGGGGGCTCCTGTGAAGTAGACAAAAATCACACCCAAGTGATGAAACTGGTATTTAAAGATCCATAGGTACATAGCACAGTTCCGTGCAACCCTCTCCCTAAAACGTTGCGATAAATAATGGTTTTGTATGAATTGGTACAAACCTCTACTACTGAAGCTGCTTTTGTTTCATTAATAAAAACATTTGAAAGTTAAGTAATTAAACCAGTGAAGTTTCTTCCTGCAAAGCACATTCCCAGATAAACCCTGTATTTTCTTCTTCCTGAAGAATTCCTGAATTCATAAGAGATTTATTGTTTATTATAATGAACAACTTGTTCTCAAACGAGAAAATTACAAAGCATGAATTCTGCTCTTTGTTTCACGTCTTCAAATAAGAGATGAAGTTATCAGTCAAAGATCCTGCTGTAAGGTGTTGCATTAAGACTGTTGAATAGTTGACCTCTTCCTTTGCAGACAGGAAGTTCTTGATCAGTGTTTTTTCTGTTTAGGATATATTTGACAGTGACTGGTACACCTCCCGCAGTCTCATTGGAGGAGCCGATATTGTTGTGATTAAGTACTCTGTCAATGACAAGACTTCATTTCAAGAGCTAAAGGACAGTTACGCCCCAATGATAAAAAAAGCATTAAACCACTGTTCAGTTCCAGTAATAATTTCTGCCATTGGTGCAAGAAAGAACGGTATGTATCCAGTCTCCGGTAGTAACAGCTAAAATCTACCTTGGAAGTTAGAGATGCTGTAATTTCAGTAGAAGCTGATTGTTTTTCCAAGTTGTTAATGGAAGCAATTAGTCTGTCAGGATGACAGTAATATGTGCATGTATTATGGTCATGTAGGCTGGTGTATTGGCAAGAACATCACGCTTAATTACCCCTGGCGATGAAAGGCATCCTATCCTGCTTTGACCTCTGCAGCAATTCTTCCTGTGGAGCCACAGTACACGGGGATTTCATCTGGTGCCTTGGACATTTGAGCGTTGAGATGGACCCTATGGTTATCAGTTCTCTCTAGTCACGTCTCAAGAATAAAATATCTCTGGCATATGAGGTTAAAACAAAGTCCATCAGCTTGCAGCTGCTGGAGGTGGGGTGGGAAAAACCTCCAAATTCTCTAGGATGTCGTTGGATGAATGGAGATACCAGCCCTTTGGGTACCACAAAGTGCCACATGCTGCTGCGCCAACAGAGCTGACCTGCCACAGCAGAGTAGCTGTGATATAGCTATGGCAGGGCTTGTGATATAGCTATGGTAGGGCTTATGATATAGCTATGGCAGGGCTTATAACATAGCTACAGCAGGGCTTACATGCTCACACAATGCCCTGTCCAGGCTGATCGGCTGTCTGCTATCAGCATGGTGCAAATTGACTTTACACTGAACACTTAACTGGCACAAATTGTTGCTGCTGCTGTCTAATCGATATGAAAATCAAAGTTGCTCAGCAGTGGAAGGACCACGTGGACTTACAAAGTGTCCAGCAGCCAACGAGGGCAGTGCTGGTGAGAACACGTTCACGGTTTGGATAGACATTGGTAAATTCTGCCTGTTTACATCGGGGACATAAAGTTGGAAAGAAAACCACAGGCACCCATAGAACAAACATGCAAACTTTATTCTGTATTTCCAAACTTTTCACATTGTGCTTTCGTTGATTTTCATATGGCCTTTATACTTGTGGGGCCTGATTTTTAATTATTTTTTTCCTAAAGCAATGAATGCAAAGCTTGAGCCAGTGAGTTGTCTTTTACTTTATGGTTTGACTAAAACAAGTGTTTCTGAGTATCCCTCCTGCTGTGAGTAAGGGACATGATGGATGTAGATGTAGACGTCTATTCTATAATGTACAAATACTAAGCTACATGAAGTGCATCTTCTGTGGGCGTAATACCAGGGTCTGCTTATATTTTGCTCAGTGACTGAGAAAGGCCTGTGAAAGAACTCTATAACAATTGAATTTTATTCTCTTCCCTTTAATAATTCACTGATAATGACAAAATGCTGTTATGCTCTGATTTATGCAGGGGTAATTACCCTGCCATTCTAAAGGCAAGGTCTCACTAACATAATGTTTGTCTTCCCCAACCCCTTTTCTTGCACTTTTTATTTAAGCACACGATACCACCAGTCTGAGTGACTCCACTGCTCCCCTTTTTTTTTCCTGTCTTCCTCCCTAAGTGATGCGGCCATGGGAGAAGTGAGGCTCCCCAGTCGCAGTCTCACTTTGGGATCTGCTGGAGCAGGCTGCCGTGCAAGGCACAGAGCCCTTTTGTTCTTAGGAGGTATGCATGAGCCCAGCAGTCTGCTCGTACAAATTACTAAGGTCTTAATCCCCTATAGTAGTGAATGGTGCTGCCAAGAGGAATAAGAAAAAGCTATGTTATTACATGTTATCCATAGGTCTGAGCAGGGGAAGTCAACGCAGGGCATGCACGATGTGTTTGAAAGCACATCCATCGCCAGCAAGTTCTTACCAGCATTCAGCAAAGTTGAGCCAGGGTGGTGAATGTTTTTATCAGTTAGCTGGCATAATCTTAAAAAATACCTGGTTTGGATTAAAAAAAAAAAAGCAAAATCTGTGTTAATGAAATCATACTCCTCAGTACGTGCATGCCCCTAGCAGCCGGGGCTGCCTGGAGATTTTTCCCTCCCGTTACTGTGCATGCTTCCTGCACAGACAGGCCACAATAATTAAACAAGTTTAAGGGTGACATTAATGAATGGTAGCACCTGCAGGTAGTACAACACCCGTGCATATATGGATACCGAGGCCCTAAGCCATACCCGACGTCTGGAAGTCCTGCTTGACTTTCCCGCCTTAACCAAACATAATGTGAGCTGAGCTTTGTATATCAGCTAGTCTTCTGAACTCATTAATAAGCTTGGGGTTTTGCAGCGATTACAGATTTCTTGCTATAAAATGACTATGTTTCCATTTCCCTTTTTGTCCTTTTCCAAATAATGCATCTTTGCAATTATTTAGAAAGGTAAGTGTTCTGGATTGTTTGTCAAAAATGGCTTTTTTGTGTGACATTTTACCCCAGGAGTGCCTTGCACCTGCCCCCTGTGCACTTCAGACAGGAGGAGCTGCGTCACCACCTCTGAGGGCGTGCAGCTGGCCAAGGAACTGGGCGCTACGTACCTCGAGTTGCACACTCTTAATGACTTCTACATACAGAAGTACTTTGGAGGAGTGGTGAGTGAGAAACCCCGGGGCTACAAGCAGGGTGGCACACATGGGAGGTGCATGGCCCATGTCAGGGCTTGGGAGAGTGAGCAGAGGCAGGCCACGAGCCCTCCCACCGAGGGCAAGTTCCGACCAATGCTAGATTCAGGCTAAATGTAGGGAAGAAATTCTTTACACTGAAGGTGGTGAAACCCTGGCAGGGGTTGCCCAGAGCGGTGGTGGAGGCCCCATCCCTGGGACCATTCAAGGCCAGGTTGGACGGGGCTGTGAGCAACCTGGTGTGGTTGGAGGATGTCCTTGATCACTGCAGGGGGTTTGGAATGGATGAGCTTGAAGGTCCCTTCCAATGTGAACCATTCCGTGATTCTATGATGCTAGCTGACTTGACGGTACCGAGGTTGCTCCTGTTTTACGTACCTTCTGGGAAGGTTTAGGAAAGCCATAGTACACACTGCAATGATTTTCCCCCTCCTATTCCTGTCCTTTTATCTTGTTGGGTGGGATAATCAAAACCCAGCTGTACAAGGCACTTGACAACCCCCTCCCACTTTGAAGATGAGTCCTGCTTTGAGCAGATGCCCTGACTGGGTGACCTCCACAGGTCCCTTCCGAGGCAAATTATTCCATAATATCCTCGTATTTATTATTTTAATTGCTCAAACTCTCACGGCTGCTGCACTTGTAAAGTGAGACAGACAAGATTGTTGAAGTGCCCAATTTTTTAGCGTATTTTTGTGGCCACTCAGTTTGCAGTCGCGACACAGTTTGTGATCCTGAGCAGACCCTGGGGTCAAATGGAGCGAAGCTGAACAAGGCAGAAGCTGAGAGACCCATTAAGATGCCGCAGCTCTAATGAGCTTGTTCTTTTTCCTCTCTCCTGAAGACAGGGAAGCCCACTGAGCAGTTTTTGAATACAGTCTTTCAGGTCTATTCGTCTTCTCTGCAAATTTTTTTCACAATTATATTTAATTTTCAGTTTTCTGAGGTGTTTTAAGCTCAGCCTTTTTTGGAACCTTTTGGTTACTTTCCCAGTGGCGTCTGGGCTCGAACCAAAAAACACAGCTCTTTTGGTACAGTGATCTCACGTGGTCGGTACTGTTGTTGTCCCTGGTGTATAAGTGCAGTGCGTTTCCATGGGATGTGATGGTCACTTGGAATATCTGGCACAACAGTTAGCCAGTCTTTATTGGATCCACTCATTCCCAACTAAAAAGCTCTACTCAACATCTGGTCCAGACAGAGCATTTTCCCAGTTTTTAGGAAGCACTATATGTGCTACAGTCATACCCTGGGCAATAAAAACATTTAAGACATGCGTTAACTCAAACAGGAGCACCCCTTGTGCCTCTTTGTTGATGCAAAAGGGATGATTTCCCCTCAGTATGCTTTTATTGCAATGATGACGCTTGCAGTCTCTCCCAGTGAAACAAACCTTGCCCACGAAGGTCACCCTGCGATGCGCGTTTTTCAGAGGGCACCATAGCAGTGCGTGGTGGTGGTGGTTAGTGTCAAGCCAAAGAGCTCCATAGGGGTTTGCTATTTCCATCACCTGCACCTGATGGTTACCCACCAAGTCTTATTCTTCTCCGTAATTCTGTAATTTGCATCTACGGAAGCTGGTAGATCGAATAACTTTGGGCCTGTTGTTTCTGGGAAGATTAAATACCAGAGAATTAACCACTGCCATTTGAATGAGTAGCCTTTTAAGTTGTGGTAATTCCAGCTGCATTTGGTACCGTCTGCTGGTAAAGGAGAGTTGGGACTCAGTGACCTGATGACTGTTCATAGCAGCAGCAGCCTCAGTCCTGCACACAGCACCCACCCGTTCTCCTTAGTTTGATGTCTAGGTTGTTCTTAAATCACTAGGATTTTTTAAAAGTAAATTTCATGTTTTAGCTGGAATATTTTATGATCCAAAGTTTGAATCAGAAGTCATCTGAAAAAATGAAGAAGAGGAAAAAGACGCAGAAGTGCCATCGAGTTCAACCACCTCAGCTTGAACAGCCAGGTGCTCGCTGATGTCTGGTCTCTAGTATCGTTCATTATGTGTGTCGTGTTCCTTGCACTATTAATGCTTTGCAATGATTACTGTGTGCTGTGCTATCTGTCGTCAGCTATTCTAGTCATCTTGCTCTAATTGCATCAGCTTTTAGTGATGGCTTAATTCATTTGGGGAGAATTGTATAGCAATATGTAACATTGCCGTGGACTTCTAATTTATTTTAGACAAAATAATAGGAGTGGGTTTATGGTGCACTTAAATAATGAAAACATGAATTAATAAGAGCTTTACATAAAATCTTTACAGACGAATTATAAAAGAAAGTCATTACCTCATGCTTTTTATTCTACAGTATCATCAAGTAATATTTTTATTTGCTGCAAATAAAACAAGGGAGAGGTGTCTGCCTGTGCACGTGATTTCTGAGCATCTGATGTATTTTTTCAGTGAAATAATCACTGACAAGTACTTACCTCTAAATATGCAGTTGCCTCTTCCCAGGCAGAAGAAATGTACCAGAAATTCACTCGGATCCCTTAGGTTTGGGATTGCCAGGCAAAGTTTCTTTCAAATGTAAGTGCCTTAAAGAAATTTCATGGAAGGATGGGCACTTTTTACTAAACTAAGTATTTCTTGTATTTCTCATTTTACTATACAAATATTTCCATTTTATTTTACTTAACATATTCAAATGGCATATAAGAAACTTCCATATTGAATACTTCTTTCAAAAATTGTCCTTCATTTGATCAGATCTCTGGGAATAGAGTTGGTCTGTGGTTAACACTTGCTTCAGTTCTACAGCCTGACTTGTTATCTTTCACAGAAAAAATGCCAATCTTAAAGGGCGAAGCCTCACACTACGACGCAGACCTGCACAACCTGCTCTGCTGCTGCCAGTGTGCGGACGTGGCGTTTTACCCCGAAGACCTCAGCACGGTGGTGGAGGCTCACAAGATCATCCTCTGCTCCGTCAGCCACCTCTTCATGCTGCTTTTCGAGGTGAAGAGCCCCGCCGATATCCATGATGCCTCCATCGTGCGGACAGCGCAGAGCCTCCTGTGCCCCACCGGTGAGGGTGATGGTGAAGGACTCCGTCTTCTGCTCTTGTCTGCCAGTCATCCTCCACTTCATTTATTCAGGTACCCCCCAGGAACAGGTCCAGCTACTCATTTCTCATACAGGTGATGTCTCACAGAGGAGTACGTGCATCACCCAAAGGAACATGCCTTTGCCCTTGGGAGACAATGTTCTGCCATGTCACTACATCTATTTTATCCCTTGTGATTATGATGAACCACCTCCATATGAAATAAGCCCTTCGCCTAGATTCAATTAAAATTAAATTAGTTGTCACTCCAGATCCAGTGAACGTAAATCAAGCGCAATATTTTACTGAACAAAGTCCGTAAGCTAGCATCATTAGAATTCAAAAGCTTTGCCAAAAAAGTCATAGGATCACAGAATCGTTTGGGTTGGCAAAGCCCTTTAAGCTCCCCCAGCCCAACCGCCCCCCTACCCCTGCCATCCCACCCCCAAACCCTGGCCCTCAGCACCGCCTCTGCCCGGCTGTTAAATCCCCCCAGGGCTGGGGACTCGACCCCTTCCCTGGGCAGCCCCTTCCAGCCCCTGACAGCCCCAAGGGGAAGGAATTGTTCCCCATGGCCAACCTCACCCTGCCCTGGCACAACTTGAGGCCGCTGCCCCTCGTCCCATCGCCCCTTCCCTGGGAGCAGAGCCCGACCCCCCCCGGCTCCCCCCTCCTCTCAGGCAGTTGTAGGGAGCGATGAGGGCTCCCCTCAGCCTCCTCTGCTCCAGGCTGAACCCCCCCAGCTCCCCCAGCCGCTCCCCAGCAGCCTGGGGCCCCAGACCCCTCCCCAGCTTCATTGGTCTCCTCTGGACACACTCCAGCACGTCTAAAAATCGAGAGTTTGAGACAGTTTCCTCCCCCTTTAATCCCTGGGAGCACTGTGCACAGTTCTGGGCTCCCCAGTTCAAGAAAGATGAGGAACTCCTGGAGAGAGTCCAGAGGAGGGCAACAAGGATGATGGGGGGACTGGGGCATCTCGCCTACGAGGAAAGGCTGAGGGAGCTGGGCTTGTTCAGCCTGGAGAAGAGAAGGCTGAGAGGGGATCTCATCAACACCTACAAATATCTCAAGGGTGGGGGTCACGAGGATGGAGCCAGACTCTTCTCAGTGGTGCCCAGCGCCAGGACAAGGGGCAATGGGCACAACCTGAAGCAGAAGAGGTTCCAGCTGAATGTGAGGAAGAACTTGTTGACTGTGAGGGTGCCCGAGCCCTGTCCCAGGCTGCCCAGGGGGGCTGTGGAGTCTCCTTCTCTGGAGATCTTCAACCCCCGCCTGGCCGCTGTCCTGTGCCCCCTGCTCTGGGTGAGCCTGCTTGGGCAGGGGGGTGGCACTGGGTGAGCTCCCCAGGGCCCTGCCAGCCCCGGCCGTGCTGGGATTCTGTGTGATTCTGTGATTTCAGGCTTTTAAAATATTTAAAATGGCTGCATGTTCTAAACACGTGGATGAGTGTGCAGTGTTACTTAAGAAAACTCAAGTGTTTTCTCTTCTGGGTATGGTGCTGCTGAAGAGAAAACGCTGATACCTGTCTGGAGAGCAGGAGCCTCTGATGTGTTGTTTGTGTTTTGCTGCCAATTCAGTGCAGGCAGTGTCCTCACCTACCTGATCCCAGCTGTCTATTGAAAGGGCACTGATATTTTTCTATCTTTTAAAGTGTTGCTTTGGAACCCTCTGGTGAAAGATTTTTTTTTTGTTCTGGAAGTAACTGATACCCATTTATTCTTCATAAAATATTTTTCAAGATGTCAATACATAAGAATATCTATTTTATATTTGTCAAAATAATTAGCAGGATTTTTAATGATGCATTCTGATTTTAACTGTAATAAAAAAAAGCCCGAAATAATTACGTCATTAGAGCTGCATCCATACAGCAACTTAGTCAATCTCTGTAGGCTGATTACTGCCTGACACAGGAAAAACATTTCTGCCTTAGTAGCTGAGGCATGAACACTGTTGTGAAGACACAAGGGGGACTCTTTCAGCTGTCAGTCAGAGTTCATACATTGAGAACATCCCTTTCAGTTCTTTCCAAACCAGTGTCAAACCTAAAAGCAGAGGCAGAAGTTTTTCAGTGTGAATGGATTGATTTTTTTATTTATTGGTGAGTTGAACAGAGGATTAAACCTGGAATCTCAGCAGGTGAAAGATGAGTGTGCCTGCTGCCTTCTGCGTATTAATTTTCCTTCTGCTTATGCCCACCAAAGAGGTGGGGAGCGTTGTGCAGGTGTAGGTGAAACTCTGCTGTAAGTCACAGCTCCCAACCTGGAGGACATTGTCAGAAGTCTTAGAATCACAGAATCATAGTACCCTAGGTTGGAAGGGACCTCAGGGATCATCTGGTCCAGCCTTTCTAGGTAGGAGTACTAAGTCATTGTTCTGTTTAGTACCTTTGAGAGATGACGAGGTCTTTCAAAGATGTTTAAGGCACGGGCTGAGAAGAGATCAGCTCATGAGGCAGTGTCATCATCTTCAGCCTCTCAGGACGTTATGTCCATGAGGTTACAAACTCTCACCACCCGTATGGTGTACACAGGAGCTGATAGAGCTCAAGGCACTGTCTGAGATTTTTCCGCAGCCTTCAGGGCTACGCTGGCACCTGCTTGACCCTGAGCTTTATCTGCCTCTGACTCTTCCTTCCTCCACAGCCCTGGGGATAGGAGCTGAAGGTTACCAAAAAGCCCCGTGGTGCCGTTGAGACTTACAAGGTGTATAAGGATAAACTGTGTTTGTTTTAACACCGGTCAACACTTTCGATTTTTCCAAGAAAGCTTTGAGAGACTCTCATGGGTTTGACTCTGAAAACAAAAAAAAAAATTAGAAATTCCACCGCAAACTTTGCACTGTTTTTATCTACCAGCATTCAGAACGTAGCTGTGAATGAAGCTTTTCTGGCTCAGACACCTGCATAGCAATGCAACCAGCAATATGAGCAGAAGCTAAAGATCTCCCATAAATATTGAAACATTCAGGATTTTTTTCTGAATGTCTACGTGCAGTTTGTGGTGACTGATCTGGGAGGAATCCAGAAATTTTGAAAGGATTTTGAAAGGAGGGGAGATGCCCTGATCTGTCTGCAGTAGATTGCATTCTCGTCAAAGTACCATGGAAGTTTTTGTGTGCAGGAGTTGCGTCTTGCCCTTACTAAGCACAATGATCTGGCTGATTTACGTCCAAAATGCTCAGCTTCTGCAGGATCTGTTTGGCATTGCTATCATCTTTTCTCTGCCTGCAAAGGCCTGTGCCATGTCGAAGTGTAATCCAACTTTACCTGGGCTTGTGGCAGGTGCTTTCCAGTGGGAACGATTGGAAGAGGATATAAAAAAGAAGTTGAAGGATCCAGAAAAAACTGAACATGTGCTCGAGAAAGTTAAGTGCATCCTGAAAACTCCAGGGAAGGTACATCTAACTCTCTCGGGGTAGCTGTTAGTATCAGTCACTTCAGCTCTTGGGAAACTGCTTTGTAAGCAAGGTTTCCTCATCAGTCTTTGCTTTAAAGTCACTGTGGCTTACACAGCTTTTATTGCTTTATCAGTGGGTTGTTCACGGGCACGTGCAAAACAGAAAGACAGAGATGCTGATGTAGTGTGCAGAATTACTGTCAGCAGTAAAAAGCACACAAGTAGGCAACCTAAAGGGATTGCTGATATTCACAGCTTTGGGCATTGTCTAACAATATTAGTTCCTAATTCTCTTGTGTTAGGGGCTGCCCAGGAATGATTTGCTTTCCTGAGCATGTGCCAAAAGTTATGTTTCTGCAGTAGGTCAGGAGAGTTGGTTTCTCTTCTTAGTGTTGTGGTGTGGGAATCTGTCTATAGCCCAATGTATTTAATGGAGCTGATGACTTCACAGGAAAATGTAATTTATATCACATTATTCTGTTAATTAAAAGTTGCTAAAGTTACTAAAAGTTACTGTAGAATTAGTTTTAGAAGAATAGAATTAGTTTTAAAAAACATTTGCTGATGGAGTTTATATGTTCCCCAATACTATAGAACCTCCACAAAGTAGTTCTGTCAATTTAAATAGAAAATCATCTCAGACCATCTTGAGATAACATAGAAAGATTAAAAAGTTTCTTAGCTGTTTTAAGCTTCTGATTGCTCATCTGTAGGCTTGTCAGTCCTAAGCACCCAGAGCTAAAACATTCATAGGACTGGCCTTAGAAAGTCCTAGAAACGTTTAAGATAATAAGCCTGTGCTGTTGTTATTTCTTCTGGAGTTTGGTTATGATATTTTTATTTCACTTTTAAAAGTTTTCCTCTGAAGGCATGGGGACTAGAAATGAATTGTGATTTTCTTGATAAAAATTAATTATATAAATTAGATAAAATTTTAACCATAAATTCAACCTCATCTGAATTTCACTTATCACAGTCTAGCCACGTGGTTTTGATGTTGTTCCTCTTGGTAGCTTTAGATTCCACTTTTAAAGTAAGAAAAAACCCTCTGAAAAACTAACTGAAAGTACTGGGCTTTGGAGGGTCTTGACGCCAGCATGCCTGGATTACTGTAGGAGAGGTCCGTGCTTCAGCCTGTGAGCACCCCCTGCCTCTGCAGAGGCAATATCAGGGCAATACCATCAGGGAACACACAACTTCTGGCTGCCTTGCACCCCTACGCGGCATCACGCCAGGGGGTGGATGCGTGTCCCATCGGTCCTCACCCCAGAGCCCTCAAACCTTGTGGTTCTTCAGCCTTGGGTCCGAACAGACCATGTATGAGAAAGTTTGGAGTCCAGAAAATCCGTGTTATGGTCAAACCTGCCCAGAGGAGCTGGATGGGGGAGTTTTGTCACAGGTTGGAGAGTACCAAGGCAAGGGCTGGGGTGTAAGGGTAGGAGGCAGAGATGCCCTGGAGCTGCTGCATTGTGGGAAATGGGAAAAGAAACCCTAAAGATGATTGCAGGGGGTTGCATGTGTGACAGGCATGACTGCGTAGTGTTAGCAAAAGAACATAAAGGAGAGAGCAAAAGGCTGTTGTTTAGTTTCCCCATATAAATGATGTCTTGTAATCTGTTATTCTGTGGGCAGCTCTACATGACAGTACTTTAATAATAATTTATTTTACAGCTAAACACTGTACGAGACTGCAGATCTCACCAGATAAAACGGCTGTATAATACTTCTCTCAGGCTGTTCTTTAACACGCCTGTCCTAGCCGACGTCATCTTCAAAATACAAGGTACGGTACCTCTGCTCCCATCAACGTGGGCACTCCTCCACCTCCAGCATTCATCCTCTCTGCAGGGAAGTGGGAAATGGGGGTGACCATATTTGCTGTTGCATCAAAACTGATAAGACCTGTACGCTTTGCTGTCACCGCGGGAAGCAGTTTTTGCTTAGAACGAACACGTCTCCCCGTGGGTGCTTTACAGCAGTGTCCACTCTCAGCCAGGTTTATCAGGGCTGAGCCTGTATGAATGCCCTTTGCCTGCCCTGGTAGGCTTTGTGCCTCTCTGGTTCACAAGCGCCCTTCGAAGGCTTAGCAAAATGAGGGATGTGCTGCAGGAAAGGCTCCTGCAATGGCATGGCACCATGGTAGTAAGGGGTGAACCAGAGACTGCATCACAGGGGATGGATATTTTTATCTTAAAACTTATTTATCTCGCTCATGTTCCCACCTGTACAAGCACCAGGACATATCTGAGGGCCCTGCCCAGCATCAAACCTCAGAGAGGTGTGGACTGCGGTGGCCATGCCTACTGTTGTTGCCCTTGGTGAAAAGACCAGAGTTGCTGGTTAGCGACTCCTGACCACCTACCCTCTGTCCGTCTCAGGCTGGCGCTGGCTGTGGATGGGCCTTTCTCTACCCTCCAGAAGCTGATGGGGACTTAACGTCCCACTCCTGTGCCTCCTCTGGCTTTATTCACTGCCCTTTTTCCCCCAGCACAGGCATCCCCAGAAATGCAGGTGTGCTCCAGATGTGCTGGAGCTTTTCCGACCTGCTAATCTCGCTGCCTTCAACACCTGCAGCGGTTTACTGCCCTTCCTGATGCTCCCATACCAGTCTTCATGCTTCTGTCAAAGGTCTCTGCAACTTAGAATCACAGAGTGGTTTGGGTTGGCAAAGCCCTTTAAGCTCCCCCAGCCCAACCGCCCCCCTACCCCTGCCATCCCACCCCCAAACCCTGGCCCTCAGCACCGCCTCTGCCCGGCTGTTAAATCCCCCCAGGGCTGGGGACTCGACCCCTTCCCTGGGCAGCCCCTTCCAGCCCCTGACAGCCCCAAGGGGAAGGAATTGTTCCCCATGCCCAACCTCACCCTGCCCTGGCACAACTTGAGGCCGGTGCCCCTCGTCCCATCGCCCCTTCCCTGGGAGCAGAGCCCGACCCCCCCGGCTCCCCCCTCCTCTCAGGCAGTTGTAGGCAGCGATGAGGGCTCCCCTCAGCCCCCTCTGCTCCAGGCTGAACACCCCCAAAGCCTTGTGCAGGTGCCTAGGTTAGACCTGCCTATTGCTTAACCCTACAAGTGTGAAAAGAAACATGTAAATTATTAGTGTTTTGGGTTTTTTTTTAAAAAAAAGTCTGTTGAGATGATGGTAATTACCTATCCCTCTTTGTGGCCAGGATTAAAAAGACATGGGGATCAGAGGCTGGCTTTCTGTGCTGGCGTGTCTGCAACAGACCACTAAGTTGCAAAGGTTGTTGGTGGCGTGACATAGGTTTGCCCGCAAGATGCCCAGTGCTCCTCGGCAAAGGCACAGGCAGAAACCGCGCTGGTGGAACAGCTTTTTGTTCCCTTTTGCTCTGCAAAGAATGTGCTTGGGTGCACCAATATGTTTCAGTGTCATGGTTGTTTTTTTCTGGAAATTAAAGGCATTGACCCTTAAAAATAAAGATATGGGGCCGGGGGGGAAGTAAAAAGAGTTACGTACTTCTGTGAGGATGAGATGGCTTTTAAACGCTAATGATTTTCTCGATTTGTCCATGCCCACCCTTTGTGCAGAAATGGTCTTTTAGGATTAGACAACTGTTTAATTATTTTCAGCTTTGAATCTCAAAGCCAAATGTGAAGCATTACTCCTTCAAAGATGAGCACATGAGGACAAGCAGATTCTTTCTAGATGTTCTGTTTAATATGCAGAAAAAATCCAAAAGATCTTTGAAAATGAGGACAAAATACTGGTCCTGAGTTTAGTGACATGAATGATTCATCTCAGCGTCCCACTCCTGAGAGAGACTTCGTGGGGAGTTGGTGAATCCATACCAACCCTATCTATTTGACAGAAAAAAACCTACTGCCAAGTGGGTGACAAGTATTTTAAAAGAACCTGTGCTTGTCCACTACTAAAATGGGAAAGGTTTTTCCTAATGCTTGGTAAATCTTCCAAGACTTTTCCCCTAATTCACCAGCCACAATAATTGTTTTAACATTAAATAATTACTGAGAGAAACTGAAGTCTTCAGTCTTGATCAGGCAAATACATTTTTAAGTCTTCAAGTACTTCCTTGAATATTGGGGGCTGCTTTGCGCTTTCTAGCTTACAAAAGCGCTTGCGAACTTTTGAAAATAGGAGCCCGTTATGTCTGTGTAAAGCCTCGTAATGTGACTGAACCTCCTAATTAGTAGGTAAATACCCAGCCACATGCACGTACAAGAGTGTGCATGTATCTTACATCATGTCTGCATTGCGCAGTGCTCACGTTACGTGCGCAGGCCTAAAATAGCATGGATGTGTTTTCTCTGTACAGAGATACGTAAACTTTGTATGCACCTTAGACAATCTGGGATGGAAGCGCGGGTGCGCAGACATAGAACAGAAACAACAAAGTGCCAGATGTCTTCAAGGAATTAAGCAGGTGGCAGGGCTGTGACTAAGGATGAAATTAAGACAGTAACTTCTATATGGGCATTTACAGTGCATTTGTCTTGAATGCCAGTTGATTTGTTTGTTATACTTCTGATTAAAGCATTTCTATCTGACTGCACGTTCTCATTCTGCCTTTGGCTGCTGTCCTGCCTGGCTCTGCAGAGGTCTGAGCGCGGGGCTGGCACCTCAGGCTGTCAACGTTTTCGTTAGGAGCCTGTAAGACCCCTACTGTTAACCTCCTGTTGGCCTCACTAGGTCTTGCAAATGCTGCAGTGAAGTACGCGATTCACTTGCAAATATTAAAAAATGGAAAAAATGGCTGGAAAAAATTTATCAGCGTTACTTTCATAAGACAACCATCAGGAAATTCACTTAGGCAAAGCACTTAATCTGGCTAAATTCATACTTAATGGGTTTAATGGAATTCCATCTGCGATAATCTGCCTTTCCCTGCTTTTTATGTGAAAGTTTGACTTCCGGAACACACACTCATTACCAATGGGACGACTGATGAACATAAATTGCTCATTTGCATAATAGACCACAGCACTGCATATTTATGCAATGGGCCAGAGGTTCGGCTCGTGTAGACTGGTGTAACTCCAGTGGTGTCATTTATACCAGTTTCAACAAGGCTGGTTTTGGCTGGCGAAAGTTTGCCCTATTTGGAGCCCATTGTGTGGGGAGCAGGTTGTCATAATAAATTTGGCATTTCATCTCGTCTGCTGGTGGATATGAGGCAGGTGCAAACATCTTGCCTCATTAATTATCAGTTGGATGCTGTTAATTTTAAACACCCTAAAATTGTTTTAAGTCACGTTCAGTGCAATGAAGGCCTTCTAAGGTAATATGAGCTTTAAACTCAAGATATTACAGTGTATTTACATCATTATATGTTTTGTCTTGCATCCCACAGGTGCAACTGTACCAGCCCACAGAGCAGTTCTGGTAGCTCGCTGTGAGGTAATGGCAGCTATGTTTAATGGTAATTATCTAGAAGCAAATAGTATTCTGGTTCCGGTGTATGGGGTTTCCAAAGACACTTTCCTCTCCTTTCTAGAGTATCTTTATACCGACTCCTGCTGCCCAGGTAAGAAAATTTTAAAGTACACATATATCTGTTACTCATTTTTCCGCAAGGGGGGCATTGTTAGAAAACAATGTAGCAGCATTTATTTCATTGAAAAATGCAAATATTTTCATGAATAATGTCTCAAGAAAGGGAACTTGTTCATATTGCACAATAAGAAAATAAATCAGTCTTATTCAAGTAAAGTCAGCTGGAGACAGAACAAATATCACTGTTTCGTGCTTATATGGCAAGACTCAGAAAACTGTGAAATTTAATTTCTGGTCCATTACAATATTTGGAATTTTCTTTCTACATCAAAATAATATTGCTTTCTAATCTTAATTCTGGGGTTTATTTCAAAATTGTCACTTTGTTTAGCATATATTATGTTAAGTTTAATATAGACAAGGTTAAATTGCAAGAATAACTTATTTATACACATGAATATCTTATTTGCATGTAAAACCAGAAAAAATATGTCAACTGCAGTATTTAGCAAGAAAAATTGAGCTGAAGTATTCTTTGTGTCTTAACCTTTGTCTTTTTTAAGGAGCAGAAAATATAAATGCTAAATATGGACTATGATTTAAATACAGATAACTTTCCTTTGATATAATGAATGAATGAATGGTGGTGTGATATGTATTGTTGATTTTGTCTTCTTTTCAAATAATTCTCCCTTATTCTTAGGTTTCCCATACGTTTCTCTTTCCAGTCTGTTTAACTTCTCCTTGTCTGTCAGTTTAAATATGCAACCCATGTACCGTGGTTTTTAAAAATATGCTAAGATGTCCTGTTTTCTCTTTGGCCTTTTCACAATGTTTCTTCATACACGTGTCATAGAGACTCTTTTTTAAAAAGAGAAGTTAAAAAGCTAAACCCTCTTGTTAATCACCACTTACTTTAAATAGACCAGCAGAGCTTGACTCAGCATCTTCAGGATGACTGCAATTTATTACACTTGCCTTCTGAAAAGTACTATCTACTCTTTTCCTGTTGATCACATGGTTTATCTAGAAAAAGAGAGTAATACAGAAAATTTATAATAATGAAAAATAAAAGCAGGTGATCAACAGCGGTTTGATTTTGTGTTCATTGTCACATGTTTAAATGATGACCCGGTGAACAGTCGCTTTGATCGTCCTGTCGAAAGAGTAAACCGCCTATAACTTCTGTTTCCCTGCTTTTCAGCCAGCATTCTCCAAGCTATGTCTCTCCTGATCTGTGCAGAAATGTACCAAGTAATGAGACTTCAGCACATCTGTGAGCTTTACATCATCACGCAGCTTCAAAGCATGCCTAGCCGGGAACTGGCATCCACAAGTCTAAGCATCGTTAGCTTGCTCAAAAAAGCTAAGGTATGCGCTGTCTGTATTAAATAAGAATATATAAGTTGACTCTAATTAGTGGGGGGTTTGTTTGGTTTTAAAACATAATTGTTAAGATTTTGAAGATCTTAGCAATTTCCATTCCCAAGGACAAACACAATATGTTGATTAGGGATATCTTGTGGCACAAGGCCAGCTAAAATAAGGCCTTTTCAGCCTTTTATTGCAGGATGTGCAGCTATACCACAATCTGTGCGCTTTCCTTCATCAAGGACACGTTGCGGTAATTCAGCTTAATTGCAACTTCTGCCAGGAAAGATGTGTTTTAGGCAAGTTAAGCTGCACTACTTTTAGTCAAAAAGAAAATTGTCTTGTATGAAAGCAGCAATGAGATCTAACCTGATGGAATATTGAGTGAAATACATAAAGAGCATGAAAAGAAATAAATAGAGGCTGGAAGAAAGAGAGGAAGGGAGAGAGATTTGGAAAACAAAAGAGGAAGATAAAAACTGAATTGTTTACAAGTCGCAGGCAGGATATTGTCTACATGAACAGGATTTTGTGGAGAAAAAGGAGATAACAAAACCAACATGCCACACTCTTTACCTTCCTTTTTCTGAAGCTCTGCTACTATGCAGAAGACAAAAATTTCCAAGACTGATGACCAAAGGAGCCCCAGGCGTTAGGTCACACCACCGGGGGAAGGAGTTTTGTTATTCGTTCTTGGGTTTCCATCCGTTTACATATTTCAGTCAATGACTTTTCCTTCATTATCTCTTACACTCAAAACTTTATTTAGTAAACCTCTATGTTGATGGCAGAAATCTGAAATATTTTGACATGCAAGGCGTGGTTGTGTTTTAGACATGATAGCATTAAGTGTTTTTTGTGTTTCCTTTCTTCTCACAGTTTCACAATTCTGATTGTCTTTCAACTTGGCTTCTTCATTTTATTGCTACTAACTACCTCATCTTCAGTCAAAAGCCTGAATTTCAAGATCTTTCAGGTAATTTATCAATTACTCGTAAAACAAAAAATGTTTTTCAGTTCTGCTTAGATCAGAAGCAAGGTACTGGACAATACTGCTTCTGCATGAGAAGGCGATTAGGACTTCTTTAGGCTACACAATGTAGTCCAGTCCAGAGTCTGTTTGAGCTGGGTGGTTCACCACCCTACTGTAGGACCAGCACGTGACACATGAAGAGCAACATCGCCAGCAACCTCATCCCCTTGTCTTGGTTCCTGTGCTGATGGCCAGGTTCACAGCATAACTGAACCAACTAGGGTGCTTTGGTCATCGTATGTCAACCCCTCCACCTTATGTATATAATTTTGTTTAGTCTGTGCATTTGAATCAATCACTTCTAATACCTGCTCCTTAAGGGTTAGGGTTTTCTTTGAAGCAAACAGGATTCTTACGGTACTTTCCAGCAGATCCTGTGAAATCAAATAACTAATGTCCATTCAAGTAAATAAACCTGGGTTCTTCTGGGGAACTGACATTTATTTCCCTGAACAGTGTATTTTTTTCCTCATGTGTAACTCTAGAAAGTTTTGCTTATTGTCTACGAGTTTTTCCATCACCCTAAGGAACGTGGTCTTGATGGGTGCATCTCTTTGTCCTGTGGTTTGTAGTAAGACTGTTGGTATGGGGTCAGTGTATTCCAGAAGGGGATTTTTCTATCAGTGAGCCAAAGCTCTGTTTGGTCCAAAATACATTAAAGGTCCTCTTTCCTCATTTGAAAAGCTCATAGATGTATGTGTGACGCCAGATGACTTTGTAACTGCTGTGAGCAAACCAAGGAGAGCTAGGTTCTCCCTGCTTTCTTTGGACCTGGAACCCGTCTGTGCACCTTCTGAAACGTCCATTGTTGTATAGCCTGATCTAGATTAAATATGAAAGAGCAGGGCAGCCGTGCTGATGGGCGTCGCCCACCCACGGATTTGGTCCACAGTGGACTCGCTTTGCTTCCCTTCCTGCTGGTTCTGGGGTCAGGATGCATTCAGTAACACCCTGTGGCATCTTCCTCACAACTGGGCTTCAGTCGCAACCACCCTGAGTTTCTCCTGAAGTTGCAGGAATCAGGTTGTCCTCTCCATTTGGTGAAGGTGGGCACTGCATCTGGTTGCCCCTTGGTGAGGCAGGAGATTACAGAGACCCGATGGCTTAGGGTCATTGCAGGGCTCAATCTAGGCACATCTACTTACCCATTTGCAGTTATCTGGTGTCTGCCTCCTTGCTGCAGTTATCCTGATGGATAGCAGGCTGCATATGAGCCCGTCATGAAGCTCAAGGAGTGATGTTTCTGATAAGCATCACTTATCAGCATGTGCTCCGAGTAACTGGGGAGTGAGATGTACAATATCACCATGCTGTGCCATCACCTGGAGTTCCCTCTGTTTTTCCATCCCTTGTGGAACATCCAGGGCTGATGCAGAGCAGCACTAAAGCTGTTGGCTGTCAGATGAGATTTTTGGAGTCTCCGGCTGTTTCAGAAAGCACATTGACTTGAAGGAAAAGGGTACGATGCCAGCAGACTGGTGTCCTTTGAGATTTGGTGTCCACACAACCAGTGCCCTGCCCTTTGCTTTTCTCCTTCCTTTGAGTCCCTTCCACATGGTTAACTGAGGGGTCAACCTGCTCTGCTGCATCAAACTTGCACTGAAGAAGCCGGAGGAAAGAAATACAAAGAAGATGGAGACTCCTTTTTCAGAAGGAGTCCCATGGAGAGGACAAGGGGGCATGGAAACAAGTTGCTCTTGGGGAGATTCTGATGGGATATGAGAAGGAAATTTTTCACCCTGAAAACAGCCAACCGTTGGAATGATCTCCCCGAGGGAGGAGTTGACTCCACCACATTGGACGCTCTCAAGCCTCAGCTGGACAGGGCGCTGGGGCATCTTGTCTGGACTGGGCTCTTGCCTAGAAAGGTTGGGCCAGGTGATCCTTGAGGTCCCTTCCAACCTGGGATTCTAGGATTCTATGAAATAAAAGCACATAAATAAGTACAGGCAGATGGGGTGAAACCGTTCCGCCCCGGGTTGCCAGGGCACAAACACTCAGAGGCACATTCCGACAGGAGCACGCTTCCCAGACAGCAGCAGTGATGGGTGGTTGACCTTTCCTACTCAGGACACCGTAACGCAGCATCACCTCAGGGTTCAGGGCGAGCGACGCAGCAGGAGGCAGTGGCTCTCCAGCATCTTTCTGACTGCTGAATTCCTCAGAAGCAGCCCTGCGCTTTGCCCAGGGCAAGCAGGAGGTGGCTGCCGCTGCCCAGGATCACCGCCGTTTCCCTGGCCTCAGCCCTCCCCAGTCCACAGGCCTCTGCTGTGCCTTGGCCTCTGTCCGGCTTGGTCTGAGCCCCAAAAAGGACTGGGCAACCTCTGCTGCAGGCTGACTTGGGAAAATCCAGGGTAGGGGGGTGAAAGTGCGTATTTCTGCAATGGCATCTGAACAATATGGATAAAAACTCCCTTACACGATCTTGTCAGTGACAAAAAACACGTGGGAGAAAAGATAAAAATCTTGCCGAATTCTTAGTTGCTCTCCTTACCTTGCCTTTGGAATGATCTTGAGACAAACCATGGGCGTAGGGAGTGAGATACCCTCCCTTATAGTGCTGCAGCGTAGGAAAACCCTCGCAGCTGATTGCCACACCTGGTTATCTTCTGAGGATAAAGAATATTCATCTTTGGGATAACCTCTTTAAGGACTATTGTATTTATTTTATTAAGTAATTTATTTATCGCTAACTTAACAGCCAGGGAGCACTGCGTGGTAACTCTTTTGTCCGTACTGTAGCAAGATCTAGGCAGAATGGGTGGTGCTCATCTTTACTCTTCTAGTCGTATTTATTTCCTCAATGTTTTTTAAGCTCTTGTAAAAGCCTTTTTGCAGCCTGTGCCCTTGTGCTCTATGTTTGGGTTTTACCTGTAATTCCTTTATTGCTTTGTTTAGTGGAGGAGCGCAATTTTGTAGAGATGCACAGATGGCCTTCCAATCTGTACCTGAAGCAGCTTGCGGACTACAGGAACTATGTCCACTCCCAGAAATGCCACTGCACAGTAATGTAGAGAAGACCCAACGCAGCCCGAGTGCATCGTGACTGGGAGATCTCAGGCTGGGAATTCTGCGGAGCATAAAAACCGTGTCAGGAGCAAAACCAGATTCTGATCTCCCACGGAACGCTGTATGCCATGCCATACTGCACTTACTAATGCCTCTTGCTTTGATAATAACCCCCCCTACTTTTTTCCTTAAAACACTGAGAAATGTATCATGACAATTTCTTTCAAGCACAAGGGTTTCACACACGTGGGGATTAAGCGTAGTGCGGGACAGTGTCATGACTGCCATCTGGTCCCCCTTCTAATTTCTTTATCAGCTATTTTATTCATTTTCATGGTTATTTTTGGCTGCTAAAAAAGCATCTGTTCAAAACAGATTTTTTGGTAGGTCTGTGTACAACAGGGTCGCGGTAGCAGTGCAGGAAAGCTGAGAAGCCAACTCATAAGTTCTTTAAATATTTCAGAATGCAAAAATTTCCTGCAGTTTCTGTTGGTCTGCAAAATGAAGGGCAGGCTTAATAAGCATTTTAGGTGCTATTCATTTTGTACTTCAGGTTAAGTCTGCAGTTCCTTTTACCGAGACTCTTACAGCCCTTCAAGCGGATATTTTCATTCCAGAGGAATGTCTATGCATGACTATGTTCCCTAGTGCCTCTCAAGTGTCTAAAAAATGAAATAGTTTTTTCTCCCAGTAAACAGGAGAAGAAAGTCTGGTTTAAATAATCTGTGGAACACCTTTGTTAGCATGGTCATATTGCATTTTTTCCCCCTAAGGAAAAAAGTTGGAAAGAACTAAGTCCGCTCAGAGCACATCCAACCCTATGATATTGGTAGGGACTGGTGGGGCTGGGAGGAAAGGGAAGGGGGCCAACTGCCATTATTACGTTTTGTGGGAGCAAATTCACTGGAACCAGTGACTTTTTGGGGAAAAGTGGGTCTCCTAGGTCCCCTATAGT
>NW_009258795.1:1593802-1601844 GCF_000687185.1 Egretta garzetta
AGCAGGAATTCCTGATGTGCCGGTCATGGAGGGAAGTGACCCCCATGGCCATGCCAGTCCTGTGAGGAACGTCAGCCGTTGTGACGGGACCTTGAGCAAGACTCCCCAGCGGGGACTCAGTGTAAGCTGAATTATCATCCTGTGCTCGTAAGCTGCATCGTGTGAGACAAACCTAATTATATTTTCTGGCTGCGCGGATTCTTTCTCAGGTATAACAGATAAATCCTGACTATTATGACTAGGATGACCCTTGCAGACGCTCTTGGGAATTTTCTTGACCTACATCACTCATTTGTCACACTAACTTATAAGGGTGTAGAAATACCAATGACAAAATGAACCCAGCCTTTGCATAAGGGTATTCATCTGAGCATAGGTACTTTTCTGTAATTGAAATCTTAATGAGGAAGTACACCCGTCATTGTGAGCCTTCTTGTACTTTTAATTCTGCTTTGCCAGCTACTTTTAGTTTGGGTATGTAGTCTGAGCCTAGAAAGAGAAAGAAAAGATGCTGAAAAAAATTATTTAGTGTTTCCCCAATATCCACAGCAAACCGTCTCAAAAGTGCCTGGGCACTGCAGCTGTGAGATGAAGACGGTACAGCAAATTGCTGGAGCTGAATCTTCTTTTTGCTTGTAAGAATTGCTTTTATATCTCAATACGGTTTTATAGGTAAATTATTCTTTTCAAATTCCATGCTAGAGTCGAAGGGATTTTTTTTTCTGGTGATATTTTGCAGAGGTTCAGACTGTATTTCCTCTCTTGTTTTCAGACCAAAAAAAAAAAAACCAACCCCAAAACGGGGGGTTGTGACTCAGCTGGCTGCTGCAGGCTCAAAACTCTGAGGCTAGCTTTACGTAAGAATGATAAACCATTTTTATTTTTAGCTTTTCATCTGGACATCCTGAAGTTCTTCAAAAGATGAGCTATACTTACCTACATCTCGCATGTAAGGAGTCTGAAGTACAAAGCATTACGTTGTTTTTCAAAATTACTAAAGAAAACTGAAGGAGTTAAAGAAAAAAAATTAGTGGGAAACTGACATGTATTGAACTTAAATGTGAAAAAAAAGGTAATTTCCTATCATTGTAGTAGAAATTAAAAATTTTAAGCATAAGTTGACTGGATAGATATGAATAGAACTTAGAGGTTTTTGAAGTATAAAGTCATGAACAGAAATAACCACAGAGATGACCTACAGCTTGCCCAGACACCGGATTGCATCCTGGGTCATGGTGTGTGCTTCCCCCAGCAGCCACTGCAATTATCAAACGTGTGGATTGTACGCCTCATACCAGCTCCTTGTACAAAACTGTTACGGAAGTCATGTCAATTTTTGTCTGCATTGCGTGTAGTCCTAAATTTTTTAATATTTTGAAAGCTTTCCCAGGTTGTCTGCTAGAAGTCAGACTGTGGTCAGTAATTTAAGTGTAGATAACAAGTAACAAAAAACTATATTTCTAACATTCTGAAAATGTTTTATAGGGATTTAAAAATAGGCTTAATGGAAGCGCAAACACTTTATATCCAAACAAAAGAAATATTTTGCTATTGTGTATTTTAGTCAGTGGTAACCATAGGTTTTATACAGAGAAGCCAGGCACTGTAAAAATATTTAATATTTATTCACAGATTAGTGCATGCTACTCTTCAGACATTAAAACAGCTTTCCATTTCACTGAGTATCCCATAACGCCTGTATCAGGTGCCAATGTGCTGTCCTTGCAGACATAGACCACCTGATAAATTTAAATTCTTAGAAGAATTCTTATTATAAATTCTTATATTTATTTTATATGACGGTTTTCTGTAGAAATGTATTTATCTTAAAGCTATTTTTAAAACATACTTTAGCGTTCAGAAACACGACTGAAAATGGATCATGATGCTTGGTGAGTTGCTGTCGGTAATTTGTTTAAGTGGAGGCTTTAGGGCCTTATCCGTCATGGGTAGTCAGGAATTAGGGCAGTGCTGAGTTTGGTATTTATGAATAATTTTGTATGTCAGACAGTAAAAATTACCATGGTATTAAGAAAAAAACCCCTTTATACTATGGTATAAAGTAAAAATCAGGAACCAGCGGGAAAAAAGTTATTTTAGCAAGTGGCTTTGTAAAAAGTAAAATGTCTGAGGAGGAAGGCTCCCACTGGCCCCAGCATCCCCCAGACTCCCAGGGCATCAGCAACACTGGGGTCAAAGAAGGAGGCCAGTGGCAAATTCAGGTGCCCTTAGACAGGTCTTAGAGGGTTTGGGGTTACAATTTCAGACTTAAGTTTAACTGGAGTTTCGACTCCCTAGTCCTTCATTAGAGCTAACTCTCAAAATCCACTTTTAGAAGACAATTTTTTGAACAATGGATTACACTGTATAATTCTTGCTGTACCGATATATGCGTATGCTTGTCCCAAGCTGGCACTAAGCTTTATAGAGACTAACAAAGAAAACTTTCTGCACTAAAAATATTTTCCACATGATAGTTAAAAAAACCTCTGCGATTGTCCTTTAGGTCTTGGTGAGTTTGATTTGAAAAAAACTGTTAGAAGGAAGAAAAGCTATTTTATTAGGCATGTGCTGAAACTCCTGTATGTTTCTCTTTCAATATACCCTGACTAAACGTACATGTTTTCAGACTTACTATGTAAAATTTTCTTACAAAATAAAAAATTTTCTCTAGTCACTCTCATGTTTATTTACCCGTGTTCATTAGAAGATTTCAGCTGGAATTATCCTTTGTAGCTTATTAGAATCATGGAATCATGAAATATTTTCAGTTGGAAGGGACCTCTAGAGGCCCAATCCCCCTGCCATGGGCAGGGTCATCTCCAACCAGACCAGGTTGCTCACAGCCCCGTCCAACCTGGCCTTGAATGTGTCCAGGGATGGGGCATCCACCACTCCTCTGGGCAACTCTTTGCAGTGTCTCACCACCTTCATCGTAAAAAATGTCTTCCTTACATCTAGTCTAAACCTACCCTGTTTTAGTTTAAAACCATCACCCTGTGTCCTATCGCAACAGGCTCTACTAAAAAGTTTGGCCCCCCTCTTTCCTATATGTGGCAATGAAGGCACGGACTCCAAGTTCATGCACAAACAGAAGTGGAATTGGAATTGGAATCCCTTTATTTAACACTTTACATCCTTTTATACTGATCACAAAGCAAAGCCACTGCTTTTCTCTTATCACCCAGCTAGTTGGCAAGCGCTGAGTCCAACCCTTATATGGAAGCACAGTTCATCTTGCAAAGTCCATTGGTCGTAGCATTGACCTCACGTTTCTCACTTAGCTCTTGTTCATTTCTCCCATGGCTTGCAGCCAATGAGACATAGGATATCTCCGGTGTCCAGCTCAGCTGCCGCCTCTGCAGATTCTGTACTTGTTCCCACACCTATAGGCCCCCTATACAGTTGGCCTTCTGTGCACTTGCATATTGCTGGGTCATGTCCAGCTTGTCATCTCCCAGTACCCCTAAGACCTTTTCTGCAGAGTTGCTTTCAACCCCCTCATCCCCCAGCCTGTATGGATACTGGGGGTGGCCCTGACCCAGGTGCAGGGCCTTGCACTTGGCTTTGCTGAACCTCACGAGATTCACATGACCCCACTTCTTCAGCTTGCCCAGGTCCCTCTGGATGCCATCCCCTCCCTCAGGTGTGTCAGCCACACCACTCATCTTGGTGCTGTCACCAAACTTGCTGAGGGTGCACTGGATCCCATTGTCTATGTCCCTGATGAAGATATTAAACAGCACTGGTCCCAGTACAGACCCCTGAGAGACACCACTTGTCACCATTCTCGATTTGGACATCAAGCCATTGACCATTACCCTCTGGGTGTGACCATCCAACCAATTCCTCATCCACCGAACAATCCACCCATGAAATCCCTCCAATTTAGAGAGAATGATGTTGTGGGGACCATGTAAAAGGACTTACAGAAGTCCAGGTAGATGACATCTGTGGCTCTTCCCTTGTCCATTGGTGTAGTCACTCCATCGTAGACAGCCATTAGGTTCGTCAGGCAGGACTTGCCCTTGGTGAAGCCATGCGGGTTGTCTTGAATCACCTCCCTGGCCAGCATGTGCCTTAGCATAGCTCCTAGGAGGATCTGTTCCATGATCTTCCCGGGCACAGAGGTGAGGCTGACAGGCTGGTAGTTCCCAGGGTCTTCCTTTCTACCCTTTTTAAAAATGGGTGCAATGTTTCCCTTTTTCCAGTTCCCAGGGACTTCACCTGACTGCCATGACTTTTCAAACATCATGGAGAGTGGCTTGGCAACTACATCGGCCAATTTCCTCAGGACTCGGACGCATCTCATCAGGTGCCATAGACATATGTGTTTTTAGTTCCCTCAGGTGGTCTCTAACCTGATCTTCTCTTACCATAGGAGGGATTTTGCTTCCCCAGTCCTTGCCTTGAGGTCCATCCACTCAAGAGGTGTGGGGGAGATGTTGCCAGTGAAGACTGAGGCAAAAAATTGTTGAGTACTTCAGCCTTGCCCTCGTCTGTTGTTACCAGTTTGCCAGTCATCCCTACACAACCAGGCAGTGTCCCCCAGCAGGACGAGAGCCTGTGAGCGCTATGCCTCCTGTAGCTGGACTAAGAAGGCTTTGTCCATAGGCTCCCCTTGACTGCGTGGCCTGCGGGAAACACCAACCACAAGGTTCCCTTTGTTGCCTTGGGCTCTGATTCTCACCCATAAGCTTTCAGCCTGGTCGTGGCTATTCTTCAGTGACAGCTCTTCACAATCTATCTATTCCTTGATGTAGAGGGGAACCTCTCTGCCCTTCCCTCCCTGCCTGTCCCTTCTGAACAGCCTGTAGCCATCGATAGCTGCACTCCAGTCACGGAGCACCAAGTTTCAGTAATGGCAACTAGGTTGTAGCTTTCTAGCAGCACAGTGGCTTCCAGCTCCTCCTGTGTGTTGCCCATGCTGTGTGCCTTGGTGTAGAAGCACTTCAGCTGGGCTTTTGGCTGTGTCACCTTCTTAGAGGAACATACCTTAATTCATAGAACCATAGAATCATTAAGGTTGGAAAAGACCTCCAAGGTCATCAAGTCCAACTGTCAACCCAACACCACCATGCCTACTAAACTGTGTCCCAAAGTGTCCACTTTTTTTTGGAGCACCTCCAGGGCTGGTGACTCCATCACCTCTCTGGGCAGCCCCTTCCAGTGCTTGATCACTCTTCCAGTAAAGAAATTTTTCCTAATGTCCAACCTAACCCTGCCCTGGCACAACTTGAGGCCATTTCCCCTCATCCCATTGCCCGTCCCTGGGAGCAGAGCCCGACCCCCCTGGCTCTCCCCTCCTCTCAGGCAGTTGTAGGGAGCGATGAGGGCTCCCCTCAGCCTCCTCTGCTCCAGGCTGAACCCCCCCAGCTCCCCCAGCTGCTCCCCAGCAGCCTGGGGCTCCAGACCCCTCCCCAGCTCCACTGCCCTTCTCTGGACATGCTCCAGCCTTTACGGCATTTCCCTGGTGCCTCCCTGTTGGCTCCTATTGCCTCGGGACCCCCTGGCTCATCTCTGCAAGACTCCAGGCATGCTCAGGTGCATCCAGGACGTGTCAGAGCAACACGCTGAGGGCCCTCGCTAGCACCCTGTCCCTAACCTTGGTGTGTCATACCACAGCTTGTCAGGAGCAAGGCTGACATTATCCCCCTCCCCCTTCAAGTCTAACATAAAGCTAGCTTGTGAGCAAAGATGCTCTTCCCCTTTGAGAGAGGTGAATCCCATCTGACACCAGCAGGTGTGGTGCCATGCAGGCCATCACATCATCAAAACCCCTGAAATTGCAGTGGTGACACCAGGCATGAAGCCATGTATTAAAAGACTGGGTTGCTGCTGCCTGCAGCTGGAAGTGTAAGGGAAAAAATAACCTGTGCTCCACATTCCCTAAGGCCCTGAAGTCTCTTTGGATTGCCCTTGGACTACATGGTGCAGCTCCATCTCCACCCACGTGGAAGAGCAGTAATGGGTAGGAAGTTTCCTAGTGACAGGAAAATTAAGGAAATTTTCCTTAACCTGGGCCCTAGGGAGGCAGCAGACTTCCCTAAGAGGAGGGTCTGTCCAGCATATCGGACCCTCTGCCTGAGCCTGGGAGAGCAGGCCCCTGCTCAAGGGGAGGCTTTGTCAAGGATGAGTTGCCCAAAGGTCATGCTGAAACAGTAGCCCCAAAGCTGGGCTGGGTTCTTCCCCTGAGGCTTTGTCTGCTCAGCACATCCTAAAGGTTAAACAGTTTATCAAAAATCAAATAAGTTTCAGGCTTTAAAGAGCTTTACTTCCACATATTTTCACTGAAGTTTCAAGAAAAAAAAAAAAAAGAAAAACAAGCTTTTAATTTTTTTTTTAAAAAAACATGGGGGAAAAGAAAAGGATGGGAAAAATAAAAGCCAGGAGAATTCAGAAGGGTTTTGTACTATGGGGGTTTTGCCTCATCATCAAGTTGAATCAGTCTTTAAACTTTTTTTTGTTTCTTTGTTTTTAGATAGAGTTACTTAAATGCAAAGTTTTTAAAGCAGCTCTTCATCCAGTTTGACTTGGCAGCAGCCGTGCTGTGCATTCCTCCTAAGTCCTTTTCCCAACATAGCACGCTGTTACTTCAGGTCTGAATCCGCCTCAGTGGGACATTCTGCAGTTCACAACCTGCTCAACAGGCCTGTTCTGCCCCAAAGCAGCTCTCCGCCCGGGGTGGGGGCAGTGAAAAATGAAAAGCCTCTATTGCCTCCTGCCCGCAGCTGTGCCTCTTACCAAAAAAGTGCTGCTCGGGCAAGTCGTCGTGACCCTGCCGCGGGCCACCAGCCAAGGCTGATGGGTCACCAGGGCAGGAGAGGCGTGCACAGGCTGCGGGGGCTATTTTCAAGGCCGCGTTGCAGGATACCAACATTACAGTAGCCTGCGCATGCCTCCAGCTCAGACCGTTGTTGTAATGACATTTTTTACAGGACGTGGGATACTTCGGGAATTTCCAGAAGGTCATTTGGGAGAGACAGGGAGGAAAAGGCTCTAGAGAGAAAGGAGGCATTTAGGGTGAGGGCATGAACGGGTTTGTAGGAACAGAACAGTGAACGCAGACACTCAGAGCAAGTGTATTTTATTGGGCTGCCCCAGATCACATTCTGGACTTCATGCCAGAGCTACAGAAAGGCTGAAGAGATGTTGACGTATCAACGCAGTGATTGACAAAAGGGAAAGGAGCTGCATTCGCCAAAAAGGTGCTTTCGATCCCATGGAAGGAAGTTGCAAGGCATTTGTTCCAAGAAGAGTGTATGTCAAAATGAGGAGGCCATAGCTCCTGGTCATCTTTCTCCTGAAAGCAGAAATGGCAGACACCTTTGTTAAGAGCTGTTGTACCAAACCAGTAAGTTTTATTTGGTAAGGAAAGCAAGGTCCTCTGACTGTGTGCAGTCAAGTATTCAGCCACGTGAAAGCCTGTGGGTTGGACTCAAGCTCCTGCCAAGGTTCCAAGCTCCTTACTGTGTAGAACACAGAGAAGTTGGATTGTGCACACTCACCCCCATGAACACAACCGTGTCTGTCTGTACAGGTCGTGGCATCTTAGCCTCTGAAGAAGCAGAGTAAAAGTTTAAAAAAAATTCTACGTGCTGCAACAGGTTGTTGAAGGGATATTTTAGTGGACCCTGGTCTGTATCATCTTTCTCTGTACGCTGTAGAGGAGCAGCAAGGTGTTCTCTTCTGGCATTGGGGTGAACGCAGCTGACACACTTACATGTATCATGAGTGTCACTCCTGGTCTGGGGGTTTTCATTCGTGATGTCCCTAAAAGCTCAACGATGGCCCGTTCCCACTCATGCCCCACACAAACGCAGTGGTGGCATACATCACAAACATCCAGGTGTCCCTAAAACACTTGCTGGAGCAAGACCCTCCATTCTGCGGGGCTGGCTGCCCCAACGCCTCTTCCTCCTTTTCTGCAAAAAAGACTTCCTAAAAGACGCCACTCTCTCCTTGCCTTCCTTGCCTGCATCTGCCCTTCGGGGCAGTGAGGACCAGAGAGGGTCCATTGCAGCCTCAGCCATGCCCTGCCC
>NW_009258795.1:1601872-1608860 GCF_000687185.1 Egretta garzetta
CTATCTGTTACCACAGACATCGATTTTAGGCTGTTCTGTCCTGTCCTCTAATCCCCTCCTCCAAAAGAGGTCTGTCCAAAACCTGATACTCCAGAAGACAAGCAGATGCATCAGCAGAGCATCGTGGCTGAGGATGGGATGCGCAGCTGGGCTCTAAGGCAGAAGGGCAAGAGCAGGGACAGACTGCACAGGGAATTTGGAAACATTGCCCAGGACCTAGGTGAAGGAATAGGTGGCAGGAGCCTTATGAAACTCAACTGGAGTTGAGTTTTTTCTGGCAGGAACAGCCTTGTTGGGTGATACTGGGGTTGACTGGTTGGAGAGCAGCTCTGCAAAAAGTGGCGGGAGCAGGGGGTCTCGGCAGCCCCAGAGGTGAACGCCAGCCAGCAGGGTGCCCTGGCAGCAAGGAGGGCCCCAGCACCCTGGGCTGCGTTCACAGGAGTGCTCCTGCAGGGCGGCGTGTGGTGGGAAGGCAAGGAGCAGCAGATGTGTCAGGAAAGAAGTTTTGCCTATTTGGAGAGTAAAACGTTCCCAGAGAAGTTGTGCAGACTCTGTCCTTGAAGGTGTTCCAAGACCTGGATGGATAAAATCCTGAGCAACCTGGTCTGATCCCATAGCTGACCCTGCTGAGAGGAAGGGGTTGGACGAGAGACCTCCGGAGGCCTCCTCTGACCGGAACGATTCTGCGATTTCCTCTTCTTATCCCTATAATCTCCTTTTCTGTTTTGTAATCATCTTGATCTTATTTATAATCCTTACATATCTTATATATGCAACCCTTCTCCAGCATCAGGCAGATTAATGGAGCTATGGACCATGCTACAGCACCAGCCTGTGGGGCAAAAGCTCCCAGGGGCAGACACCTCCCGACAGGGCTACAGGGAGCCTCTGCTCCTCATTGCCGGTAACCGCAAAATCCGCCTCAAAATTCCAGACCGCGTGACCAGGCTCAGTCATGACTTCACTATAACGTCTGCAGTGCCGGGTCCATGCTGCGCAGTCAGACGGGATGTGATGTCACCCGTTCCGCAGGATTGACCTCATCATGGAGGTACCAAGATATGCCCATGGCTGCCACTCGTTGCCTGTCTTCCACCAGTCAAGAGTGGCAGACCTCTGCTTTGGGGCTGGGGAACTTGTTCCTGAGGCTTTGTAACACAAGGTGAAGAGAAACTCCAGATTAAACTCTTAGAGGTCATCGTGTTGCCAAACAATTGTCAAACATGTGAAAAGAGCATTCTTGCGATGAGAAAGTGGTGCTTCTGGGTATTGTATGGTTAGGCTGGTGCAAGGGCTCCTCCCCTCTCTGGCAGGAGATGACCCAATGTCATAGAATCCCAGTATCATAGAATCATTTGGTTGGAAAAGACCTTCAAGATCATTGAGTCCAACCAAACCTGTCCACCACTAAACCATATCCCTAAGCACCTCATCTACCTGTCTTCTAAATACCCCCAGGGATGATGATGGTCATGTATACCTGTCTGCAGGGTGTGGGCTGCCCTGAGCCAGTAGTCAATGGTCTGACTTGCTTCACAATGAACTTTTTTTGTAAGGAAGTTGCAAATTACTCTTTTTCAAGCTCCAGACTGCACAGGTTTTGCTGAAGGCAGGGCTTAGGGAAATGTGAAGCCCACACAGGCCTTTAACAACTGAGGTACCTCTGATGTCTGGTTCTCCTCTCACTGGTCAGCATTTAGTTCTGGAGGCCCTTTTAGGTGCACTTGCAAACCCAGGGGCCGAGAACACCTTAGCCTAAACGTTGAAGTCCTCTTGCCTGCTCCGCTCACCTTCTGCAGGCCATTTCCCTGAGTAAAAGACGCAGCCCACACAAACCTGGGACCTGCACAAACTCCACCCATCTCCATGTGGTCTGCAGCATTTCTCCATGCCTGTGTGCAAGCACCTCAGAAAGTCCTGCTGAGGGTCACCACTCTCCCCACTCGCTGAAAAGTATAGTGGGTCCCCGACAGAGTGTCTAGACATTTTTTAAAGCCAATTACAATATAATAAGAGCCTGTCTTCTATAAGCAGGCAGGCTGAAACTTCAGAGACTTTGTTTTAGAGCAGCAGGCTCTGTCTTCTGATGTGGGGGAAAAAAAAGAATGATCTACAGGCTGAGCCATTTTGCCTAGATCCCAGGCAAAGGCTAGCAACTGAAACCTGTGTTGCCAGAGGTTCTGGGGACATTTCTTTCAAGTATGCAGAAAGACAGTTGCAATATCTGGGAATCCCAGAAATTATCTCACACTTTGCTGTTGCGTAATGGCACAAAACACAGCTCTATCAAGTCATGCTTCAGCATTATAAATACTCAATTTTGTCTATATTACTGAAAAACCCTTGCTGTTGGCCAGGGAGCGCTCCCCAGGACTTACCCATCTGCTACTGCAGGGCACCCATCTGCTGGAGAATCCTGGGGAGCCGACAGCCCATGTTACGCAGCTCAGATAGTCCTCCGATGCAGTGTCTCCCAAAGAACACATGAGGGACCTGGGCAGAAACAACACTACGGATTAACCAGTAGCACTGGGTCACTGAAGGCAAAGAATGGTGAGAGGGTTTGTCTGGGAAGGAGACTTCACACCAAGGAGACCATGATTTAGAACACCCTCCTCTTCTTGTCCCCAAGCCACTGTCTGTCTGAAAATCCACTGCTAGAAAAGATGGGGTGGGGGAATGCTCCGCATACTATAGAGACTGTGGGCAGATAAAATAGCGCTACACCAGGGGAGCGCCGTGTAGGCTCCGAACATACAATCCCAGAGCACTGCGCAAGCTGCTCCGAGTGCCCGGTCCCGTGGCACCTACGGACCATGCCTGTGCCCATGGCAAGTTCTCCATGCTCAGAGGAGTCCCACTGGCCTCCCAAGTGCTTCCCAGGCACGTGAAGCTGCCAGGAGGGATGTGCTGATGACCACCTGATGGCCACTGCTCCTACCAAAGCCACTTGGCACAGCAAACTTCTTACATTTCTGGAACATCCCCTTCTCCATGTACCCTTTTTCTGACCTCTTGCCCTCCTCCTCCTTCCAGCCCTGACCATCTGCTCTTTTCCTGCCCATCTCATGATGGTCGCCTGGGTGCAAGGCAAGCGGCGATCAGTGCGGAACCAAATTAAAAAAAAAAACCCAAACCAAAAAACCCCTCTCCTGAAGACCATGAACTATTACTGAACCTCAGTGCCTGAGACTTCCTCACAGCATGTATGTGCCACTCTCTGCAGAAGGAAGTGAAAATCGTTGTCGAGCTGGGAAAAAGCACCCTAGCCAAAGCCAGGGAAAAAAAAAAGTGAAAACACAGGCAGAAGTGAAATTATTGAGAGGGCAATAGTTCAAGGAATCAAGGCAAAAGACATGGTCAAGAAGAGGCATAAAATACTAAGGGGAAAGTGGGTAGTCGGAAGGCAGCCGCTCGGAAAGCCTTCCCCCCTGCTCCTGGGCGGCCACGGCCAGGGCTAACTTCAGGATGAGGACACCCCCACCCTGAGGAGGGACCCCCACCCCCTGAGTTCCCCGCTGCCCTCCCTGGGGACCCATGTGAGCTCACAGCAGTGCCCTTCAACATCTCCTTTTCCCCAGACCACGTGCACCCTGCCCCATAGGCAGGCTGGCAACGGCAGCCCTACGGACACCCTGGTCCACCGGCAGCATTTTGGTCCGTCCTCCCCCTTTCACTCTTTACTCTGGATTTCTTGATCTCATCCAGCTCTTCTCCTGGCTCCTCACATCCCCTTATTGGTGAACGTCCCAAAGGAGCTGGCCCTGCTCTGCTCTCTCCCAGCCCTTATCCCACCCACACGGTTCTCCTTCACCTGCGCTGGAGGTGGGGAGATGGCTGCATGTGGTCCTCTCCCAAATATCTGCCTCCGTCCCTCCTGAGGGGTGCAGCCAAGAAGAGCTCCGTGTCCGACGCTTCTGGTAGTGCAGAGACCTTGCTGCAAGAGCGGTCAGGAGCAGGCAGCCTGCCTGCACCACCGGTGCCTTGGCAGTGGCAGGACCCTGAAGGGTGCTTAAGGCATAAGCCCAAGCAAAAACCAGAAGCCTTCCTCTGGCTGGTGTGGGCAAGGGAAGTCACACATTACTGGTGGCACTGGGAAAAACGACAGCTTTGGAGAGAGCATGGAGGAGTTTGTTCTTCATTTTCAGTTGAACGTGAGGAAGAACTTGTTGACTGTGAGGGTGGCCGAGCCCTGGCCCAGGCTGCCCAGGGGGGCTGTGGAGTCTCCTTCTCTGGAGATCTTCAACCCCCGCCTGGCCGCTGTCCTGTGCCCCCTGCTCTGGGTGAGCCTGCTTGGGCAGGGGGGTGGCACTGGGTGATCCCTGGAGAGCCCTGCCAGCCCCAGCCATGCTGGGATTCTGGGATTCATCCTGCACCACCAACTTGGCGAACAAAGCTTTCCCATCACCCCAAATCCCCCAGGCCCCAGCAGCAGCTAAGACCAGCCTTCTTCTGTCACCCTGTCCTCAGCAGTAGAAAGCGACCCTTTGTCCCCACTAATGCCAGTCGTGCTGCTCCCACGTCCCTCAGCCGCTGGGAAATTACCTTCTGCTTCCAGTAAGTGACAACTTTTGCTGGCAAACCTCACACTGTTCTTCCTCAGCCTGGAAATTTGCATCCACTTTCTGAGTTTTTTCTTGCTACTAATCCCACTAATCCCACTAAAGGGCAGCAGGGTGATCCAGCAGCCCAGAGGGCTCAGCTCCAGGATGCTTGGGTGTTGCATGCTCTCCCCAAAAATCTGAGCAAGAGCCGCAGTGGGCCATGTGGCAGAGGAGGAGCAGCCTGGGCCATCAGCAGATCACCAAGGTCAGGCTGGATGGGCTCTGACAACCTGATCCGGTTGGAGATGTCCCTTCCCATGGCAGGGGGTTGGACTGGGTGGCCTTTAAAAGTCCCTTCCAACCCAAGCCATTCTATTATTCCATGATTCTGTGGTCACCGTGCCACGCTGGGCCAGGTGCAAACCAGGGAAGAGCCTTGACTCTGAGGGCGAGGACATCACAGGAGTCACGAGCGGTGGTAATGCCAGCGCTTTGCCATCACCCACGCGGGACAGACAGAGGGATGCTCCCATCTGGGCAGCCCTGCTCTTCCAAAGTGGAAGCACAGGCCTGGATTTCCCCTGGGCTGAGTCCAGGCACGTGTCTGGACATGCAGCCAGCACAGGAAAATCCCCCCTGAAACCCAGGTGGTAGGGATGGTGGATCCCCAGCCTTTCCCTTCTGCTCTGCTTCAATGGCCATGCTAGGGTAATGGTGGGACTCAATGATCTTAAAGGTCTTTCCCAACCTAAACGATTCTATGATTCTATGATCCATGGAGGTTTTGGTATCATTAAGTCAGATTGGGGAGGAAAAAATAAAAGGTGCATTCATTATGCAAAAGGACGAACGGGGTTGGACTAGATGACCTCTAGGGTTCCCTTCCAACGCAAAACGTTCTAGGATTCGATGAAGTATGACTGGCACTGAAGGACGAACCGCCTGCCCTGTGCAGCAGTGTTCCTGAGATTGCTTCCAGAAGCTCCGGCTCAAAACGTTGCTCCCTGAGACAGACCCAGTTTTTTGATTAAGCTTCAAAAGAAACGGCCACTAAATTTTGTAAGCACAGCATCTACTTTGCAGCCGGCTGCAGGGATGCAGTTCGAAATGCTTTTTCTGCTTAAGGGCAAAGGGGAAAGCAAGTGTCCAAACTCAGACAAACTTGCAGCCCTGTGTTCTCGCTCCCCCGCAACCTTGTGCTGCCTCGGGCAGCGTCGTAGGAAGGTCTCTGACGGAGCTTTGGCTCACAGCCCTAAAAACACTGAGGTGGCCCCTCTCCACCAGCCCTTCCCTAGCCAGCGGGGTCACGAACCAAGCCTTAACATCAGGCTTTTCCCTGCGTGTTACAACAGCAAAGGGGCTCGCAGGAGGTAAGCCGTGTCCTGGGCAGTGCTGCAGCTCCCCAAGGGGAGCCCCCAGCCGGTCCCTGCGGTGGAGAGCGGGGCTGCACCCCTCGGCACAGCGGCACAGACTCCCGCCGTGGCTCCAGCAATGGGAGGAGCAGCGCAATCAGAACAAGGAGCATGTGTAAAAATGGGAAAGGGGTGCAGCTTCTCCTCGTGATCTGGCGTGGAAAGTGGCGGGGCAAGGAGACCTCGCTTCAGCTCTGCCACGGGCTGGCCAGCTTATGGGGCGGCTGGGACAGAGGATCAGCAGGTTCTGAAATAAGAGCGTGAGAACTTACGGTTCTTTGCCTTGTTCTTTGCTGCAGGTAATCCTGGACATCCTCCAACCCAGTGATATCGAACACTTGCAGGCCTTGAGGCGCGAAGCTGTAATTCTGGAGTATCTCGATGGCATTCCGGCAGTAAGGGCAGCCCGCCTTTATGAACAGGGTTACTCTGCCATCCCTGACCTTGGTCTCCACAAACGCATCAGCCATGCTGCTGTTTCAAGAGGGGCGGGGACGCTGCCCTTCGCCAGAGGGTTCACAGGCAGATGGGACAGCAGCAATCCCTGCCTGAGATATTTATATGCTGTGCGGTGCCTTCCTCCTTGAAAACTCCTCCCTGGGAGGACGTAATCTCTTTGCCAGACCATCTGTTTTAAAGCAGCAATACTTCTATTTTCTGCCTGCTTTTCTAGAAAATCGAAATTGCCGAACAGAGTACAGGTACAAAGCAGGACGGCACTTGGCCATCGGGTGCTGTTTTGGTGTGCGGGTTTGCTCATGAGCTGATGCCCTGGCGAGGCTGAGCTCCTGCTGTAGCCTCTCTCCCCCTGTGCAGGTTCGGTTATGCCCATCCTGCCCCTTGCCTCTCTCTCTGCGGGATGCTCAAACCACCATGGGGGCACAGGTCGGACCTCAGGACTCCTGCAGGTAAGCTAGTGGAGATCATAGCATCACAGGATCGTTTGGGTTGGCAAAGCCCTTTAAGCTCCCCCAGCCCAACCGTTCCCCTACCCCTGCCATCCCACCCCCAAACCCTGGCCCTCAGCACCAC
>NW_009258795.1:1608937-1611200 GCF_000687185.1 Egretta garzetta
TTGTAGGCAGCGATGAGGGCTCCCCTCAGCCTCCTCTGCTCCAGGCTGAACCCCCCCAGCTTCCCCAGCCTCTCCCCAGCAGCCTGGGGCTCCAGACGCCTCCCCAGCTTTGTGGGTCTCTTCTGAAGATCCATCCTTTCGGCTTCCCACCCCAGAAATCAAAAAACATTCCACCACAATTGTTTTATGAGTACGTATTTCTACCCACAAACCTTCCATAATGGGTGGGATTCCCTGCCTACAGTTTCCAAAAGTGCCAAAATGGCTCATCAGCCTTGCTTCAATTCCTGAAGGGTCTGTGTTTTACCCCAGTCATGAACAGAGAAACAAAAGTGTTCGAAGAACCAGCCCTGGAACTAGAAAAAAGTTCATCAATATTAGTTTTGCCAACCTATGTTGAAAACATATGTAGGGAAGATATTAATGGTATCAAAAGGATTCCACGCACATTTTGTATGACACAGTGAAGTACAATTTTGTAAACTTGGCAGAGGGAAAAAAATTAAGCCTGCAATCCTTCCTAAAGTGATATTTAACTTGCATAGGACAACAGAGACCTCTGGACAACACCCAGCCCAAGCCCCTGCTCAGGGCAGGCTGTGGCCTTGTGCTCCCCCCTCGCCTCCCACTCCCCCTCCCTTCACCTCTTCCAAGCGATAACCACCCGTGGTGGTGGTGATGGATGTGCCTGGTCCTGAAGGATGCGCCCACTGGCTGTGGGGGAGACAGATAACAGTACCATAGCCAAGGGCTACTGTGGAATGTGCCCACCTAAGCACAGTGGTCAGGATGCAAATATGACTGTGAGCCAACCCTCCTACCCCCATCCCCAGCGAGCAGCCCCAGAGCCCTTGGAGCTCTCCCACACGGCAGCGGCTGCACGCCAGGATCTCCCCGGGAGCAGGGACCCCTCTCAGGGTCACCCCTCGAGGTTGAGAGATTCCTTACCTCAACAGATTCTTGGCAAGTGACTAAGAGCATGCTAACTCTGAAACCTTGGCTGAGGGATAGGAAAGGATGGATTGTGCATTTACAATCCTTGAGACATAAACCATTGACCAAGTCTGGGACTAGGATTAGATCCAGCCACACCTCGGCTCCTCTCTGAGGAAGGAGTTTAGAAAGCCAGGGGATCTTTTCTGAACCTCATGACTCAACAGGAGGGTCTCCCTGACAGTTTTGTCTGACCCTGTCCTCTGTGCAGTAAATAACCAAGGGTATCTGGCCATCGAATCTCATAAACCATCATTGCATTTACCACTGAACTTTGTTAACTCACTGTTTTACACCAATAAATCACATTATTTTTGCCTCCCTCTCACTCCATCCACAGGGTTGCCTCCAGCCACTTGCTCAGGACCATGTCCCATCAGGGCTTGAACATCTCCAAGCATGGAGCCTCTGCAACCAAACCAAACCAAACCAAACCAAACAACCAAACACTTTCCTTATGTTTAGATGGAGCCTCCTGCATTTCAGTTTGTGCCTGTTGCCTCTGGTCCTGGCACTGGGCACCACTGGGAAGAGCTCAGCTCCACCGTCTTCATTCCTCCATCAGGTATTTACGCACATCAGCAAGACCCCCCCCAGGCATCCTCTTCTCCAGGCGGAGCAGTCCCAGCTCTCTCAGCCTCCCCTGCTCCGATCCCTTCATCGTCTGCAGAGCCCTTGACTGGCTTCACACCCGTACGTCCACATCTGGATCGTACTGGGGAGCCCAAGACTGGTCCACACAGGTGAGAAACCCCTGCAAGTATCTTGGGCCGCTCGTGAAATATAAGCAGCCCACTCACACTTTAGCTATTTAAAATAACAAGGCTTAATGCAGAAGGAGAATAAAGAAATTCAACTTCTTATTTTCACGAGTCTAGAAGGGGAAAACCAGCACCAAGGCCCATGCTATTTTTTCTTTTTTGACTTAATCGACGTTGCATGTGACAGGCAGGCAGAAGACCTCTGCCCCCACCCCAAACAGGGCTTTCCAAATTCAGTTTTCCGTAGCATCAGCACCGTAGAAATAAACTTGCTCCGCTGTGCACGGAAAAATAGGGATTTTCAGCTCAATCCACTCCTTTGCAGTCCTCAGAAAGCAAAACCGAGGCAGCTGGGTTTGGGCAGCTCTCTGTGCACCGCCACGCCGCAGCTGCTCGCCAGGCACCGGCCGTTTGCTTGCTGCACCACAGAAAGTCCTGGGCAGCGTAACTTCTCCTCACTGTCGGCTTTCAGTATGACTTTCATCCTCCTATTTACAGGAAAAAAGTAG
>NW_009258795.1:1611211-1619480 GCF_000687185.1 Egretta garzetta
TCTTCCCAGAATTTTTCCTCTGCTGCCCAGTTTTAGCTGGTGTGCTGTAGCCTCCAGGATAGGTGTCGTCTGGTTTAAGTACCTCATTTCCCACCTTGAAACCACAGCAAAGGTTAGGCACTGCCCAGGGGTGCCTCTGAAGTCTGCATACACCAACCCAACAGATTTAAAAGGTGGCTGGTTTTGAGAAAGCACAATGGGTGAAGTTGACCAAGCAATCCCACCCACGGCGGTGAGAACGCTGAAGCGGCATTTCCTGTAATTCGCCTGGTTTTTGGTACAGGCATTTCTCTTCCTGAAGAAAGCCAACTCCTGTATTTATCACCCTTTAAAAATACCCTAAAAGGAAAGCCAGCAAAAGCCGAAAGCCCCGCTGGACTCCCCAGTGGTTTTGCAATGCCCATGGCTCCGGGTGCCTTTGGGGGCATGGCCCCGCGTCTGCCTCCCCTGGCTGATGCTGAGGCCATCTCCAGAGGCCATTGCTGGACACCCACCTCGACCTGCCTTGGGATTTTTCCCTTCAGGATGTTTCCTCGCCTTTCAGACAATGCTGCTGCCACTGCGGTCAGCCTGGTGGCCAACCGGGATGCTTCGACTGTAGTAGAGCTACCAGGACAAACCATGAATTTTCCCAACCTTATTGATTGGAAATGAGAACCTCCAAACCCTCCTGGTTTTGAAGAAAAAGGGAGAACGGTGGGAGCGGGAGGTGATGGACATACCATTTACATTTGCTGCTTTTTTCTTGTCTGGGTTCAATACTGAATTTATTCTTGCTGTACTGTTTGCTTAACTTTCATACATAATAAAGGCAGATGGATTCCGGCTGGACGCTTGACAATATCTGGTGAAAACTGAATGAACGATGAGAGGGATGCTACTAAATCTCAATAAGCAAAGTGTCATGGTCTGTAGCATCAGCCCCCAGCGTGGAGGTGACCGGAGCTCTAACCTGCTGTGTGAATCCATGCAGAAATGCTGCCCTGCCCTAAGACAAGAAAAGAAGAATAGTAACCCAGCGGTGAAACGTTCACTCCTCCCGGCGTGTGGTGCCCACCCGTGTCCAGGTTGCGGGTTGTATTTCCAGGTGACAGGCTGGCAGGTTGCTCTCCTCGGAGAGCCTCGGGAAGGCTGTGCTCTCAGTGTGGAGACAGGCATCACTGGGGTTAAAAAACACCCCAAACAAATCGTCCACCATGACGACTACGAGATTGTGTCAGCTAGGGGTGGCAGTGGAGAAACACGACCGGGCTATTAGCCAAGGAGCAAAAGAAACCTGATGTGTCCAAGGGGGGCAGGCTTGGGAGGCTCTCCACCAGATATTTACATTTAGACGCAGTGGGGACCAGGGTGCAGGAGAGTTCTCCCTGCCCAAGGTTGTGGTTGTGGTGATCAACACGTGGTGTGGGTCTGCACGGGTGCACTTCCCTGCACCTGCCATGGGACAGCCGTAACCGAGAAACAAATTGTGGCTTTTGGTTCAAAATGCTCCAGTCCATGCTGTGAGGATCAGCAATCCTACTGAGCTTGCAGGGCTGCTTGATCATTTGGTGACTGGTGTTGTGGAGCTACTCGTGCTGTGACGAGCACGGGCTTTGTCTGTATTCAAGGGTCTATGACTGATGGGGCTGTGCAAGGCTCATCCCTCGCCTTGCCGGTGATACCCCAGTTCGACACGGTTAGTTTTTCTGTGTGTTATTGCCATGGAGGATCTAACCTTTCAAGAAACGCTGCCGGTGCTACTGGCATTACTTTCAGATATTTACTGGGTAGACCACACCTCATGCAAAAATGGGAAGGTGCATGTCCTTTGGGGGGAACCACTGCTATGAGAATGGGTCAAAATGCATCACTAGCATAAGGAAAAAGGGAAGGAGCAAGGCAGGGCTAACTCTGTGCAAAAATGTGTGTGAAAACATTGATAGTATCTAGCATATATGTGTACAGGTTTTGATCCTATACAAGCCTGGAAGTATGCATGACATGGTTGGATCCCCTAGTGAAGAACCACTTCTGCGGCCAAAACATTGCCTGCAACACAATAATTAAACACCCTCCTAAAAGCCATAAGGACACAGGTTCAGGAGAGGGGGTGGAACCTGCATCCCTCCCCATCCCAGTGAACATTGTCGTCCTGGCGGGACTGCTTCAGAAAGCACCCTGGGTGCCCCCAGCACCTCGCTGCACGAAACAACTCTGCAAGCTGCCTTTCAAATTCTGCCTTTCCAATTACTGATTCCAGCCCTAGAAATTTCATCAAAAGATTAATTTGATTTTTTTTTTTTTTTTTTTGCCTAAAAGGGTGGTAAAGTCTCACTTCCCATACTTTTCCCAGTTTTAAGGATTGCATTTTTGGGGGGGTGGTGGTCAATTGAGGTGGAGAGGCTGGCAGAATGAATGCTCACAGTCACCAGAAACAGCATGAAGCAGCTAAAGATTTAGCTTAATTGCTGAAGAAAACCCCAGCCAGAACCCCAATGACAACTGCAGGACGATGGGACAAGCTTCCAAGGGCATCCAAAGGGGTGCAAAGCACTGCATTAAAGAGAGGGAAGGACCTGCTCGTTAAAACGTCAGCGGGTGTTCTGGTTAGGTAGCCCTGCCCCCCTGAAAGTGGCCCTGGTGGTGAGGGGCGGGTGGTCTTTACCAGTCCCGTGCCCTGTGGCTTTATCATAAACACACTTCTAAACCGCTTTGGGGCTTGTGCTGCTTTAGGGGTCCCAGCCAGCCAAAATCCCAAGGGCTGGGAATATGTGAGCAAACCTAAATGGCTTGGAAGTGCAAACCCACAGACCTCAAACGTGAATGGACTTTGCCTCCTGAACCAAGTGAGCCTTGTGCCCATCATTGCAACCAAAGGACGCACAAGTTTCCTGCAGATTTGGAACACCCACACTGCATTTTCGCATGCTAAATTTGGGCACGTGGCACTAACCCTGGAAACCTACTGCCTAAATATTTCTGTCAGGTTGCGTAAAAACCTGCCCACACATCGGTGTATGCACACATGCTTCATCCTTAACATCTTTTGACGACGGTGTCAGTGAAATGGGTGGCACTTTGGGCCTTTGGAAGACAAATGGGAGGGTTAGCAGCCAGGGTCCTTCCCCATGCAGAGAAAATTGTGAATAAAAATAAACGCAGGCTGTTAATATAGGGAAAATAAAAATAAGGCCAAGTAATCAGAACAGAGTTGTACACATTATTTGCCTTAATTCGGGGGGGGCGGGGGGAGGGGAAGGAGATTTCTTGAAAAACAGCTGAGTAATTCAGGGAGCACCCTGGGTGCCCCCAGCACCTCGCTGCACGAAACAACTCTGCAAGCTGCCTTTCAAATTCTGCCTTTCCAATTACTGATTCCAGCCCTAGAAATTTCATCAAAAGATTAATTTGATTTTTTTTTTTTTTTTTTTTGCCTAAAAGGGTGGTAAAGTCTCACTTCCCGTACTTTTCCCAGTTTTAAGGATTGCATTTTTGGGGGGGTGGTGGTCAATTGAGGTGGAGAGGCTGGCAGAATGAATGCTCACAGTCACCAGAAACAGCATGAAGCAGCTAAAGATTTAGCTTAATTGCTGAAGAAAACCCCAGCCAGAACCCCAATGACAACTGCAGGACGATGGGACAAGCTTCCAAGGGCATCCAAAGGGGTGCAAAGCACTGCATTAAAGAGAGGGAAGGACCTGCTCGTTAGAACGTCAGCGGGTGTTCTGGTTAGGTAGCCCTGCCCCCCTGAAAGTGGCCCTGGTGGTGAGGGGCGGGTGGTCTTTACCAGTCCCATGCCCTGTGGCTTTATCATAAACACACTTCTAAACCGCTTTGGGGCTTGTGCTGCTTTAGGTGTCCCAGCCAGCCAAAATCCCAAGGGCTGGGAATATGTGAGCAAACCTAAATGGCTTGGAAGTGCAAACCCACAGACCTCAAACGTGAATGGACTTTGCCTCCTGAACCAAGTGAGCCTTGTGCCCATCATTGCAACCAAAGGACGCACAAGTTTCCTGCAGATTTGGAACACCCACACTGCATTTTCGCATGCTAAATTTGGGCACGTGGCACTAACCCTGGAAACCTACTGCCTAAATATTTCTGTCAGGTTGCGTAAAAACCTGCCCACACATCGGTGTATGCACACATGCTTCATCCTTAACATCTTTTGACGACGGTGTCAGTGAAATGGGTGGCACTTTGGGCCTTTGGAAGACAAATGGGAGGGTTAGCAGCCAGGGTCCTTCCCCATGCAGAGAAAATTGTGAATAAAAATAAACGCAGGCTGTTAATATAGGGAAAATAAAAATAAGGCCAAGTAATCAGAACAGAGTTGTACACATTATTTGCCTTAATTCGGGGGGGGCGGGGGGAGGGGAAGGAGATTTCTTGAAAAACAGCTGAGTAATTCAGGGGTGCATTTAAAATAAATTTATACCATAGGTAAGGTGCGAAGGAACTCGAATCCTTCACATATGCTGACAAACCCCTTTCAAAACAGTGACAGAAAAGGGGTTCAAGGTGCAGGCTGGCCAGGGGCCCGGGAGGGGATTTGCCTTCTGCCCCAAGCAGAGACCTTTTTCCATTCCCCACCATCTCTTGGGTCCCTAACTTCTGCTCACTGACAAGAGGGCTGGTTTTGTTCACCACGGACGAGCTGCCGCCTGCCTGGCTTTTGGTAGGATGGGCCACACCGCTTGCATCTCTCGCCAGCACTTGTGAAGGTTTTTGCTGTGCATGGGAGTTCCTTAGAGATGATGCACACTCCAGCTGGCAACTGTTCCCGTACAGCAAGGGTTTCCTGAACTTTGAGTGATTCCTGGAAAGTATTCCTTTCTTTTCCTTTTTCCCTTTCCCTTCCCCTTTTGCTTTCCTTTCCCTTTCCCTTCCCCTTTTGCTTTCCTTTCCTTTCCTTTTTCCTTTCCTTTCCTTGCCTTGCCTTGCCTTGCCTTGCCTTGCCTTGCCTTGCCTTATTTCCCCTTGCCTTGCCTTATTTCCCTTCATTTCATTTCCCTTCATTTCATTTCCCTTCATTTCTTTTTCTCTTATTTTCTCTTATTTTCTCTTATTTTCTCTTATTTTCTCTTATTTTCTTTTTCTTTTTCTTTTTCTTTTTCTTTTTCTTTTTCTTTTTCTTTTTCTTTTTCTTTTTCTTTTATTGTTTTTTTATTTTTATTTTTATTTTTTTTCTTCTCAGCAAAAGGAGAGTCACAGTCCAGAGCTGGGGAAAATGGTGGAGAAGTATCCCAAAGGAAATTTTTTTTGCAAATTCCACCCAATCCATCCAATTCCAATGACACAGCCACATGCACAGCTGCAAGCTGTTCGTAGCAGTCAATTAGGGTTCAGTGAATATTCTGTCAAAAGAACAGTAATACTGCCATGGTTCTGTGATTGCTCCCCCTCAGGCTGGCTTTACAGCCTAGGGGAGAACACTACGGATCCCAGCGGGAAACAGGGCTTACGGGAACACACAGGCTGAGCATCTGCAGGAATTATTTCAGGATATCGCATGGTGACCAGCATCGGTTCGTGGGCTTAGGGGAAGATGGAACTCCTGTCACTATGTTGAATGATTTTATTTTCAGAATTCTGAGTGTGATGAGGCCGGTTGTGATTGGCAGCAGACGGGAATCGAGTGACTCAGAAATCTTGTGAGGCTAAGAGAAGTATTCCCAACACTGGCTGGGGTCTGTGCATCACAGCTTTCCTCCCCCTACAAATTCCTTTAATAAGCACTTGGCAGGGAAATTAACACTATTCGGAAACCCCAGTGATATGGCAGGAGTAAAGAGTTGCGTGTATCAGTAAAAATGTTCCCTTCAGCTGGGGATGTAGTATTGCTGCCAGTTCACACACAGACAAGCACAGGCACAGCCATGCTCTCGGGCTCTCTCCCCCTGTAGTTACCACCAGACTTCTTAAAAATCATTTTCCCAGAAATATAGTGTGACAATTGCCTAGAGTTGGGGAATAATCAGTGAATTCCGTGTTTCTACCAGGAATAGGCAGGCCTTCCGCCACCCCTTCGTGTGGTCAGGGGGGCTGTCAGGCCACCTTGGCAGGGGTGACCAAGGGAAAAGCACGCGGGGGCCTCGGGGGTGCCATGTGCCCCCTAGGGCATCCGCTGGCCGTCTTGCCTCCCTCTTCATACCTGTCCCCAGCACATGCTAGCCATTGCCTGATCAGGACGGCTGCTTAACTCCTTCTGGTAGAGGTGAATGTGGCTGTAGGCTGGTGCAAGCAATGGAGAATCGGACCCTGTGGGACACAATTGCAATGGAGGACAGGCGCCAGAAAACCGTGGCCTCGGTGGAAGCTCCTGGGGCACCTGCAGCCGCCTCTCCCCCTGAGCGGGGTGCCCTGGTCAGGCACTTTCTGTCTCAGCGGGTGTGTGCATGAGACTCAGGCAGAGGAACTGCTCGGTCAGAATATTTGAGTGCCCTCTACTGTCCCAGCTTCCAAAAGCCAAATCAAAAGCAAAGTGTGATTTTATTATTATTATTATTTTTAATATATACCTGGCTCATTATCTTAGTCCTCTTCAACTGGTGTGCACACCATGACCTTGGGACTGCAGCCCCCATTCTCTGCCTGTGCCCCCTGAAATAAGGACGAAACGACACACCCCCCCGCCTTCCTCCACAAAATGGCTTGATGGGGAAAGTGGGGGGTGGCTGTGGCCACCCCCAGGCTGCTGCACGGTGAGCAACCTCCACATCGTCCCAAGCAGCAGCCCACACATCACCCTGCACATCGCCCCACAGATTGCCCCATGCAGCACCCCACATGGCCAGGGGAATGGTTTCGGTGGCCAATACCACACATGGTTCCCGTTTCTGGGTTGTGAAGGAACAATTCATCCAGGATGGGTGCAGGGGGCAAAGTCCAGCGCTCCCCAAAATGCCCATTGCTGCTGTTGAGGGCACGACCCCGCGTCAATGCAGGGGATGGGAAGGTTGCCACCACCAGCATACGTCCTATGCCCTTCAACATGCAGAAAATAATCAGCCTTGCTGACAGCAGACAGCTCAGGTCTTGAAAACCACAGCTTTAGAGAAGAGGGAAGGGGAAGCTGCTGAGGTCGTTAGCGTTTTGTGGGAGGGCAATTTGGTCCAGGCTGTGGGAAAATGTTAGGGTAAATGCGGCTGCTGAAAACCAGGCACAGAAACTGGAGGATCTGTGAAGGCAGCGTTGGGGGAATGAGGCCAGCTCATGGCCAGGGGCTGAGGCTTACCCACACCTTATGCTCTGCGGTGCAGTCGCCCGGCCAAGCCAGCTGCGAGGTGGCCTTTTTCTAATCAATACGTCTGCAGCCCTAATTCGTTCTGTGTGGCCTTGACGGGAGCTCGCACTCCGTATTGCGCTTTTCTAAGGAACAAAAGAAAAATAAAATTCCTTGGAAACTCTTTTCTGCTGTAACTTTCCCTGCCCAGCACACATCAGGTCAAGTGATTGCATGGGATGGCTTGACCAGGTTTCACGCAGGCATGGGACACACCACCCAAAAAATGGGGTTTTCTGCCACACAAGCTAAGTCTGGTTTGTCGGAGGACATCATTTCTGCTCTGGCACTGTCTTGGGCCCTTTTTATATTAACCTTGTGGTGATTAAACACATTTCCTTTGTTCTCTGAGTCCCTGTATTGGGTTGTGTGGCAAGGTCTTGGTAGTGGGGGGGCTACAGGGGTGGCTTCTGTGAGGAGCTGCCAGAAGTTTTCCCTGTGTCCGCTGCTGGCCAAGGCCAAGCCAATCAGCGACAGTGGAAGCGCCTCTGGGGTAATGGGTTTAAGAAGGAAAAAAACCGGCTGTGGGTCAGTAGCTGGGGAGAGAAGAGACCTGAGAGGGGCCCAGCGGAGCTCCTCCATCTGTCTGGGGAACAGCAGGGCTCCCCAGGGCCTTGTGCAGGTCCTCCTGGGGCTCTTGCAGGGGCCTGGGAGACAGCAGGGCTCCCCAGAGGAGCAAGCGGGACCCGGTGCAGCCCCCACAGCTGCCTGGGGGGTGGTGGGGCTCCCCAGAGGTGCGTGGGCAGCCCAGCCGGGTTTCCCTGGGGGCCGGGGGGGGCAGCAGGGCTCCACAGGGCCTCGTGCCGGGCCCGGCAGAGCGGGTACCCTATGGGTGTCTGGGGGGCAGCAGGGCAGTGTGGGACAGGGACGAAATGCTCAAACAGCACTGGAAGTCCACAGTCTTTTTATTAATGGCCGGGAGACACGGGCAGGCCAGCCGTGCTAAGGCCTCTGCCTCTGGCCTGCAGGCTGGCCGGTTCCTCGCTGGGGCGCCATCCAAAG
>NW_009258795.1:1619582-1621261 GCF_000687185.1 Egretta garzetta
GGTTTGGCGGCCCGGCAGAGCGGCTGGGGCCTCGGGGCCACAAGGCGGGGTGCGGGGTGTCCTGCACAGCCCGGGCTGCTGGTCCCCCTGCTCAGGTGGTGCCTGCGTGCAGAGCACCCTGGGTTCACTCTGGCACGCAGCTCCAGCAGCACAGCCAGCGGTCTCACAGGGCAGGGGTCTTCCTCCTCCTCCACGCCCTCCGGAGCCGGTAGCACAGCGTGTGTTGGGAGAATCTGGAGGGGGGCTTTTCCGCCGCAGAGTCCAGCATCAGCAGGGTTTCTGTCGCCAGGGTAGAGATGGAGGGGCTGCTGTCATTCCTCGTGTCTTGAAGGGCTGGGACGGAAAGGAGCGGAGCTGAGGTCAGAGCCTGCGTCTGTGGGGACCTCAGGAGCCCCTTTGTCCAGGGCCCCCCCAGCTCTTCCCACAGCCAGGAGGGAGGCAGGGGCGCCGGGATCAGCCGGAAGGCGCTGGCCACCGATGCCCCACGTGGCCCTGAACTCTCTATCTGCTCTGTCCGTGCCACCTCCCGCCTGCCCAGGGAACAGAGCCCTTCCCGGCCGGGGCAGGGATTGGAGCTCCCTACCCAGGGGCTTTCCTCCTTCCCGCCGTCCCCTGCAGACACCCCACAGCCCCCTCTCACCCTTGTAGATGACCTGGAACTTCTCTTGGAGCTCGTCCCTCAGCCGCAGCCCTGTGAGCCCTCGGCACACACAGCCCCCGTCACAGGTCCTGCTGGCCTGCCTGCCCCAGCAGTCCAGCTTCCCCCCCCCAGCCCTGCGGCCCTGGCCACGCGCCCTCCTCCCCTTGGGCAACACTGAGCCCAGGATGGTCCCCTGAGCACGAAGCCCAAGAAGGCTGCGAAGGACCCAGTGAGGCTCCCTCTTAGTGATCCTCTTAGATCCCCTCTTAGTGATCTCCCATCTCCTGTTGCTGGTCCACGTGTGTCTCGTGGAGCAGGTTTCCCATTGTTACATTTCTCTAAGTGCGGTAACGTTCCCTGGGTGATGGAGTATTTGTTTAATTGAATAGCATCGCAGCCGAGAAGCACTTGGCATCATTTATTGCGCTGGACTGCTGACGGGCTGGAATTCAACATATTTCCTCTTGGTTTTGTGATTCCATGGAAATGTGGCAGTGATTTCCCAGTGACACTGCCCAGCGGTGTGTAGGGAGCGCATGCAGCCCCTGTCACTGCTTTACCTTGCAGGCATTCTGCATCTCCTGTCGATATGCACCGGCTGTGAAGGCTGTTTGGGTGTAAAGGAAACATTGGGGCCACAAGATCTGTAAGAGATTAATTGAAATGAGCAGAGTAAGAGCAAGGAAAATGTTGTGAGAAAAATAGAATCATAGAATCATAGAATCACTTTGGTTGGAAAAGACCTTTAAGATCATCGAGTCCAACCTTTAACCTAACCCTGACATCCCACCGCTAAACCCTGGCCCTAAGCACCTTGTCTATCCTTCTTTTAAACACCCCCAGGGATGGGGACTCGACCATATCCCTGGGCAGCCCATTTCAGAGCTTGACAACCCTTTCAGTGAAGAAGTTTTTCCTAATGTCTAGCCTAAACCTGCCCTGGCGCAGCTTCAGACCATTCCCCCTCATCCTATTGTCCATTACCAGGGAGAAGAGGCCGACCCCCACCTCCCTACAGCCTCCTCTCAGGCAGTTGTAG
>NW_009258795.1:1621271-1621472 GCF_000687185.1 Egretta garzetta
CTCCTCGTATGACTTGTGCTCCAGACCCCTCACCAGCTTGGTTGCTCTCCTCTGGACATGTTCCAGCAATGCAACGTCTTTCTTATAGTGAGGGGCCCAAAACTGAACACAGTATTCGAGGTGCGGCCTCACCAGCACCGAGTACAGGGGCACGATCACTTCCCTGCTCCTGCTGGCCACACCATTCCTGATACAGGCCAG
>NW_009258795.1:1622851-1629104 GCF_000687185.1 Egretta garzetta
GGGGGTTTATTCCACTCACTGTCCCCATCTTCCAGCTCGGGAGGCTGGGTACCCTGGGGATAACTCGTCGGGCCATTAAAGACTGAGGCAAAGAAGGCATTAAGTATCTCAGCCTTTTCCTCGTCTTTAGTGGCAATGTTCCCCCTTACATCCTCTAGAGGATGTAAGTTCTGCCTGGCTCTCTTTTTGCTCTTAATGTATTTATAAAAACTTTTCTTATTATCCCTTACAACAGTGGCCAGGTTGAGTTCCAGTTGGGCTTTTGCCTTTCTAATTTCCTCTCTGCATGACCTGACAAGATTCCTGTACTCTTCTTGGGTTGCCTGCCCCTTCTTCCAGAGCTGGTAAGCTCTCCTTTTTTTTCCTGAGTCTCAGCAGTAGACCTCTGTCCAGCCAGGCCAGTCGTCTTCCCCGCCTATTTGCCTTACAGCACATGGGTACAGCCTGCTCCTGTGACTTTAAGACTTCTTCCTTGAAGAATACCCAGCCTTCCTGGACCCCTTTGCCCTTCAGGACTGTCTCCCAAGGGATTCTCCCAACCAGTGTTCTGAACAGGCCAAAGCCTGCCATCTGGAAGTCCATGGTGGTGGTTTTGCTGACGCCCTTCCTTATCTCACCAAGAATCGAAAACTCTACCATTTCATGATCACTAAGGCCAAGACAACCTCCGACCACCACCTCTCCCACCAGTCCTCCTCTGTTAGTGAACAGGAGGTCAAGCAGGGCACCTCCCCTGGAAGGCTCCCTTACCAGCTGTGTCAGGAATTTATCTTCCACACACTGCAGGAACCTTTAATAGCTGAGGAAAGTCCACTATAATGAGCTGAAGTTTTAGCTAAAGGTAGCTAGAAGTTTTGTTAGAATAATTTGATAAAATTTTGAAAAGCTGAAGTGAAAATTAAGGAAAGAAGTTAACCAATTTGTTCTTATATATAAGTCCAGATCTCACTGTTATCCCTTCCTTTCCTACTTTGGCTCCTATTTCAAAACCATTACAGATAAAAATGGAAAAAATATATATATTACAGGTACTGGTAATAACCACTCTCTTTCTACATGTGCTACCAACTACTTAGGCTTACTAAAATGCACCCTTTGTGTAACATAATGTGGCACAATGTGTTTAATTCCATAAAGAATTCTACAACTTATGGTCAGGGTAGTTATTTAAGAGCATGCAGGCACCTGAGCAAAGTTACAGACAAGAGTTCTCTGAACTTTGGCTGTTGTATGTGCACAGGCCTCCCATTTTGTCTATGCTGAACTTCTGGAGATTATCACATGCCTAGAAGTCCTCAGTTCTGAGAAGATCAAAGGCTCAATTTTGTATATATCTTTAGAGTACAGTTAATATACATTGACTGCTTTAACCACTGTTATTTAAATCATCAGCAATGACATGAGAAAGAGGGGATGCTGTCTGTAATGTAGCATTTACAGGACTTGTTCAGGAAGGGAGAAAATGCTTCTTCAGTAGCTGAGTGCTTGAAATTTAGTGTGGTCATTGCTGAGGAGTAGCATGCTTAATTACTTTTTAAAATCTGGACATCAGTGCTCAAAAGGCTACCATGTTCATTCTCAGAGGCAAACTCCAAAAAAGCTTCAACAGAGCAAGAATCTAAGTTCATTCTTTACAATAAAGTTTCACACATTTCTTAATTGCTAATTTTCAGCTGCCAGGAGGAATAAGCAACGGGATTGGTAAAGCTCCTTCATCTTGAATGTAAATAGGTAGCAAATTTTCTAATTTAGTTAATTTCAGTTGTTGTCTAGTGAGAAGAGATACGCTCTATGGTAAGCTATCTTATGGTTTCTTCTCTCAACTCTCTACCTCAGCATACCCAGAAGGGAATCGCCCACGATTACCCTTCTTTTTTTCTTGGCACAGTCAGTCTTGATAGGTAGGGGTGACCTACTCTCCCTAGTCAACCCCCCAGGTGGACCTTCATCCCCATCCTCATTTGCCTTGGCCTCGGGTTCCAGAGCCCCGTATCTGTTACGCAAGGGCGGCTGGGAAAGTGAGGGAGCCCAGGAAGGGATTTGCCTCCTGCCCTGAGCAGAGACCTTTTTCCATTCCCCGCCATCTCTTGGGTCCCTAACTTCCTCTCACTGCCAAGAGGACAGGGGATCCTCTGCTTCTTGTGGAGCCTCTATCTCCTGCCTTGGCCTGAGGGATGGTAGGGTGCGGCTCCACCAGTCTATCTCCATCTCACACTCCCTTTTCCACCTCCTCTTTCAGCTCTGCCACCAGGCAGAGCAGATCATCCAGCTGCTCACACTTGAGACAGCCACTGTCCTTACCGTTCTCTGGTACAGCCGACAGGCTCAGGCACTCCCTGTGGCCAACGACCTGGACAGCCGCATGTTTCTGTTTAGGTGGGGACTCCGTTTGGGTTGCTACATTCTTTCTGGCAACGGCTTTCAGACGAGTGGAAACCATTGCTTGCTCCTCTCCTGGAATGTCTATGGGTGCTAATCGAGTGACCCTCAGAGCGAGGAGGAGAGAACGCGCCCTGCCCACGCCAACTGCCTGCGCAAACTGCCGCACCATGCCCTTCTGACGCACCATCCCCTGTTTGCCTGTCCTGCTCGCCGTGCGCCGGGTCGCTTGTGCTCCCTGGGGGCTCTTTTTGTACGTGAGGGAATCGGGCCGCTGTCACTCCTGACTCCGCCACCGCTGAGGCAGAGCTGCCGCTCGTCAGGAGCCCGCTCCTTCCCTCCCTGGGAGGGGGGGGTTGGCGTCTCCTCTCTCTCCCTCTGCTTTTTCACCTTCTGCCTCAGGGTTTTGCCGCTTCAGAAAGGGTCCCTCGGCGCAATCCTCTGCTCCAGAGCCCTTCACCTCAGCGGAGAACCACATATATCACACCGGCATTTCTTCTGACTTCTGCGCCAATACGTCTGTATATCTGTGTGTATCTCTGAGGGGAGCGTATCCGCACTGAGTACTACCACGCACTGTACATTTCTGAGAATTTGTGTGGAATGATCGAGTTGGACAACATCTTTTTTCTGTTCTGAGCAGCCGTCTTGCCCCAGTGTTAACACACGCATCGCTTTGAGGAGAATCCAGGAGGCATGGTCACCTCCTCCTTCACTCTGGAGCACAGAGTGGTTATTTGCAAACCAGCTGGTAGCTGGAGCTGGGGGATCAAAGCTAAAAATGATCCTTACTTTCAAGTGTATTCTTGTTTGCATTACCTGAGTAGAATAGACTACAAAATCTTTGCAAAGCAGATCTGAGTGCTCGTGAGATCGCCTTCAGCGTTTGTAGGTTGGTCCAAAGCTGGAGCATCCTATCAACTCCAAAACCTGTGCTGAGCTTTTTAACTGGAAAAAAAAAAGTGGATACAAATGGATAAGAACAAGCGTGTGTCAGTTCTGCGTGCCTGGGCTTTGAACGATGCTTGCAGCCACATTTCCTCCCATTGCTGCTCGCCCATCAAAACCAGACCCAGTTTTCCCAGGACTCGCTGTCAGGGTAGCACTGTCATGGATGGAGTGAGAGGGAGGAAAAAATAATGTGGTTTATTGGTGTAAAACAGTGAGTTAACAAAGTTCAGTGGTCAATGCGACAATAGTTTATGAGATTTGATGGCAAGGTACCCTTGGATATTTACTGCTGCCAGGGAGACTCTAAAGTTGAGTCATGGGGTTCAGAAAAGATCCCCTTGCTTTCTAAAATCCTTCCTCAGAGAGGAGCCGAGGTGTGGCTGGATCCAGTCCTAGTCCCAGACGCAGTCAGCAGTTCATTTCTAAAGGATTATATATGCACAATCAGTCCTTTATGTCACTTAGCCAAGGTTTCAGAGTTAGCATGCTGTGAGCCATGCACTGAGGATCTGCTGGGGTCAGGAACCTCTCAGCCTCAAGGGGTGACCCTGAGAGGGGTCCCTGCTCCCGGGGAGATCCTGGCGTGCAGCCGCTGCCGTGTGGGAGAGCTCCAAGGGCTCTGGGGCTGCTCGCTGGGGATGGGGGTAGGATGGTTGGCTCACAGTCATGAAGAGGTGAAGGGAGGGGGAGTGGGAGGCGAGGGGGGAGCACACCGCCACAAACAGTGGGCATCGGTGGGTAACGGCCCCCCCTGGCGTTTCTGAAGGATCTCTGTTCTGCCGTCGTGTCCCTGCTGCCGTCCTGGGACTGGCCAAATCCGGACCCGATCCTGCTCCCTGGTGGTGAGGAGCAGCAGATGGGGAGTTGCCCCATCCAGGTGATGGAGCCAGAAGTTTGCTCCGCAGAGTGGCTGTGGGATGTGCGCTTCCCAGGGGGGTCTCCAGGTAATGCTGCTGTCCCCAATGCCGGGGTGGGGACAACAATGAGTACGGGCTTACGGAATGGGCAAGGAATTTGCAAAATGCTTTAAAAGCTTCTGAAACACAAAAGCAATTGGGATATTTTTTTTTTTTTCTCCCCCTTGTTGAAGTGGTAGGCAGGCACCACTCCTGTCAGGCACATCCATGAATCCCGGTCAGTACTGAGGCTGTGCGAGGAGCCCCAGGCTCCGTTAACAGCATGAGGACACCCCAGGTTTGCTGCCAGTCTGATGGGACTTCTGAAAAAAGGGATGGAAAAAAAAAAGCAGCATCAAAACAACTGGATATGAAATGCCATTTCCCTTACTGCATTTGTTGCTGGGGGGCTGAGCGGGTGGGGTGTTTGGTTTTGGGGGTTTTTCTTTGGTTTTTTTCCTCATCCTTAATTATTGAAGCACCTGCAAGGTGATTTAAGGGGGTCCATCCCCTGGATGCCAAAGCATCGGAGCAGAAGGTGGTGATGCAGAAGGGCACATCCAGCTGCGTAAAATAGATTTGCCCGTGAAGTGGCCATTCTCTCTTTCTGAAAGGGAATGAGGAGGCTGGATATCACCCTTGAAAACCCAGTGGATGTCGATGCCAGTTTACTTCAGCATGTCCTCAGACAGTCTGAACTTCCTTTAAATGGAGCTTTTGCAGGATTTTAATGTGTTGCCCTGCCTATGCTGAGAAATGTGTGGCTGTGCCCCAACGTTGCGGCCCCCAGACTGTGGTGACAGTCCCCGTGCAGGCAGGGCAGCAGAGCCCGGCGTCCCTCGGGCACCACGTCAGCACCGGCTCAGCGCTCGGCTCTCAGCTCTGCTGAATCCATGTTCACCCTCCGCTTTTGACCATTCCTCCCCTTTTTCACTGCTGCAGGTCTTGACGGAAGCGCAGAGCTCAGCAGGGCATCAGGAAAACGCGTGAGACTAGCAAAATCTGCCTGGTGTGTCAGAGAAATCCCATTGCATCACTGCTCTGTGGCTCACATCCTTTTTTTTTTTTTTTTTCAGATTTAACCTGAGTTTCAGGAATGACCTGTGCCTGAGACATTATCAGCGGGGAGGAGAAGGAAGCAAACCAGGTTTTGGCGGAAGCTGTCGATGGAGAGACGACCTGCTGTTGTGCAATGAGCGTTCCCCCCCTCCTGCTGCACAGCCCCCGTCAGCCAGAGCCCAGCCTTCCCTGCCTCCGCCGGCTTGCTTGGTCCCTTGGGAACAAACACAAAAATTCCCCAAATTGGCTTTGGAGGTGCCGTTCCCTAAAAGAAAGCGAGACTGAAGGCTTCATCTTGCTTTTGCCCTCCTGTCGACCTACAGTGAGATGTTCCTGCAAGGGGCTCCAGCACCTCCTGAATGCCTCCCGCGCCACGTGTCTCTCCCGGGTCCTTTGCCCCAGCTCACCATGGGGGTGTGATCCTCCAAAACGCCTGCAGAGGGTTGCCGAGCCTGCAGAGGAGATGCTGCGTCCACCCCAGCTCACGCCAAGGAAACTTTTTCTGCGGAGGTCGGAGGCGATTCTGGTTCCTGCTGTCAGAGCAACACGGCACAGGGGGTCCCTGGAGGCTGTTTGGAAATGATGAAGCATCACGAGAAGGGAAGAAGAAGACATGCTGTATCTGTTAGAGAGGGATGATGTTCACAATGAGGATTTCACTCAGACTCTTTTTTTTATTATTTTCCTATTATAGCGTATTGTGACAGAGAAAATCACTGATTTTAAAGTATATTATTTTCCTATTATAGCGATTTTATTGTGACAGAGAAAATCACTGATTTTAAAGTATTTTTGAATGGAAAATTGTGCCTTACCCAGGTCATAAGCACTTTGTACGTATGGAAATCAGCAGCAGTTCAGATTGTGCTGTTGCTTAACGGCTGGAACTGCTGTAGGGAGAGGTGCATCCAATGATAAACGTCCCTAACGTGGAGGTGATTAGGGGGTGCGATCAGTGGCTGGGGGTG
>NW_009258795.1:1629128-1629946 GCF_000687185.1 Egretta garzetta
AAAAATAGGTTTGGTGCAGTATACAGTGGAGGGGCTTACACAGGCATCTCTTTGCTCCTCTGTCGTGATGTACCACGTGCCACGGTGGGGGGCACCCCTCCAGCAGCCCCCGTGGGGCACGTCAGGCTGGCCTCAAATTTATTTTAACAGCAGATGTTTATGTAAATAGCCGCTGAGATCCAGGAGCCAGGCTTGATCTGTCATTATCCTCGAACAGCAGGGCACCCGCCGTCAGGCAAGAGACATCGCAGGCAGTAACCCAGGGGTTAATTACCCACGGGCTTCCCAAACCCCTGTGCTCTCTCCGGTGAAGTTTCCCAGCTCGCAGGTGTCTCAGGGCTCGGAAGCTGAGCCACTGCTCCTGCCAGAGCTGCAACCAGATGTCCCACTGGCACCCTGGCTTTTCCCAGTCCTCTGCGCTTCCACGTCTCCCTGCCTTGGCATCGTCCCCCCATGCCGCACGGAGCTACGGGGCGCGAGCTTGGCATGGCTGGCAGCAGCAGAGCATTGCTGCCCGAAGCCTTCGGCGTCAGCAGCCGCCCGGCTCGGTGAGCATCAGTGCCTCCAGAGCTGGTGGGAGTGGTGACTCAGTAGGTGACACAGCTCTGACTCGGTCCCCAAGCTATGACCTGGTCGTGGGGTATCAGGAAGCTGGAAAAATGAGGCAATAGCTTGGAGATCCTGCTTCGCTCTTTGTGAGGGGTGAAAGCAGTAAATCCTAGTCTTGGTTTACTTCTAATTTCCAGAACAAATTCTGCCTGAAGTTGCCATGGAAATCCTGCAGAAATTTTTCCTGTTACTTTTCCTACAAGTTTATA
>NW_009258795.1:1629966-1636917 GCF_000687185.1 Egretta garzetta
AAGACTGGGGCTGATGCGTGAGGCAGGCAGAAGCTAAGGGCTGAGTGCTTTGTGTTTTGCAAAGGCAAACTTGCATTGGAGTGAAGGTCGAGAAGACCAAACTGCGGCATTAATTCAAGGCACGGTATAGGAGGCGGCTCAGAAAGAACCCGTGAGGTTCTGCTCTCACGGCCCACAGCGCTGTGGCCCTGTCGAGGTTTGTGCCCTAGGTGCCATGAGAGGCAACGTGCTCTCTGCCAAAGTTGGCTTCCTGCTTCAAGCTGAGCCCGGCTGCTGAGAAGCCAAAATTGTTCTGTTTTTAATGGCGCCGCAGCTCTGTGAGGCTCGTTATCGATAAAGGAACAAGGCAGAGCTCTTGCCCCCAGGAGTTTACAGCGTTCTTGCGTCGCCTGATGTATTTTCTCAAGCAGCATGCAAACTGTAAGCGTAGGGGGAGCGCGACGTCGGGGCGCAGGTGGTTGGGTGGTTGTGTGACCCCGTCGTTAGGGCCGAAGCACCCCCTGTGAGGCCGCGGCACCACGGGGCGCCGGGGTTACCAACGGCAGAGCCGCCTGACGCGTTGGTGCGCACACGGAAGCATTTCTGTGATCAGAAGAACCAAGCGCAATTAGCAAATGAGGTGATTCAGCTCCTCCCTTTTGTCGGCGGCGGAGCTGCCTGGCGTGGTGAAGCACTGTGGGTCGTGGTGCGGCAGGGGCAGGGCGAGGTGTGCAAGTATTTGTCGGCATGGGGGTTATGTGCAGGAGCTGTTGATGTCGTGGTTTAACCCAGCTGGCAACTCAGCACCACGCAGCCGCTCGCTCACTCCCCGCCCCCCCTCAGTGGGATGGGGGAGAGAATTGGGAAAAAAAAAAAGTAAGACCCGTGGGTTGAGATAGAGACAGTTTAATAAGAGAGAATAATAATAAAGCCGCCATCACTGCCCCCCACAACCGACCGACTAACCCCCCCCAGCGTGACGTTCTATGGTATGGAATAGCAATTTGGTCAGTTGGGGTCAGCTCTCCTGGCTGTGCCCCCTCCCAGCTTGTTCTGCCCCTGGCCGAGCAGGAGAAGCTCAAAAAGTCCTTGAGTGGTCTGAGCACTGCTTGGCAACAACTAAACCATCAGTGTGTTATCAACATTCTTCTGGTACTAAATCCAAAACACAGCACTGCGCTGGCTACTAGGAAAAAAAATAACTCTATCCCAGCCAAAACCAGGACAGTTGACAAGGATAAGCTGTTCTTAATACCCGTGGAGAAGCACCCTCGCTGACTGGCAGGAGAATGGTCCTTTTGCCTGCCCCCTCTTCACCAGCCCCCTCCTCACAGAGGGCTGACCTGCCTCCGTGCTGTGCCCTGTGATCTGTGTCTCATTTGGAATTTTTCCCCCCCAAGATTTCCTAAGGCCTGAGATTTGCAGGCAAGGAAGTTGCTGCTCCCGAGGAGACAACAATTTAATCCCCTATTACACCGCCAGCTCCGGCACTGGCTTGCAGCCGGAGCTTTGGTCCCTGCAGCTGCTAGGCGGGATGCCACCAGGCGGCTGGAGTGCAAGCAGGCGTTCAGCTTTGACATCTGCGCATGGAGAGTTCGGGGAGATACAGCGAGGTGCAGCTTGGCCTCTGCACAAGGAACCACGCTGTCCTTCTCCGGCAGAACCTGACCTCTTCTCCTGTCATTACACTATGCTCTTACGAAAAGCTCTGGCAGGCCTTTCTTGAAAGTGCTGGGTCACTGGCTCAAAACATCATCAGTCTTGGAGGAAGCTTCCTAACAGTAAGATCTCAGGCAGCTTTTACAGAAAATTTGAGGTCCCAGTGCTCTGGATCCAACACCACGTTTCGAACTGGAGAAATTTTACCCCAGCTATGGGAAAAAGGCAGACGCAGCCTCATCAAATAGCCGTGGGCAGGAGCTCCCCCTTCCCAAAGCAATGGGGGTCGGTGCAAAAGTACCTGCCCCCATAGGAGGCACAGCATTTTGCCCAGAATCCCGGGGCAGGCTGCCGAGCATCACACCCAGGCAGGAGCAAGGTCGAGGGCACTGCCTCGGCCACCCAGCGCGGTGAGATGTTCTCTAAGGCTTGGGAAACGTGGCGAATTTTGTGCCGTGGATGTTCTCGCATACCCTGGTGCTTTGGAGATCCGTTGGACATCAAAGCTGGTTTTGTAACGCCCCCGGCTCAGCCACAGCCTGAACCTCCCGCGAGGTATTTCCAGAAGGCTGAGCTTGCCAGCAGAACTTTGGGTAGGAACAGGCTGAACTTCGGGATACCTGGGGAAAAACTGAATCTTTCGATTGTCAGTGCTCAGCTAATTCCAGACGAGGAACAATGACAAACGCCATTACAGCAGCCTGCCACCCTGCCTTGGAATAGCACGCAAGCCTGCGCACAGAAAAAGGCTGGGTCCTGGTGGGGGGGTGCCCGTTCTTGGCAGTGGGGCTCAGGAAAGGCAAGCTGCCCCAGAGTAACCCCTGGGAGCAGGGGGCTCCTGCTGCGCATCTTTCTCAGACTCTTCTGGTGACTATCTTAACGTCATTGCTCTTATTTCTCTTTTCCTCTGGTGCTTTTGTCTCTTGCTGTGAGCCCCATCCAGCAAAGAGGTGACTTGGGCATCCAGCTGAATACTCTGTGGTGCTACAGTGACCCAGGGGGGATGCGTTACCGGGGACTGGCACGAGCCCCTTGATAGAGGTTGTCTCCTCTGCACTCTCCTGCATGCTGTGCAGGGATGCCTGGATGCTCACCGATGTGCCACCAAAAGCACCTCCTCATAACCTTTGTTTATCATTGCTATTGTTTGTCTTCCACAGCTGAGGCAAGAGGGGAGGGAAGGAAAAGTGGCTTTAGACACTTCTGACATAGGAGGTAACCTGAGCTGAAAAAAGTTAGGTTTGTGGGCACTAGGATTGATGAAACCTGACTTCCTATCAATTTGTCTCTTGTAGCTGGTTATCAGCAAAGCATCTAAGGAGGGTGAAAGCACTGATCACATTTTTTCCAGTGGCTAGAAGAAATTATATGTTATTTCCCCCCCCAGCCTTTCCCTCTGAAATGTAGTGGGGCAGGAGTGCATCCTGCTGCAGTCAGCGCACAGAGGACAGCGGTGCTGCGACTGTCCCTGGTGATCTGTAGGAAGACAATGATCTCTGAAACACTCACCTGCAACAAGGGGAGGGTGTCTCTGTATAATCACTCACGCTTGTAGAGAAAGCATCAGCTTGGAAACAAGGGGAAGAAGAGGCATCGTGCACAAAGGTGCTTGGAAGGTCTGCGGGTTATGGCCCCTTCTCCCCCCGTCAAAGGCCTGGGAAGCCTCTCTCAGCCGTATGGGGATGGGCTGGGAGAGCTGGGTTTGTTCAGCCCTGAGCAAAGGAGGCTCGGGGAGATCTCATCACCACGTACCAGTACCTAAGGGGTGGCTACAGGGAAGATGGAGACTCCTTGTTCACAAGGGGTCCCATGAGGAGGACAAGGGGGCATGGACACAAGTTGCTCTTGGGGAGCTTCTGATGGGACATGAGAGGGAAATTTTTCCCCATGACAACAGTCACCCATTGGAATGATCTCCCCAGGGGAGGGGTTGACTCCACCACATTGGACACTGTCAAGCCTCAGCTGGACAGGGCGCTGGGGCATCTTGTCTAGGCTGGGCTCTTGCCCAGAAAAGTTGGGCCAGGTGATCCTTGAGGTCCCTTCCAACCTGAGATTCTAGGATTCTATGATTCCAGAAAAGAGCAGAAGAAAGGGAAGACACCACTATAAATGTTGTTAAAATACGTTGAAATTTTAAAGACTACAAAGGCGTTAAAAACACTCAAGTGCTTCCAACGGTGTGGTGGCGGTTATGGTGCAGGTCCATGGGAGGGGAGGCTGCAGACACATGTTCAGGGAGGAGGACATCAGTTTGCACAAAAGAGGTGCCCTTCAGACGCAGGTGAGCAGAGCCCGTTGGATCATTCCAGGACCGCTGGCGGAGGCGACAGGGCTGGCTTTTGGAAGGGGGTTTTGCTGCACGTCAGCTCGCATGTCGCCCTGCAGGGGCAAAGATGCTGGGAGTGGTGAGATCCCTGCTTGGCTCCTGCTCTGCTCTCTGTTTGCTTTGCATCAATTGACCTCCACGGTGGTCAGTATTTGCTTACCAAAGGCTTCCTCTTTCTGCCGTGTCAGAGCAATCCCTTCCTTCCCTTGGCTGCACACTCACACAGGATCCTTGCTCTAACACGGCTAAAGCTTCATTGATAAATCTTTGCTCTTAGCACTATGGCGGGGATTGACTGAATTAATCAAGAAGTCCTGGGAGAAAAAAACCCTGGAAGAAATGGATATGCTCTTTTTAGGAAGCAAACCCACCTTGGTTTTGCTGAAATGCTAACAAAGGGAAAAAAACAATTTCAGATTTTCCATAATTAGGTGGGTGCTGAGGGTATTAAATTTAAATAAAATCACTCGCCTGCTCAGGTCTGACTCTTCGTGTCGCACGCCATCCTGTTTGCTTCCCGTGGCTCATAAACATGTGTGACTCCTGCAGTTGTTCATGAGGTCACGTTTCGTGGCAATGCCCCGTGTCAGTCCAGGAGGGGATCAGAGTAGCAGTTGCTGTTGGAGAAAGCATGAATGTACCCGGCTCAAGTCCTGCCCTGAACCGCCAGGTTCAGGAGGAGGAGAGAAACAACTCGCATCTGCGTTTGCTTAGAGAAACACCCTTATCACCAAGAGAGGTGCTGGGTGGCAAGTGCAAGCCCTCTGAGATGATGGGGACGGTGGTGGTGGTGATGATGATGATGATGATGATAATAATAATAATAATAATAACAGAAACCCTCATCAGCCTCAAAGCCCAAAAGTCAGTGCCTGGAGAAGGGAACCACCACAGTGCCAACTCACGACGTCCAGCTGGTGTTTGCCGCAGGCCCAAGCAGGGTCAGGTCCCAGCACCCTCCACAACAGACTCCACGTGATGATGGGCTTTTAGCTTTTATTGGATAATTCACTTAACACGCATTTTTGTGTTGAGGCATCATTGCTCCAGCTGTACCTTCATTCTGACAGTAGGTGTTTCCATGGGGCAGAGAGCCTTGAGGAGTTTCAGAGCTCTGATCCAGAAGGGCTGGCGGTTCTGGTCTGCTTTTCCTTCCCACGTGCTTTGTCCCAGCAGAAACTGCCAGGAGCTGAGGTGTGCTCTCTGGTCAGTCAAAGCGAACACGGCTCTGCGTGCTTCGTCGTAACGAAAGCTTTTAATAAAGCCCTGTCACGATCCACTGTTGGGTTGAACAATTTGGCAGACGTTAAACCCCCTCGCTTTCCAACCGACCTCAGATAATTCTGGGAGGTTGGGGGAGGCTGGGCTTAACTTTGATTAACTCCAATGTTTTATCGTGACTAGGTTCCTTTCACATTCTCGGGAACAGAATTAAGACTCAAAACAGAGTCAAGTGCCAAATCACTTTATTTGGTCAACAACAAATGCGCAAGAGAAAAGCAGAGAAAGAGAGGAAAAGTGATGCGGCCGGAGCGGCTGGTGCGCCTGATGTATCTTTGAGTCTGGTGGAGGGCAGTTGTTCCCGGACGCTCCTCCTGGTTTCTGCTGGTTTCCCCTTTTTACAGGGTTGTCCTCTTGCCTAGTGAATAACTGTTTTGCATACCCAGGCCTCCCCCTTGGCAGTGGGGTGCATGCCCAGTACCATCACTAGATGGTGCTCGAAAATCCCAGAGGGCCCGAGCCTCCGCCCCATCGTCAGTCGACCCTGGGCCCCGGGTGGACGTGTCTCTCTTGGTGATTAAACTGTCCCGCTCAGTTGCTGTGGTGATTAGGCTTCGGTAGTTAAACTTGCTTGCCACCAATGTTGAGACAAGTTTTTAGTCCCTTACAAGCCCTCAGCTAATTCCCTTAATTAGCGTGGTCACGTAGAGATCAACGAGCAAGCACAATTCTAGCTGGCGGCAGCAAAAGGCAATCAACAAAGCCCTCTCTGAATGAAATAAATAAAACTCCAGTATCAGTTGTGGGAATCACCGCCCTCCTATTTTAACGTCTCTCTCACCACTTGAAAGGCACGGGCACGACGTTTCCTTTTTTGTTTTGGTGTTTTTTTAGTGTTGCCAGCATAGTTCATGGATTTGCAGTGGGACTGGGATGGAAGGAAGAGAGAGGAGGAAACACCTCTAACCAGCAAAAAGCCTCAGCCCAAAAGAAGTACCTGCTGTAGGTGTGCTTCGGGTGACAGGGGCTGAGCAGAGCATCAGGAGGTGAGTGGTGTGGTGCGGGTTCTGTTATTCACAGGAGAAGCTGGTTGTTTAAAATGGGAACCAAAGCAGCGAGCAGTGAGTGAAAACCCCTTCTTATGAACAGTAATCAGCCGGAACCGGCGCGAAAGGTGCTGTATTTCTGGAGTGCACGTCTGACATCCTGCTCACAGGAGGCTGTAGTGCATGGAAGGGTTATGCATCTTTCCAGACTATCAGCCTGAAGCATCTGTGGATGCAAGATGCTGGCTGATAGTCCTTGAAGTTAGAAATCTCCTGTTTAGTAACTGGTCTGCCTCCTCATGGTGCTTACCCATACAACTCCTACCATTTTAGAAAGGTAAACGGGGCAAAGATGCCTGCTTTCCACATCTGTTTGGTCTCCGGCCCCAGCACTGAGGTTTCCTGTGAGAAGAGCTTGGCTGAGGCAGCGCTGGGTGACTGAGCCATCCCCTTCCCGGATGTCTAACATGCAGCTGGGGCAGCCCCCGGTATCCATACAGGCTGGGGGACAAAGGGACGGAGAGCAGCCCTGCCCAGAGGGACCTGGGGGTGCTGGGGGATGAAAGGCTGGACACAACCCGGCCATGGGCGCTGGCAGCCCAGAAGCCAACCCTACCCGGGGCTGCATCAGGAGAAGCGTGGCCAGCGTCGAGGGAGGGGACTGTGCCCCTCTGCTCTGCTCTGCTCTGGGGAGACCTCTCCTGGAGCCCTGAGTCC
>NW_009258795.1:1637291-1638177 GCF_000687185.1 Egretta garzetta
CAGTGAGGGTGGTGAAACCCTGGCAGGGGTTGCCCCGAGAGGGGGTGGAGGCCCCATCCCTGGGACCATTCCAGGCCAGGTTGGCCGGGGCTGTGAGCAACCTGATGTGGTTCAAGGTGTCCCTGCTCCTGCAGGGGGGTTGGGCTGGGTGACGTCTGGGGGTCCCTTCCCACCCAAAACATTCTATGATTCTATGCAGGTAGCTGCTCCCCTTTGACTTTTATCCAAGTGTTTTCCACCCGTGTGCCCCGCCATTGTCAGTGCTTTGGATTCCCTCTGTACAATTTACAAGAAAGGGAAGATGAGGAGGTCCCGTCCTCCTCCTCTAGGGCAGGTTTTTTAGAGGATAAAGACAGTCAGTGCCCAAGAGGCTGTGGTCAGTGGCATCCCATAAGCTCCTTCTCAGACGCCCAAGCCCGAGTGTCTCTTGTTTGTGCGCTCTCCTACTCACGACGATTTCAGCTGGTGCCACCCCAAGGTCTGTCCCGTGTGTGACATCCTGGTGCAATGGCTTAGGGATGCTTCTGAAATACTTCGTGTTGCCTTAGTTAAGGACCTTGGTGCTTTGGAGGTCATCTTCTGCAGTTTGGTGATTCTCTGTCAGTAGCTGATGCGTTTCCTTCATTTTTAGACCATTAAGATTCCCACGGTCCTTCAGCTCTGGTCTCTGGCAGGGATGCTGGATGTCCTGTTAGGTGACCTGTGACTGCATGGGACTTAGAATCATAGACTCATAGAATGGTGTGGGTTGGAAGGGACCCCCAGAGGTCACCCAGCCCAACCCCCCTGCAGGAGCAGGGACACCTTGAACCACAGCAGGTTGCTCACAGCCCCGGCCAACCTGGCCTGGAATGCTTCCAGGGATGGGGCCTCCACTACCTCTCCG
>NW_009258795.1:1638533-1643212 GCF_000687185.1 Egretta garzetta
CCCCAGCCTGTATTGATACTGGGGGTTAGCTCGACCCAGGTGCAGGGCCTTGCACTTGGCCTTGTTGAACCTCATGAGGTTCACACAGGCCCACCTCTCCAGCCTGTCCAGGTCCCTCTGGATGACATCCCGGCCTTCTGGTGTGTCAACCGCACCACTCAGCTTGGTGTCATCTGCAAACTTGCTGAGGGTGCACTCTATCTCACTGTCCAAGTCATTGATGAAGATGTTGAACAGCACCGGTCCTAGTACGGACCCCTGAGGGACACCACTTGTCACCGGTCTCCATCCGGACATTGTGCCGTTGACCACTACCCTCTGGACACGACCATCCAGCCAGTTCCTTATCCACTGAACAGTCCACCCATCAAATCCATAGCTCTCCAATTTAGAGAGAAGGATGTTGTGGGGGACCGTGTCAAAGGCTTTGCAGAAGTCCAGATAGATGACGTCCATTGGTTTTCCTTTGTCCACTGTTGTTGGAATTTGTCTCATTCTTCTGTTTTTGCAGACTTTAAAGGATTTTGTAACTCCAGCAGGAGCGTGGCCACAGCCAAGTTACTGGTACAGGCAGATGGATGGGTCCCATACAGTGAGAGCATGTCCCTGCAGAAACCTGCTCCTTAGCCCGGTGCGGTGGCAGGGCACTTGTAAGGGTGAGACGTGAGCAGGAGGCCACTCTGGCCGCGCCATGATGCCAATCTGGGGAGCCAGCACAACTTCAGAGCCAGGAAACACTTCCAGCTGCACTTGTGGCCGCTTTCTGCTGATAGCCAGGAAGATGCTTTCACTGGGAAAGCACGCGGCAAGCCTGCTCTGAAATGCAGCCGTTCCCACACATCACACCATTGCTGTGGTCGTCAATGGGCCTTGGAAGGCGCCATAAAGGACAACTCCGTGTGCATTGCTCCACAACTGTCTGCGTTACCTGCATTTGCTTCTTACAGCACTGCCAGACGTCCTAGGGGCCACCTTCCTGTCCTGGTTTTGGCTGGGATAGAGTTAATTTTCTTCCTAGTAGCTAGTACAGTGCTGTGGTTTGGATTTAGTACCAGAAGGATGTTGATAACACACTGATGTTTTCAGCTGTTGCCAAGCAGTGCTCAGACCACTCAAGGACTTTTTGAGCTTCTCCTGCTCGGCCAGGGGCATAATGAGCTGGGAGTACAGCACAGGTAGGACAGCTGCCCCCAAGTGACCAAAGGGCTATTCCAGACCATAGAACGTCACGCTGGGGGGGTTAGTGGGTCGGTCGGTCGCGGGGACAGTGATCGCGGCTCGGGGAGCAATCGCGGCTCGGGACGGGCTGGGCATCGGTCGGCGGGTGGTGAGCAATTGCATTGTGCCTCATTCGTTTTGTATATTCTGTATATTCTATTATCATTCTCATTATTACTATTATTATTATTTTCTCTTACTAAACTGTCTTTCTCTCAGCCCTCAGCTCTAACCTTTTTTTTCCTTCCCGATTCTCTGCCCCATCCCAGTGAGGGAGCAGGGACTGAGCGAGCGGCTGCGTGGTGCTGAGTTGCCAGCCGGGTTAAACCACGACACTTCCTTTTGCTTCTCTTGAAGCACTTGCTTTGTCCCTTCTCTCCCAACCTACAAAACTGCCACTAGTTTGCAGTTCCCCGTTCTGCCCTTCTCATCCCGCTGGTTCTCCTGGAACCGTCCTGGGGGCGGAGGAGGTTTATGAACATCAGCATCTCCGCGTTTTTCATCGCTTGTTGGCCTTTTTCACTAGTTTTGGAGGCGAGAGGCATTTCAGCCAAGGGCACTGTTAAGACTGTTTTATCTTTGCTGCCACTGCTGCAAATCTGTCATTGTCTTCCCAAAACCTCGTAAGGTGAAATTTTGACCATGCTGTGACAAAAACGTGCAACTGCAAGCGATTTACTGTGGGAAGGGCTGGATGGAGGGCTAGAAATCCTGCAGCGGAACAGCATTAAGTTTGCTGCAGGTGGCAGCGATAACAGCTGGCACCTTGTTTCTGGGGTTGTGACATGGCATTCAGCCATCGGGGGTTACCTGGGCATGGTTTGCCCCCACTTCGCAGCAGGGGAAGCTCTGCTAGTGGAGAGCAAGTAAGGCAGCAATTGCTGTCCTTAGCAGTCTCATATAGAAGACCACATTTCTGGTGCAGAAAGCATTGTCACCAGGAAGGGTGGCGTTATCAGCCAGCCCTGGTCTGCCCCAGAAGCCTCGGAGTGCCAGACAGAAGCCAACCCCCTAAGGCAGCAGCTCATCACCCGAGCACAGCCGTTTGTTTGGGGTGGAAGACTGAGCTTTGGTCAAAGCTTTCTTTTCAGAAGGCTTGCAGTTATTCTTCCTCTCCAGGTCCATATTTCTGGCTTTCCAGTGGAGAGATGTCCTTGTACAGTTTTTTTACTGTGTGGGTTTAGTATTTGACATAATTACTAGTAAAATGGCCATTTTAAAAGCAGGTATGTCATTAGGTATTGAAGCCATCCGTAGCCTGTGCACATGGCTGTCATATTCAGAAAGGAGGAGGAGGTTTGGGCTTAGTGATGGAGGGGAAAAAAAAAAAAAGTCCTGCGGTAGTGAGAGGCTTCACGTTCCCCAGTTCTGCCCCACTCCTGGCTGCTGGCTGGGGCACGGCTGCCCCGGGGGAGCGGGGAGGGCCAGCTTGTCTTGCCCCATCCCCACTGCTGAGCCCCTGGAAGGCTGCTGGGCTGGGTGCACCGGGGCATCGGCAAGGGCTCGGAACAAGCGTGGCACGCGGCTTCCTACGGCGGGGGGGGGCTCCAACAGGGGGGCTCCTCTTGGTGGGGAAGTGCTCAGACAAGGGGGCTCCCCTTTGCGTGAGCAGCGCGGTGGGACAGCTTGCAGGCTTGCACGCCCCTGCCTCCGCATGGGCCGAGGAAGCGTGTGAGGTGTAAATGAGCTTTGATGTTTTGCTTCTTTGCAGCAAGTTGGAGCTGGGCACGGGGGAGGACGTGCGGAGAGGGACAGAGCCCTCGGCGAGCAGGGGGGAGCAGCGGAGCTCTGGTCTGCAGGAGACCCGGCTGCTGGAGCTGAGAGCGGTGGCTGAGCCTACCAAGGGCATCACTGCAACCGTCTTCATCTTGTGCTGGCTGCTGGCCGAGTATGTCTGTGGGCCAGGGAGGTGGAATCGGCTGCAGGAAAGCCAGCCCTGATTTTGACTTTTGTAGCTGGGGGCGGGGAAGAAGGCTGGGTGTTTCTTCACGTGAATGATTTTCCATGCGATCTGGAAATTTACCTGGGAGCTTCAAGGTGAAGATGAACACGTGAAGTTCTCACGGTTCTTCAGGATGAAGACTCCGGGGCTGGCTATGGGCAGTAAGTCCATAATCAACAACTCCATCCATTTTCAATGCCCAGTCACGAGCTGTTAACACAAAAACGCGGCTGCATGAGCCTGGACCACAACAACCCCATTCTCTGTGAAGGGCAGGGGAGGTCGAGTTCATACATGAGAATTTCTAAAGACCATGGTGTCTTTTTATTTACGTACATGCCATCCTCTGCTTTTTCCTACACCAAAAGTCCTATCGGTGTTTTACCATCTGCCTGTTTCTCTGACGTGGTAACTGTACTCTGAGCAGTGGGCTGAGCCACTTGGAGCAGAGCCGGAGCTGGCACAGGCTGCATTTATCAACCTGCCAGAAAAGCCTCTCAGGGTAAAGCCGAGGAGGGTCCCGCAACCTGCCTGTGGCCCCAAAACCAGCCTGGAACAAATAAGACACGAGTGTGTCACTTGAGGAACTCCAGAGCGCTTCTCCTTGCTGGCCTTTTGCAACCACAGTCAGTCCCACCTCTCCGGCAGGGGGAACGGAATTATTAAAGCCGTGCGAGGCTGCCGGTCGCCCGCAGCAGCGGGTAGGGACCGACCTGTTCACAGGAGTGGCGTCACCGCCGCCACTGCAGCCTGCGGTGCTCAATTCTGCCGTGTGCCACTAGTGACCCTGGCGGCGGCTGGTGGGGGACAGAGGAGTGGTGACAGCCCCCCCTCCAGAACAGCCAGGCTGCCAGCCCCCTGTCACCGCCTTCCTCCGGGGACGCTGTGCCCTGCCCCAGTCCCAAGGGTCTCAAGCAGCTTCCTGGCCTTCAGGGACGTTCCTGCTTTGTTCCCCAACTGCTGCCATGCATCAGCAGAGCTTGAGAGTTTGAAAAGTATAAGCATTAAAAAAGCCACTAAACTCATGACCGCAGTTGCATCTTGCAACGCGATTCCCAGAGAATAATTTCACATTTTCTTAACGCTGCCTTTCCAGCCAGGCTTTAGAGGAAGTTCTAACGGTGATGCCTTGGGCACCTTAGCGGACGATGCAAGCCCACCCGTTCATCTCGGTGCAAATGCCCAAGCCGGCCATCAAGGCAGTGACTGCCCAGAACAAACCACCTCCCGTTCGCTGGCGGCCGTGCCATGCACCTCTGCCCCTCTCCCTGACTACGTCTGGCAGCAGCGCTCCTGCATGCTTCGTTAAATCAGCAGCGGTGCATTAGGGTGCAGCGAGGCACCACCGCCCTGCAGAGCTCGCCCTGTGCTCCCGGGGTTTGGTGGCAATGGTTTGGGTTGGCAAAGCCCTCTAAGCCCCCCCAGCCCAACCGTTCCCCTCCCCCTGCCATCCCACCCCCAAACCCTGGCCCTCAGCACCGCCCCTGCCCGGCTGTTAAATCCCCCCAGGGCTGGGGAC
>NW_009258795.1:1643340-1657407 GCF_000687185.1 Egretta garzetta
CCCCCCAGCTCCCCCAGCCGCTCCCCAGCAGCCTGGGGCTCCAGACCCCTCCCCAGCTCCGCTGCCCTTCTCTGGACACGCTCCAGCCCCCCCAGGTCCTTCGGGGAGGGAGGGCTCCGTTGGGAGAGGAGCCCCCTGCCCCCAGACAAGGAAAGACCAAAGTCCTGGGATTGCAAAGTTAACATTTTATTGAACTTAAATTGATGTAGAACAGAGGGGCACGAATGGCTCAAGTGTTCATCAACAAAATGCCCCAGATGTTTCACGTAGAGTCCTAATACAGTTTGCATGGAAACAATTGAAAAAGTTGTAAAATACTCTCCCAGGTCAGAAAGGGGGATTCACAGCCCTGTTTTAAGCCTTTGTGCTCCCAAATATTGTCCTGCCTTGATCGATTTCATATCCTTCCCCAGGAGAAGGTTATGGAATCGCTGGCCACGCTCTCCCCCACCAGGTACAGAAATGGGTAACAGCAAACTCGGGAAAAGAACCATGCGTCAGCGGCGGCGCGGGTCTTGGCACGGGTCGACACTCACCCACCCGGAAAGCCTGGCGGTGACATTGCTGCCCAAAAGGTAACGAATGAGCAAAGTTACCACATCGGCACTGAAACCCATTTCTGTGTAAAGTCGCAGTAACTCGCCCCCAACAGCTGTCTGTGTGTTTTACAAAACACTTCCAAAAGATTTGAATATTAGTCTTTTGGGGGCTTTTTTTTTTTTTTTTTTTTGACAGCTGACAAGGTGGTCTGAAGACTTAAAAGCAGGCAAGTGAGCTGCTTCGAGGGGCAGTTCAGAGAACACCTACAATTTAAAAGAAACCAATGACTTTGGGCAGAGTTTTTCCCCCCTCAAGCCCCAGCAAGACTGGAAAGCAGCCCCCTACCCTGTGCTTTCTCCAGCCAGCTGGACAGGGCTGTTGCCTCCCTTCCGACCATGTATTTTTTTATAAACTGTAGCGGGATTCTCCGCGAAGGAGACGCGCGCTGTTGCCCCTTCTCTACATCAATCATTTGCTTCGCGCCCGTCGCAGCGTAACCCCGCCGAGATGCCACCACGGGCGCTGCTTGTTCCTCCGAGCGAGTTTTCCAGGAGAGGCAGCGACAGAGGCCCCACTCCAGCGGCCTCCCAGCATCTGCTGGACAGGAATGTTGGCTCCAGGCGAACCAGAGACTCACAGCAGTGTTTTGCAACACGTAGGCTGTCGGGTACCTGCAAGGCTTCAGGAACGCGCAACGCAAACAGGCAAAACCTTCCATTAAGGCCTTTACAGTAGCTCGTCAGGTCTGACGACGGTAGGCAGTGCTGGACCTCTGGAGCAGGACCAACCTCCAGCTGTAAACCAGAAGATGCCATGAGCACACAGGCCAGCGGTAAGGGGCGAGGGGGGGAGCGGGATCGGTCACTGCACGGGGCCCCAGCGACACAGCGATCGCGCTACGAGTGCCCGTCGGGACGGGCGTAGCAGCGTCGCACGCCCGTGGTGGCGGTCACCGTCAGGTCTGGGTTTAGATCAAGAGCACGGGGCTGCTGGAATGGGTGCCGGTACCGGGGGCTTCACGCCCCTTCAACGGGAGCAGCCGCTCCCTTCCCAGGCTGGAAGCTGCGCGGCTGCGGCACGGCCCCTGCAGTTCGGGCTGGGCACGGCAGCGTGTGCCCGCCCGGGGACCAGTGCAGTCGTTACAGCCAGGTGAAGGCAGCTCTTCACGGGAGGCAGGACACCTCCTCCTCCTTTCGCCATCTGAAAGGCGGAGCTGCAAACAACCGCGCTGACCCCAGGGACCCAGAGCCAACCGGGTCCCCGGCAGGCAGCAGGGAGGCCGCGCCTCGCTTGCCGTTCCATCCTCGCCAGCGTGACGTTTTGGACCCACGAAATTTAAGGCAAAGATTCAATTGCTCCCCTTGACCCGGCCGCCTGCTTTCTGGCCATCAGGCATGTTCTGGTTTACAGAGAGAGACAACGGTTTTCTCCGACCCTGGAGATAAAGCCTGCCAGCGACACCACCACAGATTTTGGCAAAGGTTCTCAAATCGGATTTGTAAACATAATGCTTCCCTTTTCAGTTGGCAGCATTTCAAAAAGACAAACGCAGTAAGACACACAAAGATTTTGCTCAATTTTGACCAAATAACCTGTGTTTTCACATGATAAAGTAAGCGATGGTCTACATCAAAATAAACCAAAAAACTGCATGAAATGAAAAGTTTGTGCTGTTTGGTGATCACAGTATTTTATCGTTAAATACATCTGTTCTTCGCTATATTCCTGGCACCCAGGACAAAAAGTCTTTAAATATATATTTCATGTAGGCAATAGCTTCTTTGCATATCTCTCTTCAAAAAATACTTTATAGTAGTATATAAATAGGCAACCTACATGTTTAACTTTATAATCTTGCCCCAAAACTATATATGTTTCATTTTTGTAAAGTATCAATTTCCCCAATATTATTAAAGCTGACAAACTATTGAAATGGAAATGCTCTCCCCTTCCACAATAGAAGTAGCGATTTTATAGGAAAAACCTACGGCAACACTCGCCAGTTGTTTTAACCTGAGCGTTTGGCCTACTTAAGAGTAGCAGCTTTTTTTTTTTTATTTTTTAATATCCCCATCAGCCACGCTCACACCCACGCATCCTCGCACGCACACAGAACAGGCACACACTTCCAGACACCGGTAGGCCACGTAGCGCTTCCCAGGCGCTTGAGCCACGCGGGAAGCGGTGTAGCTAACGATTTAACTACACTGAACACACACAAGCAAACACCTTAAGGCAACCACTGCAATGGGGGGTTTAAGTTGCAGGGGTGAGTTTCTGTTGGAACAAAAGGGGCTGTATACAGCACATACACACGCCTCTCCAACCCTCCAGAACAGTGTGATTTTTTTTTTTTTGTTAGTTTTGTGCAAATTTTTAAACCTTCTACCATTTAAGGCAAAGAGTTTGCATTAACAAGAAAGGTCAGAAAACATCCTTATACTTATCCAAAAGCATTTCGGTTTGCTACAATATTTCCTTAAAATGTGCACAACTTCGCAGTAGAGGTACTGGGTCCCCAGCATCTACTGATAAAATTATTTCAATGGACAAACATAAGTCTTGAAGAAAAGAAGGGACCAGAAAAAGCAGCTTCAAATATGCATATAAGCAACATCAACAACAACAAAAGTAGTTAACTTAAGTCTGCTAATACTGAAACTTCTGTAACGCAAAAGTTTGATGCTAATTTTTAGAGCCTTAGAGCAATTAATCTTAGGTTTTAAATAAATAAGCTTCAGTTCATTCACATGTCCCGGTCGAAGCAGAAGACTAGTGCCACGACTCTGCTTGCCGCTGGTCAAATTCCCCTATCAGTCTCTTAATGTGAGACAGCTTGTTGTGGAGATACTCGCATCTGTACTTCTCTTCATAGAAATTGGGGCTAGACTGTAAAGAGAGGATAAAAAGAAAATTAGGGCATGAAAACATTTCTGCAGAGCTTAATATTTCATGTCCTTTGCTTAAAAATAGCCTTGAGCCAGCGTCAGTGACGACCACCTCCCACAAATCGGGTGTTACACGTACCTGTTTTATCTTTCGATACTCTTCTAAGACCTCCTCATGAAGGATCTTCAAGAAAAAAAAAAAAAAACAAACCCAAAACATTAAGACAACACGAAGAACATTTCACTACTACCAGAAAATACAGGTTTGTGTAAAACCCTAAAAATACGCTCAGTTTTACTCAAGATACTTTCTTGTCCATCAGCCGAGCCACTCTCCTGCATCACAAAATAAAACCCCAGCCCCCCGTATCAGCTATTAAACCTGTAAAGAGGCAAAAGGAGCATGGGCTTAAGATTCCCTTTGAGAAGTCGCTCGCGCCGCTGTGCTCTCACAGACAGCTCAAACGGGTGGAGTTTGAGGGCTGAACAACTTCTTGCATGGCTTTGTCAAGCTACAAAAAAATCAGAGCAGGGTCTGAGCACGTACGCACATTCTGGAAGGTTTCCCTTTGTCTGACCGAGCAGTACTGGGGACTTTAAAACACTCCTGCTCACAAATGCGTTTTTGATCTGGCCAAAACCAAAACGAACCCAACCAAAAATCCTCAGCACGCACACAGAACGAAAGGGTTCTGATACTGAACATCTGGAATTCCTATGTCCGAATCAGAGAGGTCCAGGCTGGGAAGCCAGAACATCAGGTTGCTAAAATCGTAGCTAGCATCAGCCACCTGGGGGGAAAGTCGCGGCGGCAGGTTAAGTGTATAAAATCACGTGGAATAGAGGGCCGGGAAAGCCTCGGGATCACGGCCGCTGGTTTCCACGCCATTCCGATCTTCTCCCCCAACCTGCCCAAGAGCCCCCCCTTCACCCCTGCGGGCGCTGAGGCATCAGCGAAGCCTGAGCCAGGCTGGAGCCGCCAGCTACGCGACCCGTTACCCCGCCGCAGACACTGAACCTGGCAAGCCTTTTTTAAAACCTCATCACTGCAATTTACCGGAGATAAATATACCGGAGACTCTGCCTGTGCTGAAAATGGGGACTTTTGGAATGGGTAAGAGGGAGATGAAACACAATCCTCACGGTTTTATCCTCCTTTACCTGATACTCTTTGGACCCTGGAGAAAGAAGCTTTCGTTGTGCATCAAGCTTCATGAATTTCCTGGTGATACCCTCTATCCGAGCATGCAAGCTCCTGTATTCGTCATACTCTGCATTGAAGTCATCCTTGTAACTCTGGCGTTGCTCGTATGAGACGATAGCTATGTATTTTCTAACGGACAAATAAGCACACGCACAATCATACACCAAGGACATCTCACAGCGAATGCCAAGTGCAGACACCCGAGCTTCACGTCAGTTAGCGACGCGACTGACTTCGCTTCTACACGCAAGCAGACATGCTTCAAGAGGATGTATTCTAAGTAATTACAGAAATGCACCACATTTTTGTGACCATTATTTGCTAGAATTTTAGTTTTTAGAGTTTTTATTCAGAAGCTGTGCAAAAAAAAAAAAAAGTCTAGCGTACTTAGAAAACATTAGCAATCATTCAAATTAGAAGGACCCATAAACGCATCAGCTTCAGCGAGAAACTGCTAGATTATTACCTTTCTACAAAGGGACAGGCTAATTAAGTTATATTTACTTTTGAAAATTAATTTTCATTACATTTTCATAAGGGACTGCATTTATGGAGTTGGATGCAGTTTAGTTTTTTGGCTACATTTGTGTCTGTCTAAGAGCAAAGCACAGTTAATGACAAAATTTGATTATTTCAGCGAGCACCAGTTCCACCGCTGTGCATTCAACGAAGGCAGCTGCAATGCAGCAATAAAAACCAGCTGCAGAGAAGTCTGAGACTAAAACCAGCCCATCTCAGCGCCTCCTAGGAGGGCAAAACCCGTGAATGCTTGAAGCCACTGATGCGATTGGAACTGTCTTCGTTCCCCTCTCCCTCTGATCGACATGAGCGGATTTAACGAGCTCATTACACAAATCCCAGATGAAGCGGCAACGCGGGTAACAGATACCATCTCCCACTGCTGTCACACCCATACTTCTGGTCCTCCTCAAGACCTGATTTCCTTTGCACGACACAGGCACCTCCACATGGGGGCGAATCCTTCAAACCACCCTTAAGATTAATTTTAACGAGCAGTAAAAATTTAACAAGTTGAAAGCCTGGACCAACGCCGACAACAACTTTTGTCGGTGATGTATCCCAGGCCAGGTGCACCTGGTTAGAGTACTGGAGAGTGTTTAAAAGAAAACTGAAGATGCCTTCAACGCTTTGGGAGGTACGTGTGAAGCGACGGCGCGGAGTACGGGCTTACGCACGGTCACATCCCACGGCAAGAGTCCTGGCACGGGACAAGAGCCCAGCAAAGCACTCGCAACCCAAGTGCGTGGAGAGGGAAGAAACGGGAGCAGGAGTGGGGAGGAACATGAATCGGTTTTGGTTTCCTAGCTTCTGCTTAACCTTTCCTTAAAAATCTCGAGTTCCTTTTCTCTCATAATCTTTACATTAGGAAGTACAGTATCTTGGTGCTAGTGGTGTGATCATGCTCATGCCTTGCATCGTGCCTGGAGACAGCGAGAGAAGCTGGAATAAACTCTCAGAGTCCTTTAAAATGCATCGACCCGCAGGTGCTCTCAGGTTTCAATCCTGCTGTCATGATCAGGCTGACGTCCGAAACACCACGACCTCATTTTTTTCCAGGACACCGTGGCCAGCAGCTTATCTGTGAGATTGTTCCAGAGGTTGTTCCTTTCACAGAGAATTCTTCATTCAAGGTTTTAGTCGCAGACGGAACTAAACCAACTTTAGGAAACCTTGCACGAAGGCTTTTGGTTTTTTTTTGGTTGGCACCCAATTTTTACATTAGATTACATCAAATAACCATCTACCTTACTTCTCCCTGCCGCTGCTCTCAGCTCCCTGGGAAGCAGATAGTGAAGAGCTGAATCTGTTTCCACCCAGCAGAGGTTTGGGATTAAATGTCAGTTTGAGGTTCTCAGCCGGACACGTGAAGCGCTAAGCTAAGGCTTCCCCGCGGGACCAGCCTTACTTTGTCTTTCCATGGAGCGTTGCTCCCCACTCTGCCCATCTCCCCACAGAAATAGCATTTTATTGGAAAATGACCAAGTTATCCCAGTTATTCCACTGCAGCCTCCTTCGACTGTCCCATTTTTAAGAAAAGGCCACCAATAAAACAGTGCCAAAAAATCCCAGACACCAGATATTTGCAGCAGCTATTTCTCTGTTTTACAACAGTAGAGAGAAATTCTCCTGATAGAACAGTCTTAATATTCTAAAAAAGTATTTAGGCAACCAAATGAGTCTGTTATTACAGTTCTTTCATTTTAAAGCAAATCCTTCAATACTTATCACAGATGAAATATTTTTTTTTTTATATACAGCAGGTAAATTTTAACTTCTGGGCACGTTGATCTGATGTGTGACAACTTGTTAAGGAGCTAAAATTAAAGTTACTTATAAAGTTAAGCTGTAATTTTATAGACTGCAATATGCCACTCATTGTAGATACGTAACATTTCACATGCAGGTTCAATGTGTTTTTATCTTGCTTTGCAGTCAAAGCTAAAATTTAAAATTTGAATTGAGGTTTTTCTGTTTTCTCTAGCTCTTTGGTCAGCAATTCTATGGTGAAATGGGGTATTTTGCTGTAGCTTCGAGCTAGTCAGTGGCCATTTCACATCAAAGCTTTAGAAATAATTGTGATGGTTAACTCCTGCTAGTCCATATATAGGCTTTGTAATGCCAGGCTTTAAAGCCTGCTCTCTTCCCTCCCCACCTTTCCAGGTGCACTAAGCCGTGAAAACACAGGGAAGATTCAGATTTACATACTCAGTGTTTTAGTACTCAGCTTTCCTCCTGCATTGCCTCACCTCTAAAAAGGAAACAGTCACGTTCATATTCCTTTTCTATCGTGTTCTTGAAGAAGAATGAAATTACATGTTTTAAGTCTTCTTTGAAAGCATATTAAAAATTCTTTTTAACACTACTTTTTCCCCGCAATAATTAAGGGACAGCCCCAGAGTTTAAAACCTGCAGGTACTCAAATAAGGCAGCCGGGTGACTTAAAGGAACTGGTCATTATTCTAAAATTACATTTTGGTAAATTTTCAATTTTGTAGCTAAATGAGAGTTTTTATAGGTGATTTTTCAACTGCTCCAAGGGGTGCCAAGAGACTCTTAGTCATTATTTTACTCACATGAAGTAGTCTGGTTGTTCACTTGTTGAGGAAGGAGGATCTGTGGAGGCAGTGCAAGTTTCTTTAACTCCTACAGAAAAGCAGAATTTTGACACTTGTGATAAGCAGATTTTTAATACAGCCAAGCAATAACAATCTGACGGGCTTGAAAAAAATCCTTTACAGTTTTATTCTCACAGTAAATTACTTACTGAGCTTATTCCAAGTTAATATTAGGGCTCACACGACCTTCCCCACAGTGGGCAGTGCCGGGGTTTAGAAAGAGGGCACGGCCACTTTATCCTACAGGTTCTGCACTACTGCAGTATTAACCCGAGGTCAGCGTTTCTTATTTGAAGACATGATGCGGCATCTGCACAGCCATTCAGGTTATGCAGCAACAGATGTAGCTGTCCAAAAGAAGACAGCTTGAGACACACACACATATATATATATATATAAATACACGTATATATGTATAAGCGTCCAGGTTCCAGCAAGAAATAGAGTAGAAAGCTGAAGTTCTTTTCATGCCGTGTTTTTATCCCTCCATCCCAGCCAAGTACGGATAGCCAAAGTTTGATTTAATTTCAGCAGTCCTCTAAGCAGGAAAGTCAACAGCATTGTATATGGGTTACTGCCGTTCAGGCTTCAATAACCTGCAACAAAGACTTGCTCCTCATTAACGTAGCAATACTGGGTTTGAAAGTTATTTGCACTTGTAAATTGCTCTGTTGCTCTTTTAAATGGCATTACAAAAGCACAGTACACTTAATCTCTAATCCCTCTTTTTAAAGGAATATTTCAAGAGCCCCTTACCTTTTCAATAAATAAGAAAAAAATAGCCACCATAAAGAAAAGTTAGCTGGAGCAGGAAGGAGCACTCATATCTCAGTAATCTCTGCTCTTCATTTGGGGTTTTGCGGCAAGCTTAGCACACCCACAATCCTTTATATTCGTTATTATCTTACATTGCCACTGTTTAAACACAGTATTTCTGCTAAAGCACGGCCGCTCTTGCCAATCTCTAAGCCATCTGAGCTTTAAGTCATGGGGAGAGAAAAGAGCTAGCATGTGATGTTCTCCCCAGTTCTTTTGCTTTTTCGTATTAAAGCAGTACAGCAGGAGCAAGAAGTGTAAAAGCAGGAACAAAATTTGAGAGAGGAATGCAGACAGTAATATTCGTAGCCACAGTATGTACCATACAACTTATGTGAACAGTTTCGCTGCCAGCATTTCCTTTCCAAAAATTCAAGTGCATTTGCTGGCATGGCTCGGTCCATTTGAAAGCTTCAACGCAACCACCAGCTAGAAATGTAGTACAGATTTTTCTCCTTCCCTAGCTGTTCAGAATTTGGTACTGGCTTCTGGAGAAAGATGCTCACGTGCAGTCCTGAGCCGCGCAGGCACTGTGCAGAATGCCCAGGGTACATGTGAAAAGACCCTTATCTACAGGCACACCACCACTACAAAGAGGCACCCTGCATATTCCAAAGATGCCTCCGGGCTCTGATACGAAAGGGCTAAGCCTGACTCCTAAATGGCGAGTCAAACCTCTGAAATTAGAGGGCACACAGGTTTAACAAAGAACTGAACTCTGCCCTATTTTGTGTGTGTTAAGAAGTGAGCTATTCTTCGTGTGTTTCTTTTGCTTTTCAATGTCATTTTAAGTGCCTACCATTTCTACATCTTCTGAAGCCCTAGGTTCCGCAGCTAAGATGGGGAGGGGCTTACAGCACAGTTCAAACCAAAGTTCTAGTAAACCACACGCCAGTTTATGCAGGTTTCAGACTTCCCATGAAAAGGAAGAGTTGGACAAACCTCGTGTCGTGATACATGACAAAATAAATTTACGTCTGATCTATGTGTTTCAGTAAACTAGTACAAAATAAGGTTTTTATTTTCAGCATACAGACTTTAAAACTTGCTGATGGAAAAAGCAGAGTAAGCTTCAGTAGACTGACAGTTTACTGGAAATAGAGAAAAAAAAAATCCATTCTTTGCGTTTTTCTAGTACCCAGCCATTCCTTCTAACATACTTCTGCCCAGCAGCAATCCATTTAAGATTTCCTTGTTCTAATGATTTTTGTAAGACAGAGTGAGAATTCTTAAAGATTAACTTAATTTTAGCTAAGGTTCCAGCAGAACAAGTCCAGCTTCTGGTTTTTGTTGTGTTGGTTTTGTTTTTTTAAACTAAGTTATAATTTTTGCTTTTTTAAACTAACAGTTATAATTTTTGTTTTTTAATGTAATGCAGTGGCGGAAAAAAAAAATACTGATTCTTGGTGACCATAAAGTAGGGATAATGGCAAGGCACGTAACATACAGCAAGTGAAAAAACAGACCATTTGCATTTCCAGTCCCTGGTTTTCCTGGTCCCTTTTCACCGGGGTTACCCACACCATAGTTAGGAAAAGCAGCGCATTAATAACTTCACCTGAATTCAAACGGGAGGATTTTTTCAGCTTGGCAGTTTTTTCTTTCCTAAGGTCTTTCTCCTCCTTGCTCGCACCCGTAGTGTCCTGTGTTTTGCTTTCATCCTTCTCCTTACGCTCCTTCACCTTCTCGGGCTTTTGGTGCACCACCCCGTGCTTCTTGCCTGCGGGCCTGGGGGCTTCCACCGGCACGGCGGCAGACGCCAGGATCCCCAAAGGAGTCTGAGAGGTATATTTTTGTTGCTGGTCCTCGTAGATGCTACTGCTATTTTGACTGAAGCTGTCCACCGGCAGGTCTTGTGTCCCCTGCCCCTCGGGGGTGCTGGGGGAGCCAGAGCTGGCAGTTCGAGGAGGGTTGGAAGTGGGGAGGAGCGCGGGAGGCAGCGGCAGAGGAGCGGGAGTAGTGGCGGCTGCGGGACGGGGCGGCGGCGGGGCGGCAGTGGCTTTCTCACCCGAGGCAGGCAAGTGGCTGCTGAGCGATGGCTGGACTCGACTGTTCAGGGGAGATATCCTCTGCTTTTTGTTCATCAGAGGAGTGGTAAAATCGGAATTCAAAAGCCGTTTCTGTAAGAAATAAAAATTAAAAAAAAAAAAATTTAAAAACTCAGCAGAATTAAGTTTTCTTAGCATTTCTGAACAGGCAATTATTGAAAACACATCTTTCTTACCTAAAAATAGCTGGAACAAGGAACTACTGCAGCTAAACACATGGTTTATTTCATCCTCAGTTTCTAATCTTATGACTGAGCAAGTTGCTCCTCAGCCCTGCAGCTAAAAGGCTTTGGGAGAAAGACGGTCTCTCCAGCAGCTCTACCAAAGGCTTCACCAAAATGAGGAGGTCAGGTCGGCACTGTTTAGGTACCGATTTCAGTTCGGAGGTACTGGCCCAGAGTCAGCTTTTGCTGTCAGGCAGCCCCAGGATTTACTGAAGCAGTCCCGAGAAGCAGGCCGCGCTTATCAGAGCGCGCGAAGTGCAAAGCTGATAAGAACAGGTAACCCCCCCCCTCCATTTTGCCTCAGTTGTCATTCCAGCTGTTCTCCAACCGAAATGCTCACATCCTCTTCCCCAGCAAGCATACACTGCTCCTGCTGCTGTACGAGCGGCAGCTTGGACCAGGAGTGCCGGGCACGGCTCTGTGCCACCCCGTTGAAATAAATCCAGACCCTGTGTGCACAGAGGCAGATCCCTGGGACCTGCACCATTTCACCCTCTGACTGGAAGGAAGTTAGGGAAAAACAGAGGTGTGCTCTCCCTCCTCTACTTAAACGTAAATATCTCAGTGGTAAAAGCCTTCCCGTACTTCCCAGCTTATCGCTGTACACACACAAGCTCTCCTGTTCCTCAGTTTTCAACTGCATTTACTGAAGTGCAGTTTTAGGCACAGGAAACATCAAACTTTTCCTTACAGTAATGCCTTTTATGCAGAGTTTTCCAAGCTGCTTCTAAAAGGGCTTGCATTGTCCTCGTGTATTGGTAAGACGGCAGGACATGCGCGTTTTCAGCCTGAAAAGGCTGGGGGAAGGCGTAGGTACTACCTGCTGATTCAGACCTGCCTTATCACACCCGGGCTACCCTGAATCAAAATGGGTGCTTAAATGATGCCTGTAAGGAAAAAAATGATATATATTCCACCAAGTGGATCACTACTTAATTTGTCCTTACTCTAGACTTTCCTGAGCTTCATATTTGAACCGCAGCACAAGGATGTTTGTGCATATTTTATGAATTATAACTACCATATCACAAAGAACCTTGAACACATGCAACCACGGATCAGGAATATGTACCTTATCTTGTCTTTAGGAGACCTTTCCACACACCGAGATGAACAAGTGATGTGGCAATACAAAACAGTTTTAAGTATTTAACCAGAAAGCACAGGGTTCTCTTGCAGCAATGGGTAACCAAAAAGTCCAGCAGGCGAGCTGAAACCCCACAGCTGAGTTTAGGGTTCTGCAGGGTCAACGTGCTGGGGATGGACAGTTACGATTTCGGCCAGCGTGTTGGCTGTTGAAACATGACAGCAGTGGTCTCTGTCACAGACCTAGGTGTATTTCCAAAATACTGTGTAGACAGGAATTGTCCACTTTTCTGAATATTTTAATAAATGTTCTGAAATACAGAACACTAAATATAGCGCTATATAGCACCGTAAGTTTTTTGCAGTCTTCAGCAGCGCAGCCATCTTAAAAAAATATATTACAATCCAATGGGAAATAAATGCTTCAGTTTTTCATGTGTTAAAGACAATACTAGTGCTTCACATCACAGCCTTTACACCAGTATAAAGTACGATAAATCTTAACGCACTGTAAATAACGTCAAAAAAATACAAAATACCTGAGAAGTTGATGGAGCATCTTTATTAGAAGTTACGGGAGATTCCAAATGGCTGGTGCTGGTGGCATTCTGAGATGAATTTAATTTCCTGTAAGGATGACCCAACATTTCAGGTTACAAGGCAGAAATGTCTACGTCATAGTGCTGTCATTGTAGGGAAGACAGACATTAATTTCCCAGAAGTTTTTTAAATGGCTGTTTTCCTTCCCCTAGAGACTGAACTTACCTAGAAAGTATTAACTCCAATGACTGCTTATCTATTTCATTGTATCCAGGCCACTCTTTTTGAATTTCTTTAAATACATAATCCTTCAGAGTGTAAGAATTATCCTTTGGATTCAGGTTGGCTACCTACAGGCAGACATTTAAGAAAATAAATGTTTATTATACCTAAATGCAAACTACAGAAATAAGATTGGTATTGCAAAGCAAAATCAAAGCTTAAAACTAAATCACGCACCACTTTTCCAGGTTTTTTAGATGTGAAGATCAAAGCAGCTCTCTTGTTATGAGCACCAATTTAACAAAAATGTGGTCAATTTGGGGTGTAGAAATTTGGATGTAAGAAAATCCCAAACTGCTGCAAGCACGCAGGAAATGTCCTCTATGAAAACCTCTCTCTGCACCACAGACCTGGGTTTTTGTCTTTAAGATAGCACTGAGAATCAAGGCAAACTATGCCAGAACTTTAGATCTTCACTGCGTGAAACGCGTTGAGAGGCCTAGTTTTTATTTTTATTTATTTTTCTTTTTTTAAGAACGGAAGAACACCCCCTCCACACACAAATTCAGAGCTGTTCAGCTTCAGGAGGACACAGCTATACCGCGGTGGCAGGGCACAGACTGTGCCTGGAACAACCCACGTTCTCCATCATCCCTTTAATGACCGCAGCATGTCGTCATCTGTCTTGACAAACAGAATTGCTTTTCTTTCTGAAGTGCCTGAGACACAAGAAACCACAGCTTTCTACCGAACAATCGTGCGTGATAACCTAACCGGCACTGAGCTGCTTTTAGTGCAAAGTGAATTATTCATCTATCCCACTAGTTTTAAGCCATATCTAAGTTTTACTGAGTGTGAAAAAAAGTAACTGTACTCGTATCTAATGAGCTGTATTTTGGAAACAAGACTCAGTGCTAAAGCAGTTAAGGAGAGGCCCAGGCGCGCTCCTCCATTTTGCAGACACGGGGTTCGTTAAGCAAACCATCGTCATGAGAAGGTCGTGTGCGTGCCTTGCTGTGTACCTTTGAAAATAAAATGGGTTTATATCTTCCCGAAGAAAAAACCAAAGTATACTGAAAAAGTTAAAATGAGCTAGTCCAGCTTGCGACCATCGACACCTACAGTGCTGGTTTAGACTTCATCACCTGACATCGCTTCAGATTTCAGAGAAAGCCTCAAAGAAGAGTAGACTCTGTCAATTTGCCCAACACAAAATGCAGAATAACTCATCAACACATCACCATCACTTTCTGCCGCTTTGCCTATTTTTCCTCCAAATCATGGCAGATAAATACTGCTAATTTGTGTGTGTGTGCATGTCTGTCTGGCCCCAGCTTAAAAAAAAAAAAAAAAAAAAAAAAA
>NW_009258795.1:1657764-1669152 GCF_000687185.1 Egretta garzetta
TGCGCCCACCTAAAAAAAAAAAAAAAAAAAAAAAAAAAAAAATCAAAGCAACAAAGATACCTAGAAACTGTAATTCACTTGTTAAAAACTGAATTAAAGCTCTACTCCAAGAGAAGCAAATCTATGCATATTAGACCTCAGCAAGTTCAGGCTGCTGATTTTAGATTTGTACAAAAAACCCTCATTATGAAGTTAAAAAATGTGAACAGGGTGTAGGGCTGCTAACATGACCATTGCTGAATGCAAACCAGTACCTTGAGGTTGTTCACACCACGCACAGGAAACAGACTTCAGGAAAGCCGCCTTAAAACACTGCCAAGCATAATGGGACAGGAGAAAATTTTTGGACCTTTTATCCTCTAGGGAGCTGAGCTTTTGGAATTTTATAACCAACTTAAAGTATAAACGGTCTACTTCAATTTGCACATAAGAACATGGCTATCATTAAATTGTGTATGTCTTCAGGGTGAGAAAAACAACCATTGCACCGGGCAAACAAAGCAGCAACATTTAACATATTCAAGGAATGAGTTTTTAAAATTCAGGGTAGGATCAACCAAAGCTGTATGGATGTTGAATTTTACTCACTTTAGCAGGTTACAAAACACTTTTTTCCTAAATAAACAGGAAATATTCCTACTTCACATATTAATGGACGCGTAATTCAGCAACAGTCTATGGGTACCAGGAATATTTAAAAAGTAAGGGAGGAGCCACTGCATGTTACGATACTTTAAGAAGCCTTTTCTGACCTATTTTAGTAGAAAATTAATGTGACATTCGTCAACACACAGCTTAAAAGTTTCACATGTAACATTATAGGTTTAGCAATAATGTTGATGGGTATGATAAAGAAATACAAGTGGATCTTAACTCAAAGGAGCACTGGACAAGCTACTGAATAAAAAAAGCTTTCAGGCAAGATAAAGACACAGTCCGCAGGACAGCAAAGAAACACTGTGCTCGAAACTGGAGCACCACCTTTTCCATTTACAGTTTGGCTGGAAAACCCTTCCCTAGATTGCAATTCTAACAGATCCCAAGAGAAGCCAAGTTACCATTTACAGGCCACCAACCATGCTCAAATGAAATACTAAAATAGGCAGTTACCAAACTTGTCTCCTCATAAACTTGTCACGAGAAATATTAAGTACTATGACAAACTGTTTTATGCAATTTAGAGAACGCATGGTCGGTTTCTCTCAATTAAGCAGTTAAGCAGTCCAGGTAAAAGAGAGAGGAAAAAATAAGTCATCAGGAGCAAGACAGCTAGAAAGATTTTATTATCATCTGCCATTCTAGCAAAACAAAAACACTCCCCGAAAATTCTTTAATATTTCTTTCCTTTCCCCATGTTGACTTGCAGTTTGGAGCATCTGTATAAAGTTGACTGAAAAACTTAAACAAGGAGCATTAGGTAAGTTGTTTATTAATTTCTAATTTAAATACAGGAGTAACACACCTCAAAATTATGATTCAAAGAATAGCAGGAGGGAGAAAATGCTGCCACAAACCCTGTGATCTCACCTGCTGAAGGACAGTTCCAAGGGAATTCTTGTCCTTTTGGTTGACACCATCTCTCTGCAAGCGAGCAAGTAGCTCTGGCTTCTTGTAACTCTTCAGTGCCAGCAAGTGAATCACCCTGTCCCTGTACGGTCGCTGGGAAACAGTATTGTGTGTGTGAGTCCTCCGTATTGTGTTTGCAGGGTTCATGGGCGTCGACCTCTTCCTCTCAGGCGCAGCATCTGGAACGCTTTGTGGTGCTCTTCTGATTGGTACTCTTTTTCCTAAAGTAAAGAGGGGAAAAAAAAAAAAAAAAAAAAAGTGACACAGGAGGTTGGGAGAAGACAAAAAAGTTGATTTAAAAGAATTTACTAAGCTGGATAAACTCTAAAAGCTGCATTGAGTCAGCATGTCAAGATCTGTAAGAATACGCAGGTAGTGAAGACACACTGAGGTAGGCATTAACAAAGAAATATTCAATATTAAAAAAAGCTAGTAAATGAGAGATACTGATAGGAAGACTTTACCCATTGTTCATATAGGTGGTGCTTGTATTACTTTTCCAGTTTATAAGCTCAAGCACTGAACACCCAGAGTCAGGCTCTTTTTCTTCCAGAAGAGTACTCTAAAGTGTGATACAAAGGTCTTCCATATAATTAAAAGATTCCCCATTAATGCCTAGGGAGACCAAGTCTACACGATTAATTGTATCACTGCTTAAAGAAACTACTGACCCTTGGTGTTAATTACTTGAGGTACCATAAGTTACACCACATTCTAAGCTGAAATGTCACACTTTTATTAAATAAGCCCAGGTTTGCCAGAAACAATACACCAAAAATTTAACAGTTTGGGGGCCAAGGCCAGAGAATTTTTAAAACACGGCCTGCACAGCATTTTGGATCAAATGCGATAAAAAGATGTGTTTCTCAACTGGAGGAACAATGCAAGAGTTTGCAAGCGATGCATCCAGAATTTAAAAGTAACAACACCCAACCTGAATCTCAGTTTTCCAGAAAAGGACCCAAACTCCTCTACTGTTGTGTTTTTAACTAGCATTTGCTATCGGACAGGAAAAAAAAAAAAAAAAAAAAAAGGATTTATCAGAAGATTACAGAAAATCATTGTAGTAAACACTGTCTGCAATCCAACAGAGGATGTGACGCTAGCCAGGCATTTTTCTGAAACCAACGACTCATGCTTGGTACATGAGGGAGACTCAATGAGCATTGAGAAAAAGCCTTCTATCAGACACAGAGAGGCTGAGCAGTGCTTAACGTACTGCTCGTCCTCAGGAACAGCATAAGTTTGTTCCATTTTACAGTGGAGGCAAAACCTTCACAACCTTTCCACCCTGCATGTTCCCTGGACTTTGCCCTCCCGGTTTTTAAGAGCAGACCCAACCATGCAAACACACGTGGTTGCAATTTTAGAACAGTGTGAACTTGCCAGTTGTTTACTGAACACATTACAAACGTTTTGACAAGTCAAATTCGGTGTAGGCACACAAACCCCTGGCACGGCGTGTAGTGTAAGCAGTGTTCAAACAAAACACCTCCTGAAGCCTTCTCTCTGAATCAGTTAAAAAAAAAAATTAACTGAAAACATAGCCAAGCATGTACATGATTAACAACCACAGTTCCTAATTTGTACTGCACGAAGCATATTGCAAAGTCACTGCTGTGACCTACCAGCAACCAGACCTACCCTACCTGAGCTTCCTCAATGCCAGTCTGAAACAAAAGTACCCCCAAACACCGTAACTGCCCTCCTGCCAGTCTTCAGACCCATTTATTTAATGTTAAATATTCACTTACGTTCTATTGGAACAATTAACAAGAATCACACAGATCGTTCACAGGTAAAGCAGGACTTCCCCAATGAGAAGTTTAGAAACAGAGGACAGTGGCTGCGCTCAGGTTGCCATTAAAGAGCAGTTCAGACAATACAGGGGAAGCAGTCCCAACTCCAGCTCCTGGTATTAACCCGCGCCCAGCTCCCGTAGCATCAAGGCCACACACATGTAGTTTTGCATCCCCAAAAAGCCATGACGATGCCAGCTAAAAATGCTCTTGAGGCAGAGCAAGCGTTGCACCACGGCTGTCGGGGACGTCCCTGCTGGCGGAGGACGGCAGCCAAAGCCAAGTGAGAGCCTGTTTGACTTTACGAGGATTGCTGTACCTGCTTGAGCTCGCTGCTGCGGGCAGGACTGCTGCTGCCTGTACCACCTATAAGATGGATGCTCACCTTGCGTCTATCCGCAGCCAGCTCCGAGCTCCTTGGGGAAACGCTACTCAGAACAGTTTAATAATGAATGATACCATCTAAATGCTTTTTGTTTTGTGGAAAACGAAGAAATCCATGGGAAGATGCCAACGTTACCTTACTTTAACTTTTTAAGAAAAAAAAAAAAAAAAAACCACACATGGTCTTGTGGTAACAGTTGGTTATGAATGACCAAGACAGAAAATAAATAAAATTTAATCAGCATTAGCACCTGTGAAAACCAAAGTTTTTCATATTAAGCTTAAGAATTTGTACATAAGACTTCCTCAATGTTAATTTTTTTAGATGACAAATTAAGGTTAATGGTTTAGCACAGCATTTAAGTACTCCAAGCTGCTGTTACAAAAACATTAGCTACTACACCAGAGAATTTAAGTGCATGGGGTGGTAAAAGCCCTCACCTCAACGGTCAAAATTTCAACCAGTCAAGCAATATGGGAACAAGGAAGGACTGGCTGGCTTTCTGGGGCTAAAAAAAGGCTAATGTCTGAATGCAGCAACAGGAGACCGCCAACCTGTAACACCAGGGCAAGCTGCCTGCATCCGAGACCTCTGAACACACCACCTTTCCCAAGAATATGCTGAAAAGATGAATTACTGAGTTTGAAAACTTACAGACATCTAGTAGAAAATGAAATACAACCATACCTAAATATGGTCCACCAGGTTTAATAACCTTTGCACTTCGATTGCGCGACTCCTCTTCTGCCTGGGTCATGCGCTCTCTGGTCGTCAGATAGGAATCACTTGTTGCACATACTGTAATTTTATTCTGTATAAATCCCAGGCAACTGAGTTGCGAGGCTCCAGAACTACAAAAACATTGAAAAAGGTTGAGCCCAAGCACTAGTTCAGGTTTAGATGTATGGTTGTATCAGGAACTTTTGAACCTGTCTTAACAGGTGAAGAAAAACGTTTTCCAGTTCTGACAGCTAGCTAGGGTGTAAATGTATTTCAGATTGTCTCTACACACCCAAATTGCATCAGTTTTACCTGTCGATGTAGTGACTTTTCCTCATGTAATCGTATCTGAGGCAGGCTCGGGGCAGCATTGGCTGCAATGACAACGACGGGGACAACCCGGGCGGTTACACTGGCGCCCCAACAGTGGGCAGCTTTCCACTGGCCGCCCGGCTCCCAGCCCAGCAGATGCCTCCTCTCCTCCCCCCGCGGCCAGCGCCCCCAGGCTGCCCTTATCTCGCTTTCGGAGATGTCCACCCTCCTCCTCCTCGCCTGCTCTCTGCGCCTGACGGCGCTGGTTCCCCGAGGATCCCCCTTTGAGAAGAGGAGGTGCTTCAGGGCAAACCCCGCACGAGGGGAAGGACCACGAGGTGGGCTTCAGGAGGCCGTTCTGGAGGAGCCTGGCCATCCGTGGTCAGTCCAAACCCGCTCCCACACTGTGCTGTGCCCAGCCAGGAGGGCACCTCGACTAACAGTGGCTTTGTTTAAACTCACCTAACTAGCACTGCTCTTAACGAGTACACCATGTGGCACCTGCCATTGCAACCGCTCCGACCAGAGAAAGAGCTCGGGCTTTACCTAACCCAAACCATTTTAACCACCTCCCAGAAGAAGGGTCAAGAATCTCATGTCCCAACTTACTATGTCGTTTCTGAAAGCTACAAAGCTAGACCAAGCCACTGACCGAATCTCAAGACGAATCTCAGTTTTGTCCGTAGCCTAGAGCTATGTATTGATTCCTTGCTCCAAGACCAGCATATTTACAACAGAAAGAGGGGAAAAAAAAAAAAAAAAAAAAAAAAAAAAAAAAAAAAGTCCTTCTTGTCATCTGAAGCACAGCTTTTACTCATTGCCCACGTCCTTGAACATCACTGCCTTTATGCACTTTTTTCACCACAGGAGTGGCTGAGCACTGACCGAGATGGTCTGTAATCCCCCTCCTCGGGCTGGGCATTTTCCAAATCTGAGCCAGTTTTGAAGCTAGACCTGACTTGAGCACAAAACTAGACCAGATACCCTGCAAAGGTCCTCCCTGCTTTTCTTTTTCAACGACTCTGCATGTGACACTACTTAAGTTCCGCATTAACTTTGCAGGCACTTTACGCAAACAGTGCTGGCTACAAAGGACCTCCAGAAAGCTAGTCTGAATTAGATTTTGAAGTAGATTAGTAAAGCCACATTAAAACTACCTAGGCATGCTATTCAGAATCATTCAGCGCTCAAGCAGCTTAAATTTAATCTGACTTATAAAATGAATCCAGTTTAATTTAACTGAAGGTGCTGCTTCCCGAGAAGAAAGTGCCCTCAGAGATGCCTGGGAGAGGCGAGCCAGGAGCGGAGGCAGGACCTGGCACCCTCGGCAGGCACTCAGCCTCGGTAGCTGTCCGGCCCCTTTCAGATAGAGTTTAATCAAAAAAAAAAAAAAAACAAAACCAAAAACAAAAACCCACAAACCAAAACCCCAAACCCAAAAACCCCACAGTGCCCCAGGCTCCCCCAGGTCTGCCACTAAACCATTCGGCTTTTTGCCAATCCCATCAATTAAGTGAATTCACTGAAAGGCTGTATTGTAGTAAAAGAGACCTAGCACAAGGGGAGAAAGAGGAGGATGAGGATGCTGAGAGATCTCCTGTTAGGCAGAGAGCTATTAAATCAGCTTGTGTTCTTATTGCTCCCCAAACCCGCTATCTAGACAAATCTCTGCTTTGAAATTGAGGGCAGAAGCTCTCCTGTGACCGAGAGCCCAAGCAGCACCTTTCGGACACGGGTCGGTGTGCCTGTTTGCTATCAGCTTCCCCCGATCAATACACAAACTCTGCCTGCCACGTCCTCGCTAACCAAATGGGACAAACAGGTATTCGGCTCCGCTGGACTACATCGATGCTACGCTGAAGCTAGGGTAATGCAAAAGCACAGTATTTTCTTGCCTTTTCGGTAGACGTTAACACTGTTCACTTTGACTCAAAGGACCAGGACAAGGCGCTGCTGTATTACATTTGCATTCTGAAACACCACGGTCATGCAATTAGGGGTATGGTCACCGATTTATGTGGTTCCTAAAATAAGACAACTATCCATCACGGCCAGCATGCTAGCATGCTGCCAGCCATAACCATATTTACATATGGTTGTAGAATGGATCTGGTCTAGCTTGGATGATGCTGAACTCCAAACGCTTTTAAAAATAGCACTAGGAGGTGACAAAGTACTCAGAAGGTTACTTTTTTAAGAGCAAAACCAAAAAGGAGTCTATGTAAAAGCAAGTATTTATAATTAGCGAGAAATCATGCTATTGCTAGGAATTAATCTTCTGCTGCAGCTCATCACTAGGAGCATGCTTCTGGTTAAAGGTTTTGGCTGTACGCTCAGAGCCACAGAATCTACTTAAATTTGCCATGAAAGAAAACGTTAAGTAAAACTTACCTTGAGTCTGTTTGCTGGACACAGTCAAAGCTTCCCTGAGGATTATCCTTGCCAACCTTTGACAAGTAGAAGTTAAATGTATGCACTTCATTTGGCAGATCAACTTTGGGAATTTTAATAAGCTAAAAGGAAAAAAAAAGTTTATGTAAAAACGTCAGTCTACACGCCTTTGCTTGCGATTAACTGGGACCATAATTTTAAATGAGAAACTGTATTTCAAAAGCTGTGATACGATTTCAGTCATGCCACGAAAACGGCTGCTTTGGCACAATTCTCCCTCTGGAAGCAGCGCCGGCTCCGCGTCTGTCGCAGCGGTAACCACGCTGGAAAAGCTACAGCCGCTCAGCCTCTAATTCAGCAAAGCACTCAAGCAGCAAGTCACCCTTCCCATTCCATGGAATTAACACGCACGTGCTTAACTTTAAACGCAGGTGCCCGAGCATAATCAAGTGGACTGAAGCTCAGCTAACAAACCAGGCGAGAGCAATTCCCGCAGACCACATCAGACGCTGCCCTGACGTGGTGACTTATTCGGTCCTAAGGAAGCACATACAGGAGTCAGCTCCAAGAAGGGGGGGGGAGGGGGGACCAAACCCAACCAGCAACACCCAAGTTACAAGAGTAAAACTTCTTAAACTGTAAAAGGTGAATTTCAACTCCAACAGGCACCAAAAGCCTCCTCCTTTTACTCAGCCCTCGATGCAATTATTTGCATAAATGTGAAATGTAAATAGCTTTTTGTAAGTTTAGTCAGATGTAACAGAACTTGATTTCCTTGGCTGAACTAATAATTTAGGACAGAATGTGTCACATGCTGCTGGAGCTTAAAAACGTAAACATAAGAAATCATTAAAACTGGCATAAGCACATTTTTCAGTGTGCTGCTACATAAAACAATACTGAAGCACAAAAACCTACTGCCATCCAGCTACTTAGTTCTGAAGGTAAAATTAGCTTGCAGTAAATCTAAAAAGCCGTTCTTCCAAAATTTGCTTGAATTTTTAATGGAATATTGAATACAACTGACAAAGAAAGATATTCAAAAGCAATACTCAACAGTCCCTTAGAAATCTTTCTCTCAGTGCTGTGCTTGCGAGATTGGCCAGTGCTCATAAATGCCAATGCAGTTTGCACAGAGTGCTACTACAAAGCAACTCCATTACCTTTCATATTTTAATCATCAGCACTGGCAGAGCTTACCAACAGCTTGGGAAAGCAACTGGACACGCAGGAGAAGACAGGTCACTTGAACACCATGTTCTTTTACTTAAGCTTCAAGTACATGTGTGCTTAAAAGAGCAATCTGTGCATTTATATAAGAATGGAAGTAAGTCGGGTAGGTTACCGAACACGTAACCTTGGATTATAACCTTGCTTAGGGACAGGGTTTAGTGGTGGGATGGCAGGGTTAGGGTAACAATTGGGCTGGGTGAGCTTAAAGGGCTTTTCCAGCCCAAACGATTCTGTGATTCTATATATGCAGCTTTACCTTTTAATGGTTATGAAGGTGAACCGTCAACCTAAGATCACCATCAGAGCCCACATGACACAAAAATGACTCTAAAATCTACAACAGTAACTACCACTGATCGAATGTTTCAGCATACTGGTTTTACTACAAATAGAGCGGGTGTGTACGTATGAATTTGACGATTTGAATTCAACCCGCTGCAGAAGAGGTAATGCTTCCTAGCCTGATAGACTTGTTGGAAAACCAACAAATATATACTACGATCAACCTAAGACTGGCCCTCAAGAAGAGGGAAGCCAGTAACTGTTGCTGTCTATGCTTGGACTTCATTCTCAAACCTTATTTTGAGCAAATCTTTATTTTCTCTTGATCAGCCTAAAGAATGTGATCACCTTAAAACAATAGGAATTTCTGTACCCTAGTACTTATGTTTAAAATTCTGGAAGAATTCCCATGGATATTACAACCACAGAGTGGCTTGGTGCGTTTTGATGCAGTGACGCGAAGACAGAAGCTGTCCTTAGAGCACATTTAAAAACACGTTTGTTGCTGTTCCACTCTCTTCAGTGAGGTCTTATTTCTCCCAAGTATTGACAAGACGGTGACAAAGCATGAAGAAAAACAAGTCTGCCTCCTTACAGGCAGATGCCTATGAAGCTTATCACCGACAATAACTTCCCAGGAGCAAACTTGAATGGAAACACTGAATAATTTAAAGCTTCTCCCCCCACCACGTACAAACTCCGTAAGACAGACACCAGTGATGATGCAGGAACCAGCTACTACAACCATTGTGACAGGTTTCTTGCCATGAGCAAAGAAAAGGTCCAGAAATTTACTTTCACTCTCAAATTTTTCGGATATGTTTTTCACAGACTTCAGAAGAACTAGACGACCTCTTCCTCAGGCATTCATTAATTGGGATGAAGAGAACGCAAGAATGGTGGGGGGATATTTCTCTGGCAGAAGATTTCAAAAGTGGCAGTGCAACTCACCTGAGAATGAAAACTTAACTCTTTCATCCCCTGTTCCAAAGTTTTATTATTGAATCTGTAATGCAGCAGACACAAGCCTTTCATTTTTGTGAACTTTTTTTTGGACCCGTTCAGAATATCCACACAGCCAAAAGCTTTGTCCCTCGAACAGGCAAATTTTTTGAAGCCTGTGATAACTCAGGTCACCCAGTCTAATAAACCTGGGACAAGCTCTGAGGACAAAAACACATTTGAAGTTATATTAAATGCAATTAAATCAGATCAGCCTATTTCCCATATTTCGGTTCAAAAGTGAAAGCCCAAACATTTATGAAATGGAATGCAGAACAATTATTGAATCTGCAGGTAATACGGAGCTGGCAGGGACAAAATGCATGAGGATAGAGTTAAAATTCAAAGCAGTCTTGAAAAACCGGAATGGAGGTCTGAAAACAGGCATATACCACCCTTCAAAAGTGGCTGTGCAAGGTACCTCCTTGGGAGGGTAAAAACCTTCACAGGGCAGCAGCCGTACAGAAAACGATCTGCAGGTTCCAGTGGAACACCCAACCAAGACAAGCCCACAGCACCACGCTTTGGCAGTGCCGGGGTGCACCGGCGTGCCTACAGCAATACGGAAGAGCAGGCTGAACGGCAGGATGGCGACGTGAGACTTGTACGTGGGAGCTACCGCTCGTGATCCGCTCTCGCCGGCTCGACAGAGGCTCCCACCACGTTTGCCCCCTCCCACCACCACCTCGCACGCCGCTGCTCCAGGGAAGCACCATGCTTCGGCAGCCAGCCGTGCGGTGCAAATCCCAGCCCTGGTGCACTGTCCTCTACCAAATGCCACCCGTCAGCTTTGACCTGAAGAGATTTCAAGGCTTCCTCCTTGTTTCTGTGCAAAGACGACCTCATCCCTGACAAATCAAGCAAATTTATCTTACAGAGGCACGCTTGTATAGCATGGGGTTCCTGCTAGGCAATATTCCATGTAGAAAGTACTCCCAGGGTATTAACAGATTTTCAGCAACCTAGAGAAAGCAATGCTTGAGCCGAATAAACTTGATGGCAACACCTAGGTTTGCCAAAACTACTGTCACCTCAGACGCTTATGATAAAGTTTTACTGCTGTTGATATATTTGCCATTTCTCTCCGTATCTCGCAAGACAAAGCAGCACTTTGAAATAGTTTCCAGACTCAGCAACTTCTGCAAATGAGCCTCATGCTTTGAATAAACAGTCACACTGTTTTTACATCGATGTAAATTGGTTCTCAGAAGTTCAATAGGAAGTTCAAGGATTTTTGGCTTAATCAGAATTAAGATACTGCATTTGGCTTGAGATAAGCGTAGCAGCAAAAAGTTTGTTTTTCCTATTTGAGTGCCACTTCAGAGAATCACAGAATGGTTTGGGTGGGAAGGGACCCCCAGAGGTCACCCAGCCCAACCCCCCTGCAGGAGCAGGGACACCTTGAACCACATCAGGTTGCTCACAGCCCCGGCCAACCTGGCCTGGAACGTTCCCAGGGATGGGGCCTCCACCCCCTCTCTGGGCAACCCCTGCCAGGCTTTCACCACCCTCACTGGAAAGAATTTCTGCCTTAGGTCCAGTCTAAACCTACCCTGCTTCAGTTTAAAGCCATCCCCCCTTGTCCTGTCCCAGCTGGCCCTACTAAAAAGCTTGTCCCCCCCTTTCCTCTGGGCCCCCTTGAAGCCCTGACCGGCCGCACTCAGCTCTGCCCGCAGCCTTCTCTTCTCCAGGCTGAAC
>NW_009258795.1:1670560-1689290 GCF_000687185.1 Egretta garzetta
CGCCTTGGCCTTCCTGACCCCATTCCTACACAACCGGACCGCGTCCCCATACTCTTCCCAGGATGCCTGTCCCTGCTTCCACTGCCTGTGCAGTTCCCTCTTCCTCCTTAGTTTGACCAGCATCTCTCGTCTCAACCATGCCGGTCTCTTCCCTTCTTTGCCCGATTTCTTACACCTAGGGATCAAGAGCTCTTGCGCCCTGTGGATCACATCCTAAAAGATCTGCCAGCTCTGTTCTGCTCCCCTGTCCCTGAGGACCATTTCCCAGGGAGTCCTTCTGACTATCTCCTTGAGGAGCTGGAATTTTGCTTTTCTAAAATTCAGGGTCCTGACTATACTCTTTGTTCTTCCCATTTCCCTCAGGAGCGTGAGCTCCACCAGCACATGATCACTGCAGCCCAGGCTGCCTCCGATCTGGACATCTCCGACAAGCTCGCTTGCATTGGTGACCACCAGGTCCAGTGTTGCATCCCCTCGGGTAGGGGTGTCTATTACCTGGCAGAAGGTGTCCAGGGAGCCTTTATTAAGAAAGCGCACATCACAACCACATTAATCCATAACAGAAAATAAACTTCTGCTTGGATCAGGAAGCAGCACCACAAGCCTGTTGGCAGCACGTGTGTTTCAGAGAAGCTGCTTTTGACTTGTATTCAGCCTCCCACCTGTGAAGAGCATCCTGGCCGGTACGTGGCAGGCAGTACATTGAAAAGAAACCTGCTGTATTCTCCTACAGCAAAGAGGGAGATTTCTGAACAGCAAACACCCACCGTCGTTCACAGCTGATCTGCACTCTTCTTCCAGAAATAGCAAGGTCCTTGCCACAATCCTTCGTTAGATCTACCGCATCCTTACCGGCGGCCAACCAAACAGGGCAACAAAAGGAGATGAGAAAGCCCTGAAGGGAAGCTGCATGTTTGCACACCTTACCCGAAGAGTTGTGTCCAGAGAAGGGAAGAGGCCACCTTAAAAGCAGGCATATACGAACACAGTTCACAACAATCTCTTCCCCTGTTTTAGGCACCATCCTAATGAAGCGAACCATGCATCTTTCCCCTAACATTGCCCAGCTTCAAGCATGTTAACTAACTGGCCCGAGTTGGCAAGCCCGCAGCCTATATATTTCCCAGAATACGCACCAGCAGGGAGAAGTAGGTCATCCATTTTCTTCTCACATGCCCAAACACATTTAACCCTGCACACGCTTCTTTCCCCATTTATGCAAGAAGCCTGTCACACGAAATGCCCCCTCCACCACCAGGAGCCGCATCCACACAGGCGGCCGTGCCAAGCCCCGCGCCAGCTCCCCCGCACATCCCACCCAACACGCGCAGCCCCCGCTGCTCTTCCCACCACCGCTCTGCTGCTCGGCAGCCGTCGGGCAAGTGACCCAGTTTCAGCTAACAAGCCAGCTCAGGCCCTAATACCCATCTTAGCTGATACCTTCTACCTAAGCCCACTGACTAACACTGGAAGAGTACCACCGGTCTGTTTCACAAGATAACACAGATAAGTTGTGATGGATGAGGGTTTACAAAGCGGTAAATAACGCTTACTCATGCCTAAAAGTCTTAGCATCCCCTCGATGCTATCTGTACCACACAGATGTGCTTCTCCTGCACGGCCAGGAAACAGTATCGGGGGGATACAGGCACTGAAGGGGAAAAAAACCAAGCTGAGATGCACCTAAGGCACAGAGCACTCAACAGTTTTTCCCACCAGGTTTGACCAAATTTTCTGCTCTGTAGTGACTGTTTCAAAACCCTTCCCTTCTGCTTTTCCTCTCCACTTTACTTCACAGCTGCCTTCTCACGCCACTTCACTGTCTGTACCATCACCCTCCTCCTTTCCTGTTTAGTAAAAAAAAAATCTAAAAAAAGACCCCTTCTCTTTACCAAATCCACACACTTTGTCAAAGGTGATGTGTAGAAAAGGTGGTGTCGGAAGCCACTGCAGAAGAGTTATTTTCCAGTTCTGGGAACTGAGTAATTGCTTGTCTAGCCTCCAGAATTTGCATTATTTTAACAGAAGCGTTCAGCAAGCCTTACCATTAATGTCAAATCCATCTCTCTATGCTAACAGAGATGCAGAAAGCCTATTTTCTAGATCCACACTGAAAAGACAGGAGTGGCTGCGCAGATCATTCTTAACTGATGGCAGCTGCAGGAAATTTGCTCTTTCTGCCTCTGCTCTAAGCTCCCATAAAGAAAGCAATTTCACCTATGTTTGCATGGAATTCAAAGACAAATTTTATCAACCCCTCGAATCTTCCCCCACCTGCACATTTTTCACCTGAGTTGTGTTGTGGATGATGGGATAAGGGACCTCCTGCTTCCACATGCCTGAATCTCCAGCACTGACGTGACTTTTTAGGACACAGATATTCGGAGAGGGAAGTGTCAGTTCAATACGACAAGGCGTGCTCCTAAAACACAGGGAAGCCAACCCAACAGATGGCTGCCAGCAAGAAGCCTGGCTCCACAAGCGTGTTCCTGCTGCTTCCCCCAGGCCAGCCAGGGCATTTGACTGCACGGATACAGAGAGCTAGCTTTGCAGAAAACTACAGAAGACATTTAAAAACAAAATAAATAAAAAAAACTCACCCAAAAAAAAAAACCAAAAAGAGAGTTTTCTTCTAGGCCATCTTCATGAACAACATCACTGCAGCAAACGCACAGCAATGGCATTGGCAGAAGGCTCCTCCTCTCCTACAGCATCACTAGCTAAAACACAAACCAGCAACTGCCTTGCGGCTGTCAGGCTTGGCACCGGAGGGCAAAGAGAAGTGCAAGTACAGCAGTGCACAGAACAGGAAGGTACCAAAGCTATTTATCTGTACACACTGGAACTTAGGAAAATGCTAGCTTGGATATGCTAAAGAAATCCCAGGAAGGACGGACTGAGTTGGTACAGGATCCTCTTGAATTAAAAAGTCTTAGCACAGGATACAGAAAACAAAAGCAGAAGAACAGGCATTCTGTAAAGGCTAAGTCTTAAAATTTTTATGCTTTCAAAATTTGAGACACTAGGATAAAACAGTAAAGTTTTCTTACTGCAAGCCTGTTTGGAAACAAAAGGATGCAGAGAGCACTTCTACATCTTCTCAAACAAAAATGAGCTTTCGCGTTTAAGTGACAAAAAAAAACCAAAAAAACCTCAAGACTTAGAACAAACTTGGACAAACTCTGGCAAGCTCGGGTCAAGCAGCTGTGCAACCTGGGGAAAGCCAGGCAGGAGAGGGTATCAGCAGAAGCGTGCTTCGTGGCACATGGGGGTACCCTGTTCCTGCCTTCCACCCCTCGGCAGGGGGAGTGCTCCCAGCAAACCCCATGGCTGCAGACCCTTGGGCATGCACAGCATGCCGGCCTGACGCGCGCGGGGCCCCAGCGTCACCACCCGCCAGGCTGCAGTGCTTCAGGACGGGTGTCGAGCACCCTTGACCCTCTGCAGCCTACTTTAAAATGTCATTTTAAATTCTACATCCTCAGAGTGGCTCGCAATTTCTTACCATCTAATGGATTTAGTAATAGAGAACACTAGAACCACTAGAACAACCCAGACCCTTGACTTTAATCCAATCTAATGGATTTAGTAATAGAGAATATCCACTAGAACAACCCAGACCCTTGACTTTAATCCATTCCTCTCGGGAACTGATTTCCAGATCTATCATTACCCTCTCCCGCGATGACATATCGTCCCCATTGCCTCTCTAACACAAGAGCAGTTTTCATCGCTTTCTCCTGAAGTTCCTGCGTGGACTCACTCCAATTTCTCCAGCTCGTAGCTTTTTGTCACTTCTGTCCTCCTCTTTTCCAACATTCCCGCTGATACTGTGTGCTGTTACAGCACCCTCAGTTCAGGCCAGATGCACGGTGCTCTCCCAGCCAGAGTCACTTGCTCCCTTCCCTTTCTGAACACATCTACCCACTCTCCCCTCTTGCTCTTCCACAGCACAGCGTCACACCACCAGCCTGACATCAGCACTGCATTTGCAGAGGCCTCCACTCAGCAGACGCATCCAAGTCCTCTGTCTCCTTTGTCTCTTCCCAGAATCGTTCCAACCTTACCACCTCCTCAGTGGTCTTCCCGCAAAGCCTGACTTTTAAGGATAAGATCTGGCAGCTCACAAGCCCGAGCTGGAATCTGCTCCCTGCCCTGTGCGGGCCCCCACACCAGTGCCCAGCTCACGCCATGAGCCTCTACAACGTGATTAAAGGATTTAAAAGTTAACAGTTGCAGGGCCCTCAAAGTTAGGCTTCTACTATTTTTTTTGAGAGACGTTTCCAATTAATCCATTTTCTAAGCTGAAGTTTACTCACAGTTCATTAGAGCAACGCTTTATTTGCCAAGTGGCAAACCCCTGGGGAAGGGCCCCGCTCTGCTCAGCGGGGATGTTCTGCCGTGTTTCACGTAAATTCCACTTTTACAAATCCCAAGAGGACAATTTTTGCATAGCGTCATTTGGATCTTTGCTACAGCAGCTTCTGCCCAGGTAAGCTTGCTCCCAAGCTTAAAACTTTGCTCCTTTGTCTGCATTAATGCAGATGTCCAGCCTGCACCTTCAAAGAGACAAAAGTGCTCCAGAAACCCACTGGACCAACTCAAAACTTTGAAAAACTGCTCTTAAACATGGGGAAGATCTCAGCACTCTTTTCTTTTGTTCTCAGTTTAATACTGGCAATCTTTTTGCAAAATGCTGTTTCCTTCAAGTACTAAACCTCCTCCTCCTTCATTATAGCTACACTACAGCATGTAAGTGGCCAATGTCCCTTTCAGAAAGGAAATTAAGATGCCTTTCTACAGAAATAATGACTACACATGGCTCCCTTGGAAAAAAAATGTAAATATTTTACTACATAACAGTCATTTCAAATGTATACATTTTACTGATTACGCTGACCTGTAGACAAATGGATAACCTTAAGGGAGAAGACTTTCTTCCAGTTTCAGTCTTCTCCCCCTCTCCTTCCCTTTTTGTCTCGGGCCTTTTTTCTAAGACCTTCACATTTGCTCCCCAAAATCCATGCAGCTCACTTTTATGCACCAGTTCACCCATTTGAACTCGAGCGGTGGGCACCGTGACATTTCCTTTGCCACCCAGCAGGAACCTGTCACCAACGTGCTGTGGAAGAGCTCCCCGCTCGGGACCTGCAACCGCTGCCTGCAACACCCTCGCTGCTGCACCTTCCTCTGGCGCAAGGACCAGGGGTTTGTGCAGGCCCAGAGAGCGAGGCCAGGAACAACTGCCCCTGGAGTTGTTACTTCAGGGGGATTCCGCGCACTGCTCCATTCCCCGAAACAGGCGGCGGTTGTGCCTGCTCACGGGGGGCGGGCGAGATCGCAGTGGCTGTCCCCGCAGCAACCGGAGGCACGCCGTCGCAGCAGGGGATGGAGAACGCCGCCAGCTGCGGGTAGGATGGAAAGCTTTGCAGATCTTTGTATAAGAAATGTGTTTGCAAGTTGCAGGACACAGCAGAGGAAGTTAAAAATGCAGGAGGGAAGCCGCGGCAAGGAAAGCACACTTGGTTGAAACTTACTATCGCTAGGGGAAGTACGCTGGGCTACAAACAGACTTTTCCTTTTTCTTTCTTTAAATGCATCCCTGCCGAGTTACAAGTCAGTTGCCAGCATTCACATTCCTCAGGGCTACTGTTTCTAGCACAGCACAGCTGCCACATTCTCCAGGCTGCCTAGGTGTACTCCAAAGCATTTAATTACAAGGTCTTCCTAAATATTAATCTGTATCACCACAACGATCCATTTCTTGCAGTCCCTCGGCATCCAGGCTCTCTCAGACACCAGCAGACCTTATCGTCCAGACCGTTTGGGAGTAAGATGTTCCAGGAGGAAAAGCTCCCCCTCCCAGGGACCGACTTATGCTTTGGTGCAAAAGTTCGCTTTAACAATCCCAGACACTTCATCAATTCACAAATCACAGAGCTCTTAGCTGCGTTCTGTACAAACTGCTCCAGCGCCGTTTCACTGGTTCTCGTACCGAAGAGCATCCAGAGGCTGACTATGCAGCATGCACAGATGATTTATTACCGTATCAAATGCACCACTGGATTGGCTGTTGCACCTCTGAGACCATCTATATACTTTGAACACTTCTCACATCCCTTCAGAGCAACTCTGCTGTGCAACAGAAAAAAATTAAGCTCGCCTTTTCTTTTTTTTTGGGGGGAAAGCCACTGGAGGACCCCTTTGACACCAATCTTAGCTTCTTGTTAAACATATACATGAAATTAAATCTCCTCCCTTGCCTCTTCTAGCTTAAGGCTCCTTTTCTCAGTTCCTACATCTAACACATCTCTAGACCACCCCAAGCCAGAAAACTTATTTCTCCACTCCAGCTCTTCCCATCACTCACAGAGGACTGAAACTAGAATGTGTAACGAGATGGAATATTTAAAAATGGGAAAAAAAAAAAAAAGAAAAGCTTTTTTTTAAGTGATGATGGTATCTTATCCTCAGCTGTGTGTTAGATAGCTGCCTGAATTGCAGAGGGGCTGTTCTCAAGAGACAAATCAAATCCGTATTTGTTTTCAGCAGCAGTGAAGGACACGCCTCGGCGTCACAGGTAACCTGCAACCGACAGACGCCAAGGTCGCCTTGGCACTGACGAACGCACCTTGAGCGCTCGGCGCTCCGGAGACCTCCAGCTGGAGACCAGCAGCTCAGAATATGGCTGCACAACATACAGAAGTAACAAAGAACCACTTCCCTCCCACTGTACGTACACAAGTAAATGTCCTGTTTTAACTTGCCATCTGCCTTAATGACCTTAAATTTCTCTCCCTGTTGCAGGGACTTAAGACCTAGGGATCTCCTGCAATAAACTCCTTAGTTTGCATTTCCTTAATTAGGGACAGATTTGAAAAGTACCATAAGAGGTTATTGCTCCTGCAGCAAGCAGCAAAGCGCCTGCAGATGCTTCCATCTCACAGAGCGTGGGAGCAGACCTTACTGTTGAGTTTAATAATGAAAAAGCACATACCTGGATTAACTTTTTAACAGAAACAAGGGTGACACCATTGTGAGCTAACATTTGGCTCTTCGGCAGTCTCATGACCCCCAGATTTTGCTGAGAAACAAAGTTTTGCCCCAACCTAGCAACATCTCAAACCTCACACACTTTAATGCTGCTACTCGAGAACATGGAAGAACGCAGGACGTGAACTTTTGCAGAGAAAGAGAGGGTGCAGGGTGGATAAAGCATGCTGGTCATTTGTTGTTCACAGTGTACTACTTGAAGAACCTCACGCTACCAGCCAGGTTAATTATTTATGCTCCAAGAGCTTACTTTGAACGCAGCTTCTGCTCCAGCCCTCACAGCGCTCGCACGCTGGCCGCCACAGCTGGAGGATCAGGAAGCCAACCGGTGGGGCCGGCCCGTCCGTTTTACTGCATTCCTTCCCAGCCAAATCAGCAAGTACGACTTCCCTCTTGATGGCAGCACGAATTCAAATCGATCCGTGCTCCCAGCCATGCTCTCCTGGGATAGCTATTTTGGCTGACTCTCTTAACTAAGATGGTTATTCATTCTAGCAAGGAAACTCTTTTGCCAGTATAGTTTAAATGCGAATAAGCTATAACGAGAAAGGATTTTCTTACAAGCGCAGCGTTAAGAGACTTTTGTCTGCACAAGCAGCCTTTTTATAGATAGCATTCTCCCAGCATCCGAGGACCCTTCCACCAAACCGAGGCGGGACCAGGACTGTAGTGTCACAGCCCTGGGCAGGAGCACCTCCTCGCACCAGCGTGAGGACCTTACCCATCCTTCCCTCATCCCTTCCCAACTATCTCGGCTCAAGCACCGCACAGCTACATGGAAAACTGGATCAGTTAATGGATCTGAATTAAGGCTGACAGCATAAAAAGGCACAATCCACACTTCAGTCTTTAAAAATTAGTCTTTAGACATTCCTTAAAGTTTAAATATTAAACCCCAAATCTTCAATCACTCTACTTAGATATAATAGCCTGTATTTAATTTTACCTCCACTTTAGTTCTCCAATTTGCACCACCAGCTGATTGTTTAACAGGACCCATGGCCTTTAGGAGCCCACATTTCCTCGTATTTTTCTTCAAGAGGCTTGAAATACTGGTTTAGTAGTTTTAGAAAAGGGTCAAGAACCATCAGTAGTCTGTGGTATACTAAACCCCACCCTTCAAAACTGCAGTTCTGCTTCACACCTTGAAACCAACCGCTTAAAGTCCATTTTAAAATATTAAATTTGTGCCGCTCAGTTGATGACTTCTAAGTTATTCCCAGTGCTTTCAAATTTAGGCTAAAAGGTGAGAAAAGCAAGATAAAAAAGAATACCTAAAGTATGATTCTCTTCTATTTTCAGATACAACTCTTAAGTAAATATAAAATGGAACATACCTGGTGTTAAGCAGATCTTAAGAATGTTAGGAATTTATTTTTTTTTTAGTAAGTGAAAGTGGTTAATCTACACTGCATTTATTTTCCAATATAATGAGGGTACAAAATACTCACCCCTTGGGATCCTTGAAACTGAATTGAAGGTTGAGAAGAAACACGATCCTACAAGAGAAAGAAAGTAAGTAGAATGTAAGCAAAATGACAGCACTCTGGCAGAAGCTATTTCACTGCAGAAAGAGAAGGTGGCTTCACCCCAGAGAACCAGAGGGGTCCTCACACCCGTACCATGATGCAGACCCTGCCAGGCAGCAGCGGGTCCAGGCTCCTCACAACACCCAGGGCTTCCTCCGCTCAGCACCAAGGACCCTGCGAGCTGGTGCTTTATCATGCTCAGCAAAGGGCATCAGGGCCCCATGGGGAGCCCGAGAAAATGCTGGAAGTTGTACAACGGTATTTGCTGGCACGGAATGAAAACCAACCCCTCCTATGCCTGACGTACAGAGTGGTGGGAGTCCCAAACGGTGTGTTTTCCCCCTCCCAAACCCCTGCCCTGCTGTCCCGTCGCTTACAGATTGGTATTGGCTTTGTTTCTGAAGAAACTATTCAGTGACACCATTTTTACAAGTACTCAAGTTCTGGGTATCAGCATGATTAACACGGGCAACCTGCCTGCTCAAAAGGTCTTGATAACGATGGCTTTCCTCATCAGGACAGCGCTCAGGCCCCTGCAGCTCCCCACCCTCACAGATGACCTGCTCTTTGCCTGGGCCCCCATGCACACACCATTGCTGCCAGGAGCACCTGCAATGCTGGAAACCAAGCCTCCCACCACAGCAACCCTCATGCTGCTCGCAGCAGCGCAGACAGCCCGGCTGTCCTCAGGAAGGCAAAGAACAGCACCTCTCTTCTGCTCTTACACTCTTAAATTAAGCTAATTAACCTCAGCTAGCACATGTCTTAAAAAGAGATTCAGTACAATCAAACTGGCTCCAAAAAACTTCTGAGCTCTCCCAAATTATCCTCACTTCTTCAGCTATGTATCTGTGGAGGGAAATACATGACATGGCCAAAAATAACCAAAGCCACCTGCACCTTGTCTCTATAATGTCATGGCACCAAGCGCAGCCTGTTCCTGACCTGCGAGGATGGAATTGTCCTGCACTGCTTCCATGAAGATTTACAAATGTTAAGGGGGGAAAAAAATTTTAAAAAAAAAAAAAAAAAAATCAAGGAGCTTGCTAGTTGGAAGCTACTTTTCTCTATCGCAAGCTGGCTTCTGGTCAGATCTGCTCCTTGACACAGCCCAAGCAGCAACACCGCCAGTGCCAGCAGGAGCCCACTGATAAGAATATCCCATTTTAGCAGCAATGCTGACCTTGCTCAGCCTTACTGAATCCTGAAATTATGCTGCTGAACACAAAAGCACAGGGCAGCTATGCTGACTAGCTCACTTTGCTAGGCTTTGTCCACAGGGTGTTACAGGGAGTTTGCCAACCCACTGCAAACACTTACACTAAACAAGCTGCACCAAAGGACGAAACCCTAAGGAATACAGACTTCCAGCAAAAGCAAGTGCTTACGGACTGAAATTTTAGGTGCCATGCAGGAGCATTAAGGACTCAACATCCCTGGAAAAGGCAAGTTAGGTCCGTCTCCTGTTCACCCTCCAGCCATAGGTTCCTCCTCCTTCACTTGCACTTCTCTCGCCCTTTTGCAATAAAATCCATCTCGCTCATCCAGCAGAAAACTCCCCACGCTGGCCTTGGCGAGGAGCTGATGCTCCTCACGCGGGTGCCAGCGAGCGGCAGAGCCGGCAGCAGGCAGGCAGCAGGAGCGGGCGACTGGAGTCTCACCGGTGCTCAACATCACCTGACGCCACGAAATCCCGGAGAGCAGCTCAAGAGAAATAATACCACTGGAGAGCTGGAGTTCCCACACAAACTGGAGGCTCAGTCTTTAAAAATGACTGTGCTTGGTTTTCCAGGATTGGAGGCTTATACACTATCTCGAGTTGCAGAGCAGCCAACAACATCTACAACCGTAAGCCCTGAAATGGCTTGCTGCAAATGCGTCTGCTCCACAAACCTTCCAACTTAAAGCCAGAAAAGTTTTAGAAATGAGCTGGGATTATTAGCGTACCTCTCTGCTCATCCAGCACATACAAGTAAACTCCCTTTAAAAGTGCAGCGGGTTACATGTTTGAAGCCCAGTGCACAGTTATGAATCCTAACCCTTGTCTGAGGTTTTCCAGAATGAAGTTTAGTGCTCTACACAGAAATTAACACGTGAAGGCACTTCACAAAACACCGAGCCAGACAGGTGACTGCGTACAACCACGCAGCCGCCATCCCCTTCTTACAGTGGCTCACAGAATTTGACACGAGCTGGTTTTTGATCCGGAGGAACAGTGCTGGCTTCACCAGCCACCTCCTCTACCAGAGCACAAGGAAATGCCATTAAAAAAAAAAAGATAGAATTTAGCAGGACATCAAGCAGAAAGTTGTCACCCACCTGCTGGCAGGTGGCCTGGAGGGGGAGGCTCTGTGGTGGGGACCCTGGCCATCCAGCCAAACCTTCCGTCACCCCTGCCGCGTCCAACAAGCCAACCACTTTGAACAGCCACCACACGGGCTTCAGGCACAGACATGGGACCCCCTTCTCCAAACCCTCCTTCCCTCTACTCCCCCAGGATCACAGAGTTTTCCCACGTTTCTTTTCTCGCAGCAGAGAGCACGAAGCTTTGGAGAAGAGGCTCTCTGCGGGAGCCCAGGAGTTCCACCACCTTCCCATGCCTGTTCCCCTCCTACCTCCCCACCACTCGCCCTCATTAGGAGTGTGAGAGCGTGCATCCCTCATTAGCCCTGTTCTGCTTCCATTCACACACTTGCTGTCCACGAATTAGCCTAGTCCCTGTCGGAACCCGCTGATATTGCCTGCCCACAGCCTCCTGTGACAGCCAGGTGCTGTAGTCCACCATCCAACAGCTGAACAGACCCAACCTGCTTTACTTTTCATCTGCTGGTTCCATCAAGTGCCTTCTCTCTCCAGTACTGCAAGGCACGAGCAGTATCCGCGCTACCGCCACATCACCTGCAATTCCCCGAGCCGCAGCCCCGTATCCCTCAGGCCCCAGCCTCCACGGTCTCTCCTGGCACGGCAGCTGCTGCAGCTGGGAAGAGCGAGCAGAGGACAGCTCTCCTCCCTCGCACCCCTCACGGACCAGGACTGCACAGGCGACTCGAAATGCGGGTGCCCAAGAGCTTTACACAGCGCCAAAGGGACCCTTCGCATCACCCTTGACGCCCTCCCCGACGGTGCCCGGCTCTTTGCCAGGTTTTCTGGCTGCTGATGCACACTGAACAAATGCTTTCCAAGGACTGGAAACTGCCACTCCAAGATCTCTCATTTTGTAGTTGCAACTGCCTATTCCAAGTTCCACGTCGTGCAGAGCTTATCTTTCCCCTACACGTTACTTTACCTATGGTGAGAACCGCACCGCTACCTTTTTTGCCACCAATCCAGATTGGCAAGGTCTTTCCAGAGCTCTTCAGCATCACTTTCTGGTCACCTGAAAAACCCAAGTATCACTCGCAAGCTTTGACATCTCAGTATCTATCTTCTCTAGGCCATCGCTGAATATGTTAAATGAAACTGGCCCCAGGACTGACACCTTGGTAGTCAGAGGTGGACTCGCTTCCTCCCTGAAAAGCCAGCAAATGGGTCTGAAAAGCCAGACCCATTCCTCTACGTCGCTCCTCCAGCGCTGATCCAACCGACATCGGCTCTCGCCTAACACGTGAGCTGGCCCCTCCTCCCAGTCCACCCTTGCCAGTTCGGCCAGTTCGGCCCAAAACTTCTGGAACAGTACAAACTTGGAAACCCTAACAATGATCCCACACCCGGGGCACAAAATCCACTGTCTTGCCTAGTTAATCCAAGGAAGTGATCCTGGAAAAACTGTTAGCGCCTGACAGGGCTGGAGCAAGGCACGCATCGCCTGTTTAAAGAATAGGAATAATCAGGTGTCAAGTCAGCTGAAAACCAAGCTGCAAACAGCTCCAAGCACGCTTCACTTCAGTAATTACTCTTTATTTGCATCTGAAGCTTTTATTTAAGATAAGGAGTAAGTTCCCCACAGGGACCGGTTAAAAAAAAAAATTAGCTAGAGGAGCTGTGACATTCAGGTCTTAAACCTCTCATTTTGGGGGCAAAAACTCAAGGACTAGCTGGCTTGTCTTCCTCAGGTTCACTGTTTTTCTTAACAGTCCTTGGGCAGGGACTGCGTCTTCTCGCAAGACTCAAGATCTGCGTGCACACACAGCACACTGCAAATAACTCGGATATTTATAAGGCACCACCCTTGCATATGAAGCTAATTATCTACTGTTTTTCAGGCATGTTGACTCACAGTGAGCAGAAGATGCCTTCATATCAGCACATTAGAGATTGGGATGTATAATAAAATTTTTCATATGCTTCAGTAATTTAAAATTTATTATTCATTTGTAGATTGTATTATGTAGGAGGAGGCTAGGCCGAGACACTGGTGTGGTGCTCTCCAGCAATGCCAGCCTAAGGATTTCCCCGGTCCCCTCCTCCTTTTGGCAGCTTCTCTTCTCTGCCTCGGGGCTTACCGCTGCCCACTGAGCCCCAAAAAGTTATTTGTCAGTTCAGAGCTCAGCTGTGTATCTGCACAACTTATGCTGAGGATTTATAGAGCTCTCCTGGCAAGGAGAAGACGATGCATTTGGAAGGAAAGACTACCTGCACTGCGAAAGCCCATTAAGTGACTACAGACGGCGTGCCACTGCCACGGAGGATCCCTCCTGACGTACGCGCTCCAGCAAGCACATCGGTCACACCACGCTTCCCAAGGGCTGCAAGAGCCAACACAGCCAGCCAGGCTGCACTTAACCAAGTCCTGATCGCCAACACCGGCCTCCTGACCTGCCACATACTGAAACAACCGCATCCCGGGTGGCACAGGCGTTTTGGTACCTGGATAGGGAGATACAAGAGGAATTCAGTCTCCTTTGGTGTATCCACTCTGATTAGATTTGGAGTTACACTGTTTTCCTGGTGTTTGGTTTGTGGTTGTTTTAATATACAAAGCTTTCACACCATCTGGACAGTACTCAGTAAGCAGGACAACCCAAAAAATTCAAAAAAAACCTTAGGACACAGCTCCACGACTTGGTTACTGCACAAACCCTAAAGACACCACGCATCATTACACCACGAGTACTTCACGAATACCGATGCCTTTATCCTTCTGTTCGCCAGAAGCAGACATCACGACCGTTCCAAAGCAGTAACAGGAAGAGAGGATGATGATCTGCGTTACCTGGTAGCTTTGGGGGTCGGATGCGAAAAATCAGAGTTCTGATTTCCACCGAGACTCGCTGGCACTGACGTTCTCACCTGCAGCTCCGGGTTCCCTTCACTGTTCCCAGGACCAGCGCGGAGCCGTGCCAGCCTGCACGAGGGATGCTGCCAAAGGGAGTGCTCGACCCTCTGGTGCCAAAGCCAGCGCTGGCACCGGGAGAAGGTAAGCAGAAGCAGCGTGCAGATGGGAACGGGCCTCCCTGGTGCACCTCATCCCTCCTGGAGCCACAGCAGCAATGTTGCAAGCCCTGGGGCCGGACAGGAGCAGCCTTGTGAGAGGAAAAGCAGTGGAGGTGCTGGCTCAGGTGGGACTGCCCTTCCTAGGGAAGCTGACAAATAGATCTTCTCAGCTGTACCAGAAAACAGAGTTGTATTCTCACTGCATGGCCATCAACTGCTCAACAGCCCACAGGGCCTGAAAGAAGAAGGTCTGGCTCCTTTCTCTACCCATTTCCTCCAGCACTTGTGGGTCTCTTCCATAACCTCATTCAACTCACTAACCTAGAAGACGACATTCCCCCCCGATAGTTAAACGGGTAGTTTTCTCCAACAGAAAGATGCGGAATAGGACTTTCCCCTTCCAGGAGTCATGAAACCTCAAATAAGTTCAAGCCATCTCAAAATTTCACGCCGCACATTCAGCTCAGTTGTGTCTCTAGTCATCGCCAGAGCAGGGCAGGGCAAGGCACTACGAGCAAGCCATCCCACCTTGCTAGGACAGTGTTTAACTGCCCTAAGCTCTTCCTGCAGTCCCGTGTCTCATCAGCCACAACCTTCTGACACCTGAAACAGGATACGCATCTTAGTCACTTCATACCAGACCTCTGATTTATCCAGGGCAGTCCCAGGCACTAGACGAGGTAGGAATTCTGCAGGAAGGTAATGCATCAATGCTGCTGGAAGAACTACAGCTACCACCCAGCTACCCCAAAGAAACTACAGGGATTAAGATTTTTTTTCCCCGCTAACAGATTTGTTTGAAATCAGACTCAGAAATTAGGGACAAGACAAAAAACACGCAGACTGACATCACCCAGGCCTTGCTGCTGTAAGGGAACAGGTTCCAAAGAGCTGGCAATCAACCAGTCATTGATGAAAATGAATAATGAATACTCTTATTGCTCGAATTGATTAACTCTGCATTATCAGTTACATCATGCATTAAGACACATGCAATTTTACATTTCAAGAAATCAAACGAGAATAGACACACAATAGCAGCTCTCCGTCAGTATATTTAGACTGGCAACCTGGAGGCAAAAACGCAGAGCTGTCACATGGGCGCATCCCTTCTGTGGCACAGAAGTGAACATCGCTCCCCTGCAGTTTGGATATTGATGGCAAACACACTAGTGGCAGGCTAGTGGCAGATTTCCATTTATGTGCCGACGGCAGAGTGGAACGATTTGGGCTCTCCCAGCCCCACTTGTAGGCTCTGGAAGTGTCCTGCAGGAACCAGACTCTCCTGCACACTCCTGTACCTGGGATGACCTTCCACCTCTTCCCTCAACCTCTTCCAGCCATGCTTTTGCTCACTTCACCCCATGCCCCTCCCCAGGAGATGGGAGGGACGATAACCAGCTGACCTCAGCCCTCGGCTATCCACTCGGAGCTCCTCATAATCCATGTTCCCAGTCTTCTGCATCACTCCCAGTTAACCCCTGTCTGCTTTTTCAAAAAATCTTCCCAGTCCTCTTGTGTCATCACCTTTAGTCCCCCCTCAGCCAAGTCCCACATTGTTAACTCCCCAGCAGCTCATCAGGTGTAGCATCTCCCCACCGCAGCTGCCAGAGCCCATCCTTATACACCTTAATCTAAGCCCAACACAGCTGTGGGGACATGCAAGCTACAGTTTTGAAAAGACTAACAAGGTGTCCACCTTAGAGCTGACCTCAAAAGCAAAAAAAAAAAAAAAAAAAAAAAAAAAAAGCAAAACCTAAGACATCTGCTCCAACTGCGAGCAGAAGCGCATCCTCATTCCCAGCAGGACACTGCCACAGCTCCCTAAACGGCCAAAGCTTTCAAACAAACAAGTTTCCTAACCCCCAGCCCAAACCCTGGCCATCTGAGACAGACACAAGCCATGGGAAAATTCAACCCTGGTAAATGAAACACGCAAGAGCCCTGTGACTCCATGTCAGTTGCTCAGGGTGGGGGAACATGGGGCAAAAATCAGGTTTCTTATATTTACTGACTCAGCAGTTCTGTAGCTGGAACATCCCAATGGCTGTTTGAAGAATAAAAACCTACATGCAAAGCAAATTCCTAAGAGTCACAACTATCCCCCAGTTTGAAAAGCCCAGATTTTACAGGCCAAAACCTTGCTTTAACAGCATGCAGAATAAAATATACACCTCCAGCTGCTTCTACCTGGAGAAGCACAGCTGAAACATGACTGTAGGCGTGCGTTAATCCTGCAAAAAGCCACATCAGTTGAAGGCAGCGCTGTCCCCACTGCTCTGCAGACGCGGCTCAATGCAGTATTCTCTGATCTGCTTCAGAGTAGTCAGCAGATTAGGTCAGGCCACCACCAGCCAGAGTGAAATTATACGCCGCAGCCAAGTCAGACGAGAGGTTCCACGTGCACCAAGGTAAAACAACTCTGTTTCTCTGTAACCTGTTCTCTTCATACTGCTTCTGAGTTTCATATAGTAAGCCACCTTCACAGCTAAGCCAGCAAAAACTGATTTTTGGGTTCTTGCTGGGCTAAGTTTCTGCACAGAGGGTGGAGTTGCATGCTATAACTTGAGCTAATCTAATCAGTTAGCTGCCACTGAAAAAGGGAGGTTCTGCTCCCACTGCTTATCCTGGCCACGTGCTCTCCGCACCCTCCCACTGCGTTAGCTCTCATGCTCCTCCATCCGGCACTGAACCAGCGTGGAAGGAGAAATAGAAGAACCCCACAACTACATAAACTGATGCAAAACAAGTCCCTGAGCAATGGAGGGAGGTGATGCACCAGGGCCAGCAAAGCCATGTCTGGCAGAGGCGAGATGCCAGAGCAGCAGAGCCCCAGAGCGTGCCCGGTCCCACCAGCAGGCACGGCTCATCCTTGCTTCTAGAGCAGGACCCCGGACCGTCCTGCCTGCGTGTGGGCTGTGCATAGATACTGCAGCAGGGCAAGGCACCCTGCACCTCTCCCCACTCTCTCCTGCAGAGACGCTGCAACTCTGGCCTCCGAAGGCCACACACAGCACTTAACCCAACGAAAGCCAAAGTATTACTCCCTGCTAAATAGAACCTGTTTTAAAAAAAAAAAAACAACATTGAGCCACACTTTAAATTAACACTGCCACAGATGATGCTCAAGGATCTTAAAGCACACTGCTCGACACCATCAAAGGAAATCTAGGCAAGGGGAATGCCCCCCCATCACCTCAATCCAGTCTACCCCAGGCCATGATGACGGAGCGCATAAAATGAGCCGGGACTCGGGATTTGTCCTCACCCGTACCAAGCTGCAGAGCCCAGGCCTGCCGAAGAGATACTACCTCTGTGCTTCTCAAGGTGGAGGCGAAGTTAGGCGTTTTCAGTGTAAGAATTTAAGACTCTTTCAGGTTTTCTTTAACTGTCACGCCAGCTAAGAATCCTTAGCAGAGGCAACAGCTAGGAGCTTCATTCTTCGTGCAGACTGTTTAAATTTGAGCGTTAAGCAATTAAGTATACAGAGTCTGATTACACGCTGCCTAGGTTCTACAGGTGATGGGATAAGTAGGTCACCGGCAGGTTATCCTGATTTCTCACCTCTACACACTTTCTGCGATATTACTGGTGCTACACAGATAAGATCTGCCAGCACAGAGCAGGGGTAGCAGCAGAGCTGTCCGCTACCTTCCTTGCATTCCCCAGATCTCGGCAACGCTGATTTGAAGCCTTCACTGCAAATTTTTCAGCTCACGGTCAGAAATGAAACGGGTCAGCAACGTAGCTGAGCATTAAGCGAGGGAGAAGGAAGGTATCACCAGCTACAGACCATCAATCCCATCCTCCTCCCGCACCAGAGGCGTGAGCTAGCAGACCACAACCGGGCCTATTTAACACGGAGACAACAGAAAGAGACAGTTTCTTTCCCCACCCTCCTTCATTCCTCCCCCGATGCTGATCTTCTTGTCAAATATTAATGAAGCAAACCAAAAGGCATCTGCAAGAAGGTAGCTGTGAGGATCACTTCCCGAATTGTGCCACAGGAGGTTTTTCTGCCAGCGCAAAAGTTAGGAACATGCGATTTGGTTGAACAGTTTAAAAGATGACTCTTCCTAAACCCAGAAATTCCAGCGGCTAGAATAACAAAGCTGGAGGTTTTTATGCTCCATTAGCCTTCCACTTGCTCAGACGGCACATCCGAACTCCAGCAGGACCAGACTGTGGAAAGCAGACCCAGAGGAAGAGCCGGAGTCTCGTTTACAGTTAGGGAGATGAAGAAACAGCGAAACAGGGAAAAGAATTTCAATTATTTTCTTGATCATAATGACCACAAATAGCTCTTGCTCGGTTTGCAGTGATTACGCACGCATTACTCATTTTTCATGCAAAATGACATTAACTGGGAAATTGATCCTGGTTGAGGAAAAAACCCACAGGTAAGCAATTTACCCCATCTGTTTCATAAATCAGAAACGATTAAACCTCTTCCACGACGTATCTACCTGCATTGAAGAGGGCAGGTTTCTTACAGTCAGCACAATTCCCAACTCGTCACGCGTTCCCAGGCGCAGAAGCGTGCGGTTTCAAACTGCCTACACCACGTACCGCGCTCCCACAAGGTGCGCGCAAGCCTCTCGGCATCTCCGCTCCCGGCCGCGGTGCGAAACACCCGGGGCAGAGGGGTTCGGCTCCTCGACCTCGCTCCCACCGCCAGGGAAGCGCTCCCACCCGAGGAGACGCGCGTCCCGCCCGCCCGCCGCGGGGAAGGCATCCCCCCTGCAGAGGATGGAACTCGTCGGTCCCGAATTACT
>NW_009258795.1:1690993-1691221 GCF_000687185.1 Egretta garzetta
ACGCCCCCCCATGGCCCCCACGGTCCTTCACGGCCCCTCACGGTCCCCCATGGCCCCCACAGTCCCCCATGGCCCCTCACGGCCTCTCACAGCTCCCACAGCCCCCATGGCCCCCCATGGCCCCCACGGTCCCTCACGGCCCACCACGGTCCCTCACGGTCCTTCACGGCCCACGACGGTCCCTCATGGCCCTCACAGCCCCTCACGGTCCCCCATGGCCCCCACAGT
>NW_009258795.1:1691920-1700361 GCF_000687185.1 Egretta garzetta
GTTCCCGGGAACGGGCGGCGCCCGCCGGGTGCTCTGCCGGGCTGTTCCGGCCTGGGAGAAAATCAGCCGGCATGGGTGCAAGCATCAGGAAACGCTGCCCGTGCCTTCCACCGCCGGGTAACGGAGGCTTGGTACCTCAGGGTTTGCCGGCTTCGCCTGCAAAATAAAAGAGTACGCTGGTCATTCAAATTGCTGAAGCAGCTTTCCAGCGTGAATGGAGGATAACTGGGTGCTTCTGTAGAAAACTGCTGGTGGTCTCAAGAAAACTGCTGGTGGTCTCGTCTCAAGAAAACTGCTGGTGGTCTCACAGGTCAGGGCGCAGCTTGGTGCCCCTACCCAGCAGAGCAGCGCGTTGCCCCTCCAGCCCAGGCCGGACCCAACTCGGGTGAGTCAGCCTGTGAGGATTACTGCAGATCGTTCACATTTCATCTGCTTGACAAAATCCTCCCAGGCCCTTTCTCACCCCATAGTTTCCTAAAAAGAGGCAAGCTGAGGGCACCCAAGGGCTGCCATATGCTCTGCGGGAGGAGCTGACATGAAAGAGCCATCGGCTGAGCGCTGACCAGAATTACAGGCTGGTAGTTCTGCTGACTGCAGCTTGCCATTTAAGTTACTTACATCCATGGAAAATATTTTATAGGCAGCTTAAAATAGTTTTACTTTCATTTTCCCTGTACCCAATCTTACTCCTGCTCTACGATTCATCTCAGTCAGCTGGCACCAAAAAATACTTTGTCCAGTCCTTACAGGGTTAGCATTCAGGAGTGTGCTATTTAAAATGCGTTGACTATTATCTTCCAAAGCACGTTTTTCATGTCGCACATTAAAATCTTGTCTTTGCCTTCAAGACCGTGTCCATATCTGCCCCGGTCTGGTGTCCTGGCTGCCATGCTCAGATGATAATTTGCTGTTTCAGTCTTCATCTCTGCCAGTTTTGTTCTTTTCCTCCTCTAATAGTGGCTCTTTCTTTTGTGCTGCCCTGGACCAAAATATCTTTCTGATAACACACACGCACACACACATAGATGTGTATATAAATACACACCCTCATATATGCATACACACACACACACATTTATATATGTACATATATATACATACACCCTCATACAAGCCCCTTTCTTCAGGTCATTTCTCAATATATGTCTGTTTAGCTTCACTTTTTCTGTGATGCTTATTTCCTGGCCAAACGAAGCAAATAAAATATATAAGAAGCAGAAAGCTAATGGGAACAATCTCTTGACCATATAATGCATAATTCTAGCCGTGCTGTGTCATCTCTTATTCAGGGAAGGCTTAAGTAGGTCCTGTAAATGTTGTACCTGTAGGTGTGTCTGTGCAGCGTTCTGTTGCAATACAGGTTGCCTGTATATGTTTCCTTGCAAGACTGGTTCTCCAGAATGTGACTCTTTCTTAACACAGCTGCTTTATTATATAAATAACACCTCGGGGACCACTGCGGTATGGAGGCCAGGCATCAGTGATTTCTTCAAAACGCCTCGACCTGTGCAGGTCTCGGAAGTTTTCACCAGGTCATGATACATGCAGGAAGTGGTAACGCAGAGTCTGTGCAAAAATAAAGACAAGACAGTAGAAGGAAAAATGTTTGTATGGGTCCCTGGGAGAGATTTCATGTTTTTAGTAAGCCAGTGCGTGCATCCTCCTCCTCCTCTGAGCTCTCTGTTCCCTTAACACACTCTGCCGTTGCTCAGCCCTTTAGAGAGTTTTTTGCTTTTTGCTTTCCTTCTGTTTGGTGTTTATAATAATTTTATCTGTATTTTCAGATACCAAGAATAGAGCCGTCTGCTTCAGCTCCTGACTTTGAGGCTTTTCCATCCGTGTCCCCTTTAGTAAACTCCCAAACACATCACCACAGGCAGAAGGCAGCAGATCCTCTCCCCCGCCAACAGCCCCAGGAGAAGCAGAGAGGACCCCATCTGTGAGACACACAGCCAGCAGCTTTACTAAAACAAGCCAAAGGTTTATCGTGGAAAAACAAACACCTTCAGCAATTGCAAAAGCAAAGCCTAATTTATGCTCATCATCACTCGTTTGCAGATTTTCTTTCTGCTGTTAGTTTTCCTATGTGAGAACATGCAGAGTGTAAATAATCTTTCATAGGAAATGAAACATTTCTGGTCATTCAGTTAACTTAGGGTCTGGTCCAGCTCCTGTCATTACCAGGATCAAAGTGAACAAGGATACAATATGAGACTTGCAAAAAAATAATGGACAGCTTACCAGTTGATGACAGTGTCGCAGCTCGCTCTTTGGTTTTACACAAGTGAGTTCGTACGCCCTATTCCCCAAAACAGCCCCCCAGAAGAAAACCCTGCATGCGTCCCACGGGAGCCATCAGCTTTGTATTCTCCACACTGCAGATTTTTAGGTCTTTTGGGCTTGCCTGTACAGGGAAAAACCTGTGGTCTCATCAATGTGTGAAGTTGCACCTTTGTAATTAAAGGTGTGATTGCACGCTGAGCTACTTAGGCTGGTGTGGCTTTGCAAGTGGACACCTTTAGGCTAATGACAGAGGTTTCTTTCACAGTTTAAGCTTCTCTTGCAGAGGTGAATTAAGAAATGTTGACACAAACTGCTTTAGTGGCAAATAATAAGTGAAATAATTTCTTCCACCGGCACAGGTAGATACGGAAGAAAGCTTTTTTTTTTTTTTCCCCCCACTCATTTCAAGTGCAAATTCCGTGCTCGGATGAGCTTTAACATTTGTGCAGTTTCTAGGTCTTCTGGTAGAGTTTTTTCAAACACCATTCTGCGAGCGTCAAGGTGAGAAATCTGATTTCATCTTAAAAAGCTTAAACTATTGCTTCTTTCTGGTAGTGGCTTTCTATAAGCAGAGGCTAGTATCTTTATGTAAGGTTTGGGAGGTTTTTGTTGTTGTTAGAAGTGGAAAAGGAGAGCTCGTGAAGGAAAGGGGCGTGCTATACTGCTAGTTTTGTATACGGTTTCCTCTTCCATAGTCTACTTTGCCCTAGAAGGGCTGCTTGAAGAAAGGAGCTGTAAAATAAGAAGCTTGGTAGCTGGGCAACGGCGTCATTCATCCCTTGCCTGTTGAGGTGCGGCAGAGCAGCGTACGTGCCGAAAGGAGGCAGGGGGTGCCTATGGAAAAAAACAGATGTGATTCAGAGGTGCACAATTCTACTTGCAGAAAGTACAAGAACCACAGGGAAATGGCAGACAAAAGCAGACTGTTTTCATTCCTTCTGCTGCTTTTCCTGTATTTCATTCCATGCTGAAATGAGCAAAAATGCTTTGCAGTTTTTCAAAACTGTCGCGCATTTATACGCACACGCAGAAGGAGCAAGCAAAGATTTTAAGGCACACGGCGTGTTAGCTTGCATGCTGCTGTGGTGCCTGGCTTAGCTGACAGGTGGTGGGCATCGGGCTGTCATTCCTGTGATGCCCTTGCCAAAAATCAGCATCGCTTTGCTCTGTCTTCAGGAAGGGAGGAAGGAGATGGCAACAAGGCCAAGGGCCGGGTCCTGCCCTGGGGTCACCACAACCCCACACAGTGAATGATGGAAACCCTTAATTCTGGCAAGGGTTCCTCCAGAGCCCTGTGCTGGTGAGCAGGAGGTGGCTCGGCACCCCTGACATGCCACTGCCACAAGGGAGCGGAGCAGCGGGGACACGGGGTGGGCTAGTAGGTGCCTGATGAAGGCAACTGATTGCGAAGGACTTGCACAGCTCCGTGATTTTTGGCGTGATCCTCCTCCTGCTAATGTCAACGGCAGGATGTCCACATGCTCCTCGTCAGTAGGATTAGATCTCACAGATGGCTGCCATGACCCAGCTTGTGGGGTTTGGGGTTTTTCTCTTTTTTTATGCTTGGTGACTGACGGTACTATAGCCATAGTTCAGGTGGTTTCAGTCCTGCATGCTCTTATCGTGGTGCAGAATCGAACCCACTGAAACATCTGGCCAGCTTGGGTAAACAGGACCCCTCAAGTTCTTATGGCTGGCACTTCCTCTAACGAATGTGCTTTTAAAAAAAAATAAAGTAGCCAGCATTTGGGGAGAAACAGCCAATTACTGCTGCACAGCAGCCAATTGCGTTGTCTGTTCCTTCACTGGTGCACTCCGAGCTCTTTGTAGTTTATGGAGCAACGGAGGCTGCAGTGATAATTTGTGCTGCTGGAGGAGTGGTGAATGATGTGGGCATATTTTGTGGTCTGCCAAGAAAAATCTCCATTTCCTTGTTATACAGGTTAAAAATATACTCCCACAGATAGCGGAAACAAGATCTTTAAGTGTACATAAGAAACGATCATGCTTCATTTTCAGTAGTCTTCAATAGTAAATTAGTTGTAAGGATGTCAAAATGTTGCTTTAAAATTCAGGGCAATATTGACTTTTTAATCTACTTAGTCACTTACGTGGTTCTTCGACTGCATTCATAAAATGTCAGTCTAAGTTAGTGAAATACTGTCTATCATACACGCTGTGCCAAATTACATATTACACAGTCTGTGTTTTTACAGCTATCACTGTAATCCCTAATCCCTCTTCCATACGGCAGCGTTCACCGCTGTAGCTAAAAGTGAAACCTTCCCGCCCCCTCTCATGAGCCCCAGAGCAGGTATCGTGCAGGATCCAGGTGCATAATTCCTGCGCAGTCCTAGTCCTTCATGCAGCTGCGTGGCGCCAGGGCTGAGCTTGCATGGTTTCTGGTGGGGAGATGACTTCTACTGCTGCTGACTGGCTGCGGGAGGCTGAGAGGCACAGCATTTTCGGGTTGGCCACACGCACTGTTTAGGTTATTACTGGTCCGTGTGAGGCACAGGGAAGATCAAGAAGCATTTGGAGAGTACAATTCTTTTATTTAACCTCTGTGCAGTTTTAAGCTAATGGCTGTTTTCCAACAGTCCTAAAGCTGCGCTGGTGCCTCTATGTGTTTCTGTATATATATGTTTGTGTATATATATATGGTATTTATTTCTGTGGCATATATATCAAAGCATAGGCAAGATTTCTCTTTTCAAAAGGCTGTTGAAAATATATAAGAACAGAAAAACGTTTTGTGATAACTTACATCTACCAGTCATCACTGTTGCTTTTCCCCCTGCAATTCAGCAAAGTTGTGAAACAGAAATATACCTGCACAATGTATGCTGCAGTTATTCTTGACTCCTGCGATCCTTCCTGCCATTAAATACATTTCTTTCTTTATCCTGCTTAAATTAAAAAAGAATATTGCGTAGGCAAGGGACTAGTTGGATATACGCCGTCTGCGTAGCGGTGCCGTGCCGTGCAGGCGCGGTAGCTGCCAGGAAGCACCCGCCGCATGCAGCGTGGCATGCCGCCTTTGTTTTAGCAGAAGTTGCATGGCTGCAATGTGTTTTAAATTCCCCTGGGTAATGTGAAGTTGCTAAGGTAACTGAGATTTGGACAAAGAAATAGGAGAACCAATCCGTAATCCCTCTGGCCGAAGGACATTATCCTCTTCTGTAGCCAATTATAGACAAACATGGTCATGTCATGACAATCTGACATTTCTGAAGCAAATGCTGTGCTTTTGTTAAGGACCAGCTTCAGATGCAAAAGGTTGAATGCGTGTGCTTCTCTGAAATTATCTAGTGATTTTTAACTAAATTATTGCTTATTATTAGGCAGAAGGGACAACACTGGTGTAATTTATTCTGTATACAGCTGAGCCAGGAAAACTACAATTTGGCTTAATATTGAAGTTTGAAAGAGGTGAACAGAATGACAGAGTAGTTCACAGAAAGATCTCTACGATTGTTTTTGTTGTTGTTGCTGCTCTGTTTTATGTAAGTTTGTGTATTTTAGGCAGTGATCCCAAAAGACCGTTTCTGCTGATAGTTCAGTACACACATAAGTGTCTGCTGGATGAAAGGTAGACTGAAATCATGTATGTCTAATGCAGAAGTGTTATCAAGTATTTGCTCTCTGCTGTGAGAATTTAGTTTAATTGATGTGGTCTTCTAAAGTTAACATGCTGTTTCTCTCCAAACCTCGTTCATTTTCCTGGTCAGCCATCAAGGCACGAAATCTTTTTCCCTGGGCTGGAGTACAGAGGGTTAAGGTGTTCTTACTGGGTAAAATAGCTGTGCTTTTTTCTTCATGATCAAAGAAATGGTCCAGAGCCATGGTGGTGGATGCTGTGGACGGCACCGCAGGAGCCCGTTGCTCTTCACGCTGTTGTCTGAGTGTCTCGTCCCCGTGCAGAGCCCACGTGGGACCCCCTGCTTCAGCTCCCGGTCCCGAGGCAGGCGGGGGTTGCGGAGGGGTGGGCCCGCGGCACGAGGGGCTCTGCACAGCCCTAATGCCAGCATCAGTGGTCGGTGCCTGAAAATGAAGCTGGTAGCAGGTGGAGTTCCCATGCCTGAATTCTGCCTGGCTTGTTAACCGCAAAGCACCGTCGTTTGCCCCTCTGTTCTTCCCTAAAAAGCATGAGTTTTGCCCAGAATTCAGTTTTTAGAACAGTCCTGCCTGGGCTGAGGTCATTTTCCCCTCTTTCTCAAAGAGGAGGCGGTCAGTCCTTGGTGTCCCTCCCTGCTTTCTGGGCACGGTGCTGTTCGCGGAGGACTGGAGCATCACTTCGGAGCAGACGGCCATCTGGGAGATGGCTCTCCTTCCACGCAGCTGCAATAGCAAGAAGAGCTCATGTGCCACACTCTGTGGGTTGGAAACCTTGCGCATTTGTAATGAGAGTTCATCTCATTTAGTACCTTAATTGCTGTTGGAATATATCTAATTTAAACTGGTGTATGCTGGTCCTAGAGGTTTGTACCAGTTCAGCCGAATTCATCCTTGGCCCGTGGCTCTGTGTAATACCACGTCCAACCCTGGGAAGCCTCATGGTGGACCCAACCCGCTCCGCCTCCCTGCTGAAACGTGCTAAAACTAAACACAAAATCACTGTGATGATTTGAGGGAAATCAAACCTGGAAACCCTGTAGGAAAATTGTGTTTTCTTTCTGTAGGAGAGCTGGCTCCGCTGCCCGGCAGCCAGCGTAGAGCCAGCGCCCAGCCGGTGCGGTGTCTGCTGGCCGTGTGTCCATACGGCCGTGCCACCACTTGCGCGTGGAGGAAAAGTGAGCAGCACGAATTGCTGAAGGCAAACTGGCCCGTGCTCTGAAGCTATCTAGTGATTTTTAACTAAATTATTGCTTGACGTTAAGTAGAAGGGATAGCGCTGCTGCAGGCTGAGCAGCGAGAATGGTCCAAGTGCTGGTTTTGTGTTTTCTTGACTATATTTCTGCTTCACCCAGGCCAGGTTCGTAGGGCTGGCTTGTCCACGACTCCACAGGCACGGCTACGAGCGTGTGCAGGGCCACGGGCCATGCTGCACATCTTCCCACCGAGCAGAGAAGAGCCCTCTTTACACATCCTCTGCCTTGCAAACGGCTCTGGTCGTCTTCCCACTGCCTCTGGATCCCTCCTAGTATCCCCAGCCTTAAAAAAATAGGCATAGAATTAAATCAGAAGCAGTCTTGTCATTTTGTGAAAAGCAGTGGAGAGGACAGACCTAAACTCTGGTTTCCATTCACTTTAAAAACATGAGTAATAATCTGTAATATTCCTGGTGTCCCTGATGAATGAACTCTTTGTGATTACACTTTCTGTAAATAGCCAAGTACAAGGCAAATGTTATTAGAAGAAAATAAACATGACTTTTGCTTTCTCTCCTTGCTTTTGGCTTCAGAGATGAAAAGAGACTGTAATTGCGTGATTTTCCCGAAATGGGGGACATAGGGCTGTGATAGTGAACTGTAAGAAGTAAAACTTCTTTCCTTATGACAGTGACACCCAATTTCCAAATTTTTCTCTTTATTTTGAAGTTGCAGAACCAGTAAAAGCTTCCAGATTTCTTGAAGTTTATTTTTATGTCGCTTTTTATCATACTCCATGCCCAGAGAGGGGGTGGAGGCCCCATCCCTGGAAACATTCCAGGCCAGGTTGGCCGGGGCTGTGAGCAACCTGATGTGGTTCAAGGTGTCCCTGCTCCTGCAGGGGGGTTGGGCTGGGTGGCCTCTGGGGGTCCCTTCCAATGCAAAACATTCTATGATTCTATGAAGTATCTTTTGTTTCACTGCTTGCGTGGAACACAGACCGCTGTGACTAGGAAGGACTTTTCGCTCTGCGCTACTTTTGCACAGTTGGAGGCACACCGGCCTTGGCGTGCTTCCTTATGGAGGAGTCCAGCTGCCGAACTCGCTCCTTGTTAAAGTACATGGTTGGGTCCTTACTGCAGCTTTAGCCCTTATTGTAATTTTATTCTATAAATAGCAATACAGCCTCTTTGCAATATAATGCATGTCTTATATGCCTCTGTTATGCTGGAGAATCATTAAACCAATTAGAGGCATGTTTTTCCTGACTATAATTTCTTTGAGACATGCAACCTGTAATTTATACGTAACTCAGTATGTAGCAAGACATTTGGGGTTTTTTCTTCT
>NW_009258795.1:1700385-1703316 GCF_000687185.1 Egretta garzetta
AATTGTCCCAGATGTTGAGATACGGCTCTTGAAATGGGGACATGCAGCGCTGGGTTTCTGTACCAAACAGCACTGCTAACTGCTGTAGTAATGAGATTTGTTTACCCTGTTCGCTGGAAATAGTCACAGTCACCACTCAGACGCCTCCAGCCCTGCCAAAACACCACAGTTACTGTAATTTTGACAATTAGAACTATGCATCCCACTTTGCTGTTGTTTATATGATCAGGTAATTGTTAGCTAGTCACCCCTTCCTATTTTACATTCCACTGTTTAAAATGCTGCTTTTTTATTTTTTTTTTCTTTCTGGAATTTTAAACTAGCTTTTCTTTTTCTTTTTTTGTCTTCTTTTAATTGTAAGCTTGGATTTTTTTCTACTTTGTCGAAGGGAAGTTTAAATTTAGACATAGGCTGGAACTGCTGAAACCAGCTTATTTATCTTCAGTTGGTTTTGGTTTACATTTGCTCTGTAAAGCTTATTCATTCATCCAGAACAGTTAAGTACGGCTTGGAATGTTTGCCTTCCGCGTTAGTTTCCAGTCTTTAAATTTCTGTCACGCGTTTGAAATAAAGGCACGAGTTTTGCTGGAAAAACCCGGCACCCCCTGTGATCTGCTGCGTTAGGCAGTTGATTGCACCGTCACGTGTAAATAAAAAATGAATAAATCCATGTCCACGCTGAGAAACGCGTGAGGAAGGAAAGGGCGCCATAAACCAACACCGCAACCGCTTGCTGTTGGGGTGAAATTCTGATTCCACTCGAAGTGTGGGAGAAGCTGCCGTTGCCTGCGGAGGAGCTGCGGAGGAGTTTCACCCTGGGGGCCACGAGGACATGGCAAAGGAAAATAAACCCATCTCTCTTCACTCTGATCCTTCCTCCTCCCACCCCCGACCCTCCCAAAAATGCTTTCCGGCTCAGACTGAAGCAGAGGCAAAGGCCATCTAGTTTCATGAGGAAAGGAAACAAAATGAAAATCGTGGAATCACAGAATCACAGAACGTCTTGGGTTGGAAGGGACCCCTAGAGGCCACCTAGCCCAACCCCCAAATACCAAACTTGGGACGAAGGGTTTCAGGGATGCTTAGGATTAGGATGATTAGGAGCTGGTGGGTGCTACAACGACACAAGTATGTAATAGCAGAGCGGGGCTTTGGGCTTTGTCCCTGCTGCTGGCAGCAACTGGCAAGGAACGCGAACTCTTGGCACATAGTACTGATTTACCTGCCTCTGCAGCATCTTGAGTTACTCTGACCAAAGTTACTCGGTAAATGCAAAATAGAATGACTATAAAGTGTCTGCCTTACTACCAAGCTGACCCAGAAAACAAGAGGTTGGGATTCACTGCATTGTTGTGCCTTCCAATAACTAATTTATCCTTAATCCTGAAGACCTTTTCACGTATGATTTGTCATTTCTGGGACCAGTCTCATTGCTGCAAAGCTGTTAAACGCAAAGCCCACATTGGCATTAATTAGCAATTAGTTTGCCAGATAACGTGAGATGACCATGAAGAAACGGCCAGCCTTCCGAAAAGGACTTTCTGGCAATAATATTATTCCCGATGGACCTGCGCTGGGGCAGGGGGAGGGCCATTTCACGGAAAAGGACCGTACGTTCGCAGGCGGCCTGAGGTTTTATTTCACAAATAATTCCAAGAAAGAAAAACGCGTGTGCCCTTTGCCGTTAAGGTATAAGACATCCCTTGCAGGTTACTCTGCAGCTTGCACTGCTGCATGCCACTGCTGCGGCACCGCAGGAACTAAAGAGCAGCTTCCTGGGGGATTGCCAAAATGAACAGAGTAGAAAAATTAATAAGCGGCTGCCACTGAGTCATCCTATCTGCTAGCCCTTCTTCAGTATCCTGAGGCAAGCTCTCCGACAGACTGTCGGACTGACACAGTCCCCAGAACCGTGTTGGACCGCTTCCTTGGAAGAGCCTTGTATAGAAATGTCAAGCTTGCAGGCTCCCGTCTAAGAGCCACCATAAATGTACATATATATATATATATGCTTTCTGTTTCCAGAGCACCCGTAGAATAAATCTTGCAGCTTTGGTTGCAGAGTAGTCCCTGTGGCATCTCATTAGCATCTTTCTAAGTCACTTACTGTCGTCAAAACCCTTAATGACTTCGCTCGGGATTCCATTAAGTGAGGAGCAAATCTAATTAGCTTCTTGGTGTTAACCAGAAGGGCCCTGTAGCTCTTCCTCTGGACCAAAGACTTCGCTGACAAGACAGAATTAATGTCCTCACCTTCCAAGGACACCTGGCACGCCAGGCAGTGTCCTGAAGGAATCCTTGCAGAGAGCCCCTGTCCCTAGGGGGATCCTCCTGCCGCTCTCGGTGCCTCCACCAGGCAGCCACGGCCTCATTTCTCAGTTTGAACCTTTTCTGTGTGCAGAACCAGACAGACTCTCCAGTCCATTTTTGGGTTGCTCCACCATCCCACCCATGTGAGCAGACGTGCAACAAATCTCCTTCCAGCTCATTTTTCAGAGGAGGCAGGGGTTCAAACGCCAGCGACTGCTCCTTTCTGGAAGCCGGGGTCGGTACCAGGTTTTTTCCCTTGGATCGGCATTATGTTGCTCCTGGCAATACATCATCCCTCCATAATAAAGTTTCCTTTCTGGGTGCCGTTCTGCTGCTCCTAGGAAGGCTGCCCCGGGGCGAGCCCTGCCAGGGTGCGCAGCTACGAGGCTTTGTCCTGCTCTGGAACAGTGCAGCGATGCCCGCGTCGCCGGAGAGAGGTCAGCTGCTCCTGACCAAACGCTACCGGAAGCACGTGAAGCTGCAAAGCACAACCCCGTGTTATTAACGCTGTATATGACAGGAGCAGGTATATACATATATTTCACATTTCATAGAATCATAGAATAGAATCACTTTGGTTGGAAAAGACCTTTAAGATCATCGAGTCCAACCGTTAACCTA
>NW_009258795.1:1703823-1707124 GCF_000687185.1 Egretta garzetta
GCCAAAAGTGCAGGCCCCGGCCCTTGGCCTTGTTGCCCCTCATGCAGTTGGCCTCGGCCTCGGCCCATCGATCCAGCCTGTCCAGATACAGCCAGCCTGTGCATACACCTAATTAAGATTTACCTGAAAAACATGGTGGAAACGCAAATTATCAGTCACCAGCTGTTCTCTACAGCCACTTACCTCTCCTTCTGCCAAGGGAAACGCAACCCCGTGTTTGGGTTAGCCACAGAGGCATCGATCCTCCCCTCCCTCGAGTGACACGTTGCTTCTGCCTCTGCGGCAGCGTGACCGCGTGCTCATCCAGATCAGCTCGCCAGCCCTGCTGAAAACCTACCTTCCCAAAAGCGCTCGTTTTCAGTTAGGTCAGGGAGCTGAGCTGGGTGACTGTGTGGGTAAATGGTTGCTAATGCAATCGCAAGCAGGAGGGGTGGAATTTACAGCTGGAGGCTGGGCAGAAAAATGCATCCAGCCCTTTTACTAAAAGCCCTTGTTCAGGTTGGGTCGCAGTAACGGACAAATCTCAGCCTCAGAAAGAAGCAGGTAAGAACAATAGCTACAACACTCGACATGAAAGCCGTATCAACTAAATGAGATTGAGCACTTGTACCTTCTCCCACGATGTCACTTCACTTTCTCTTCCTTGTTTTGTAACTCAATATCACAAACATGAGCTTCCAGGCTTAATGCATTTGCAATCCAACATAAGAGCTTTTGTAGAGCCCTCTGGGTGTTTGTGCATGAGAGAACTAACCTGAGTGTCTGTGGGAGCATAGTAAGCCTAAAAATACAGATTTGTGTGAATAGGCACACAAACTTTGGGCAGGTACAGTTGCTTCTGGGAACCACACTTGCATGAGGGAGTTGTGGCAAGGGACGCGGCAGAGACAACGACGTGCAATGATTGCTTGTCGGGAGTGCCGAGCCAGGGTGCCGTACGCTCACCAAACCAGCACAGCTTGTGAGCCAAAGCCTTTTCTGGTGGCCTGGCAAGCTTACATCCAGTTAATCACCGACAATTGCATCAACAGGGACCGGGTTAATGGAAGAAACCCTCCCAAACTTTAGTATTGCTACCCAGAAGTATGGGCTTGGCACATGGTTATGTTTTCAGCTGGTCACTTGTGCAAGATCCCCTGTAAAACACTTGGTGCAACTGGTTTTCAGAGGTTGTATGAGGTATTCTGGCAGATGGCTGGCTATGGCCAATGAGTGACCATCCCTTTGGAACGCCATCCTTAGGGTTTTCATAGGGTCTTGGCATAGGGCTGAGACCACAAGGCAGATAGGAGACACTTTGGGAACAGCTCACAAGAAGGAGACAAAACTGATTGCTACTCCACGCTGGGATGGCACTGCGCTGGCTGCACCTGGGTCTCCCGTCCAGGCCGTTGATGTTGAAGGGAGCTTCTTCCCACAGCTGGGGCGTGCTTCACCCAGCAGTCCCGGCTGATCTTGTGGCACGACCCAGTCTGAACGACTCAAGAGGTCCGTTAGGCTAAGGAGCCCGCCAGTGCACCAACTGGACCAGTCTGCAGGTTGACATCCAGGTTTCTCGGCAAACCCCTGGAAACACCTCTGCACCTCTCCCAGGGAACAGCAGCCTGAATGCAGTTATGGTGGCAGTAAAGTCAGATTCTTGCCAGCCCACCGCCCTTTGACTGTTCGCGGTAGTTTCAGATGGTTTCTATTGATACGGCACGGGTTTTGCAGTTGTAGGATATGTCTTCCTTTTGGCTCAGGCTTTGTGAGATGAATCGCAGTGAATTTCTTTTAGGAGAGGGCTGAAGAAGCGCAGGAATGATTCAGCAAAACTCGTCAATGTTTTTAATAAGGACAACGGACTTCCTCCAGAAAACTTGATCATCTGGGTGCTCAGACTCAAAACTGCCAGCTATTTATTAGCATTTTTAACAACTGAATACTTTTTGGGGTTACGAAATCTTTCTTCCATTAGCAGTGGAGAGCATTCAGCACATCGCGATCTCATGATAATAACGAATATAAATATAGGTTTAATTAAAAAGATGGCCATCGTTTGCAAATACAGGAAAAAATGTAAGTGCGATTACAAGCCTTCCAACAGCAAAGGCCTCCCTTTGGGATCTGGTGCGTAACTGCATCTGAGTGAAGTCAAAATAGCTGTTCCCTGGAAATCTGCAATAGCTCCCCCGCTCCTTTGTGGCTGCTCCTCGGCGGAGCTTACGGTAGCTAGATCGCAATGAAACTCCTGCATGGCTGTTTGTAGGCTGAGCCTTTGTTCGAGCATGAAAACATCTGAGTCTTGGACCAAATCTTTCTTCCAGTTTTGGCCTCTAGGTTACAGGTTGCTTTGGTAGCAAATTACAGACCAGTTGGTGATGTTCCAGTTAGCAGGTTGAAAGTTAAGGCATTGATTTCTTGATATTTTAAGTAAGTTCCGTTAACACATTAGGCAACAGAGGCGGAATTGAACAGCGCAGAAGACAGCGCAAAAATTGACAAAAGAGGCACCTCTGGATATACACAGGCTGTAGGGAATGTCGTGTCTCCATGTATAAGAGCACAGCTCCCCTGCTTGTTTGCTCTGAGCGGGAGAAGCAGAACTTCTCCTGCCCCACTAACCTGCATGTACACAAACCCACTGTGTCCCACGGTGCCCACACGCCTTGAATCCCGAGTTCTCCAGCCTCTTTGCAGGGATGAGTAGCAAATGCCTCCGTTTACAGCCTTTTCGTCTTTGTTTTCCCTCCAGCTTATACGAAAACCCATGGACACGTATTTGTTCCTTTTCAAACAAAAGGGGCGTCGTGATTTGCTCAGGTGTGTCCAGCCCCACAGAACGCATGCTGGTTCTGGAACGAAGTCGAGCAGGGAAAGGGTTAACATGATTGCCAATTAAGTGGCCATGCTTCGACTCCAGAGCTTAAATCCCACGTATGGGAGAAGCCCAGGCAATTTGCTGCTGTTGTTTCAACCTGCTGGATTGCCAGATGAAAAGACAACAGCGCCTCAGGCTGCGCTGCCGTCAGGGGCGGACTCGGGCGCTGGAGGCCAAGGTCTTCCCGAGGAAAGTTGCCCAAATATCTGTGGCAGAGCTGGCGGACAAAGGCCGTTTTCCCAGTGGCTGGTCCAGGAACAAGTCACATCATTACAGTTTGGTTTGGGGTATGGGAGAATTTTTATGGCTTGCCCCTGGGGATAGCTGAGGGCTGTTGTATCAGCGGCTCCGGGCTGAGGGATTATTGACCTGGCACTGCCCCAAGGGGTAAAGGGCCACAGCCCACACTTTTGCACTCCAAAGAGAAAACACAATAAATTA
>NW_009258796.1:0-2491 GCF_000687185.1 Egretta garzetta
TGTACATCTCTTTAGACTCTGCCTACGTACACTCGTTATATAGAGTATTTATGTACACTTACATATTAATACTTGTTATACAGAACATCTACCTAGAATTACTTAACAATTGACACTTAAATATAATCTCTACCTAGATTGCACACAGTAGCTGCTGAGCCTTACTACATAACACACAGTAAGCATAGATGCCTCTATCCAGACTTTTTCCAATTTTCCCTCAGCCAGCTCCTGCAGGCAGCCCTGCCCAGCCAGCCCCCTTCCCAGCTCCAGTCCCTTGGCCCGGCAGGGGCAGGGCCAGCCCCATCCTCACCAGCTCCACCCAGGACTGCCCCAGCCTATGCCCACCCACAGCCTTTTTCAACCCTTGGCCCAGCCCCATCCTCACCTCACGGGTCCCACCTGAGCTGCCCAGCCCACCCCTGGAGGCCAGGGGGAACAGGGGGCCATCACCCAAGCCTCACAACACATCATCTCCTCCCTGGGACCCTGCCTAGGGGCTGCAGAGCCACCCCTGGGCAAAGAGGGACACACAAAGGTTTATTTACCCAGAGACAGGAGACATCCTGGCAGGCAGCATCCTCGAAGCACAGTGCCCCCTAAGCACATGTGCACCCCACCTCATCCCAAAGCCAGCCAGCCTTCCTCCCACACAGAACTCACATCCTCAACAAACACTAAACAGAACAACCTTACAACAAACGGAACAAAATCCTTGCCCTCTGACACACTCTGAAAGGGATTAGCACACCCACACAACACGTGCTCACACTATCGTCCCACGTACCAGACTGCTAATACGGGAGGAAGCCTGACACTACCTCCCTGGATGACCCAGCGCTCCACTCCCCTCTCTGTTGCTCCAATCATGGGAAAAAAAAGCAGTGAGGATATCTGGGGTGGGGGGAGGAGGAAGAAAAGAGCCACAGGGACCTGCGTGTCAAAAAAAAAAGACCTGATTTCACCTGCTAGAATAAACAAAAGACATCCCAGAAATGATGAAAAAAACAGGAAGCTCAAAAAGACAGGACATTCTACCATGCAGCAACCGAGGACCGCCACAAAAGCGGCACAAGACCCTCGAACCCCATCACCTACAAAGCCCCTCAGGGAATTACAGCAGTGGCCAGCCAATGGAAAAACCATGGTGGTGTGACTTCGAGACTCAAATATCTAAACCAGACACCTTACGACTACAGAAACTGGTGCTAAGAACACAACAGAGAAACCAGAACGAGACAACAGAACTGCTGTGACCGATACTGGAGCAAACCTCGTGGGACATGTTGGGGACAAAGGCAGAACTGGAAGCCTAGAAAAAGCTCGCGTGCCTGCAACTGCGAGAAAAGACAGACCCCCTGGCTGGAGGTTGTTACAAGACCAAAGAATACACGACCTCTTCTCCTAGAAACCCCAGGGAAGACATTGACACAAGCCTGCACCAGAAATACGTGCCTTGTCGCTGACTCTAAGTGACAATGGCACTGACAACCCAGTAACAATGGCTGCAACGGCCAGCTGGACAGCGACGGGACAGACGCAAAACTTTATGTCAGCGAAGGAAGGAAGGAACGGGCACGGACAAAGGGAGACTCAGAGGTCAAGAGGGTAAGCTTTAACGTCCCTTACCGTACCTGATGCCTTCCGAGATGAGACTCGTCCGATGTTCAGCCCTGCACGTTGTCCCACGCGGGCAGTTTACGCTGCATCTCTCGCGACTCGGTCGTACCTCCCCGTCGGCCGTGGAGAGACTAAAACACAACAGACCTCATGGAAAGCCAAATCCAGCTCCAAAACCTGTCCGAGAAAGGCTGATGAACCCGCCTCCCTTGCCCGACCATCCCCCTGCCTCAAAACTTTACAAACCCCTTCTCTGCTCTTCTCCTCGACTGCCAGGGAAGGAACCCCACTGCCCGCCCCACAGCCGACGCCAGACATCTTGCGGCTACCAGCTGCCCGATGCAACCACGCTCTAACACAGAAAACGCACAGGCTGCTGCGCAGGAGCACAAAGAGGGCTTGGGCACAGGTTCTGGCAGAGCAGGAGGCATCGTCGCAGGAATCAGAGAGGCCTCCCTCTCTCTCCGTCTGGTCCCCGGTCACTTCCTCCCCTCTGGCCTGGCACCCACTGCCATTCCCCCCCCCCCCCCACCTCCCTTTCCTTATTTTCCAACCCCTCTCCTCTGCCCTGTGACCCATCGCTGTCGCATCGGGCTTACGCGGCAAGGTTTTGTTAGCTGGGGCAGGGCAGGGGCTGCAGGGGCGGTTCTGTGAGGAGATACCGGGAATTGCCCCACGCTGGGCACAGCCTCTTCCAGCTCCAAGACAGAGCTGCCCCGGGTCAAAGCTGAGCCCACCACCAACGCCGCTACCGCCTCCCTGCTGGACGCGTAAGAAGGGCTAAAAGATGCTGCGCAGACCCCACGAGTTTTTTCCCCGGGACGTGCCCCCCCCCCGGCATCCCCCGCCCTCTTATCTCCTTTCCTATCTA
>NW_009258796.1:2595-3530 GCF_000687185.1 Egretta garzetta
TTTAACACTACCTTGGTGTTACGAGGTTTATTCTACCCGATTTTGGTGACAGAAGGAAGGAACGGGCACGGACAAAGGGAGACTCGGAGGTCAAGAGGGTAAGCTTTAACGTCCCTTACCGTACCTGATGCCTTCCGAGATGAGACTCGTCCGATGTTCAGCCCTGCACGTTGTCCCACGCAGGCAGTTTACGCTGCATCTCTCGCGACTCGGTCGTACCTCCCCGTCGGCCGTGGAGAGACTAAAACACAACAGACCTCATGGAAAGCCAAATCCAGCTCCAAAACCTGTCCGAGAAAGGCTGATGAACCCGCCTCCCTTGCCCGACCATCCCCCTGCCTCAAAACTTTACAAACCCCTTCTCTTCTCCTCAACTGCTTCTCCTCTGGCAAAGGTTCTGACAGAACAAGAGGCATTGTCACAGGGAGGTCTCCATCTCTCTCTGTCTTGTCCCCTGTTGCGTCGTCCTCTCTGGCCTGTCACCCATTGTGCCCAGCTCTGAAATTGCAAATGTCCAGCAATTTCTCCCACACCAAAGCGGCCAGGACCGAAAGCTGTTGTTAGTCCTAACTGTCCTTGTGCAGCCCTTCAAAAGCCCCACAAATATTGGGGCTCTGCGCTTGTCTTGCCTGATGAAGGGCCCAGCGCTCTCCCTCACTCTTGCCAAAGCCCAGCTCCCAGATTGCAAACATCCAGCGGCTTCTCTCACACCATAGGTGCTAGGATCAAAAGCTTTGTCCCTCATCTTCCTGTGGAGCGTTTTCACATCCCCACAAACACTGGGGTTCTTAGCCTACCCCGCCTTCTAGGCAGTTTTTCCTAGCAACTGCCACTGAGCTGGTATTTCTGAGCACGGCGTCTTTCACGGGCACCCAGCGCTCAGGACAGCTCCCCTCAGCCTGAGCCGCTGGGCGCCTCCAGCCGCCCCTCGGGTG